>NC_058135.1:9392230-9436989 GCF_016433145.1 Gracilinanus agilis | reverse complement strand
AAGGTTACATTTATTATTTCTGCTCGTTTGCATTTGTTTGCAATAGTTCTATGCCCTATAACATGGTCAATCTTTGTGAATGTGCCATGTGCAGCTGAAAAGAAGATGTATTCCTTTTTGTCCCTATTTATTTTTCTCCACATATCAATTAAATCTAATTTTTCTAGGACTTCATTCACCTCTCTTACCTCTTTCTTATTTATTTTTTGGTTTGATTTATCTAGATCTGACAGAGGAATATTTAGATCTCCCACTAGTATGGTTTTACTATCTATTTTCTTCTTGAGCTCTGCCAGTTTCTCCTTTATGAATTTGGATGCTATGCCACTTGGTGCATATATATTGAGCAGTGTTATTTCCTCATTATTTATACTGCCTTTTATCAGGATGTAATGCCCTTCCCTGTCTTTTTTAATCATATCTATTTTTACTTTGGCTTTGTCAGAAATCATAATAGCCACTCCTGCCTTCTTTTTCTCATTTGATGCCCAAAAGATTTTGCTCAAGCCCTGAACCTTAAACTTGTGTATGTCCACCCGTCTCATATGTGTTTCTTGTAGACAACATATGGTAGGATTTTGGTTTCTAATCCACTCTGCTATTTGCTTCCATTTTATGGGTGAGTTCATCCCATTCACATTCAGAGTTATAATTATCAGTTGTGCATTTGCTGACATTTTCGTTTCCTCCCCTATTCCTACCCTTTCTCCTTAAACTATTTCCTTTAAAACCAGTGGTTTGCTATTAAGACCCTATCCCTTATCCTCTCCCTTGACTAACTTCCCTTTCTACCCCCTCCCTTATTCCCCTCCTTTTTGTTTTTAACGGGCCTTATGAATTCCCTCCCCCTTCTTCTCCCCTCCCTTTTTTTGACCTCCCCACTCCCCTGTTTCCCTTGATTTATCCCTTCTGACTTTCTCAGAAGGGTTAGATAAGAGTTTTATGTCCCAATTGATAGTATAGCTACTCTTCCCTCTCCGGGTTGATTACACTGAGAGAAAGGTATGATTATTACCTCTTAATGCTCTCTTCCTCTTCTTCTTATAATAGTATTTGTCCCCTCTCCTTCCCATACCCTCTTTGTGTGTAATAGAATATCCTATTTTTCTTATTCACTCAAGTTTCTCTTGGTGTCCCCTGCTATTCACCCCCTCTTTCCAATCCCCCATGCCATCTTAGATTATTTAGTGTTCCACCCTCACCCTCTGAATTATTCTTCTGATTACTATAATAGTGGATACTATAATAGTGAATAGAGTTCACTACAGAGAATTATACATAACATTTCTCTACATAGGAATACATATAATTAGATCTTAATGAGGCCCTTAAAAAGGCAAATTTAAAAATTATAAGTTTTCTTTCTTTCCCCTCTGTTTCTTATTTACCTTTTCATGTTTCTCTCGATTTTTGTGGTTGGATATCAAACTTTTCATTCAGCCCTGGTCTTTTCTGTGCAAATACTTGGAATTCTTCAATTTTGTTGAATGCCCATACTTTCCCCTGGAAATATATAGTCAATTTTGATGGGTAGTTGATCCGTGGTTGCAGGCCCAGCTCTCTTGCCTTTCTGAATATTGTATTTCAAGCCTTATGGTCTTTTAGCGTGGAGGCTGCCAGATCCTGTGTGATCCTGATTGGTGCTCCTTGATATTTGAATTGTCTCTTTCTGGCTTCTTGTAAGATTTTTTCCTTTGCTTGAAAGCTCTTGAATTTGGCAATTATATTTCTGGCCGTTTTCTTCTCTGGATCGAATGTGGTGGGTGTTCTATGAATTCTTTCGATGTCTATATTGCCCTCTTGTTTTAGGACTTCAGGGCAATTTTGCTGAATAATTTCTGTTAGTATGGAGTCCAGGTTTCTATTAATTTCTGGTTTTTTAACTGGCTTCGGCACTATAGGTGGTGTGTGTGGAGGGGGTGGGGGTGGGGTGGCTGCTCAACCCGCAATTTAGTGAGAGCTGTTCCACCCCTTTATAGCATGGAAATGTCCAGATTCCATGTACCTTCCACGCTGCACCCTGTTGTGGGGTTCCTCCGTTCATCTGGACTTGTTTTTATGTCCCCTTGAGGAGTTTTTTGTGTTTCAGTCAGGAGAAGTTAAGAGCTGCTTTTTACTCTGCTGCCATCTTAACCCAGAACCCCTAAAAAGAATGTTTATTTAACCTTAACCCAGTTAGAATATTCAACAAGAAAACTACACAGCTTCATTAGATACATACACCAGCACACACACACACACACACACACACACACACACACACACACACACACCATACAATCATTTATTGAATGTTGTTCACAACTGCTTTTCAGAGTAGTTGAACCAATTTCCATATTTTTTAAAATCTTTTTTTAATTTAAATTTTTAAATTTTGTATATTTTCCAGTTACATATTTCATGTTCTTTCCCTCTCCCCCAAATTCCCCCACCCCCTGTAGCCAACACACAATTCCACTGGGTTTTACATGTATCAAGACCTAATTCCATATTATTGATAGTTGGACTAGAGTTATCGTTTAGCGTCTATGTGGTTGCAGTTTTTCTAACACGTTAGAGGCCAGACTTCCCCAGAGCTTCATTTCCAAGCCAAGCACCTAATATTGGCTATCATTATGGCTCATCCCTGAGAAGGTGCAGGCAAATCAGACCATGGAAAGACATTTCCCTTGCACACATATTTGGTCCTGTTATTTCTCTTATATATAGAATGGCAACTTTCTGTAGTCCTGGCCCCTGAATGGGGAATTCCAAATTACTTAAATCACTTTAATTGGACCTTGATTCAAGGACCTGTTATAAGTTTATTTTTCCTTACATTTTTTGCACATAAGACTTTGATATTTTACATTTCATTCACAAGTTAATTTTTTCTCTTTTATTTGGAGCTTATTTTTTTTAAATTTCTTTTGCCAATTGATTTCATACAACCCTGTGACTCAGCCATGTATCCTTAGCTGACCTGGGGTACCCTCTTCAGAGGATAAAGTGTTATTGATCCTCCTCAGGGGGGTGTATAAGTTTTATAATCATAATCTATAATGTAAAATTTTAACTCTTTTAGGAGCAATTTCAGGGGGGAATGTATAATTCTCCTCAGAAAGGAATGTATGTTTATAATCTATAATGTAATGTTTAAATTCTTTTGAGAGTAATTTTGGAATAAGAAATTTTCCATCTCCCCAGAATCCAGACAACGAACCTGTTTGGAGAAGGCACTATGAAGATGCCTGAAGAGCCTTCACTGGATCATGAAAATCCAAAATGAACTTTGGGGTGCAGTTGATTGAACTATGGGGAGTTGAATGAATTTGTTTTGAACATACACTCTTATGCCAAAGGGGACCACCCCTAAATTGGCTTTTGTCAATGCAGCTAGCAATCACTGAATCATTGTTTTTGTCCTCTTTTCTTTTATCCCCAAATTCCTGTAATTTAAAAGTTGACTCTGTTTACAAGATCCAGAGAAGACCAGTCTCTTCTCTGGATCTCAGGGAGGAATGTGTTATTGGAATTTGGGGTTCTTGGGGGTTCATTAAGCTTTCATATTTAGATATATTATATAAACTTCCTGTGGATGTTTAGGGGACTTGGAAACTATATTTCCCATGATCTCTCTTATGGAGGAAGTGTGATTACGTAGACAGAGGTATAAGACTCCTGATGTGATTGGGAGACTCTTTCTTTCCTACGAGGCAGCCAGGTGGGCAGAAGGTAATGGCGGGGGATTTGAATTAGATCTTAGCAGGCTTCATAATTATGGACTTCATAATTATCAATATGCCTTTAAATAAATGATTAATACTTTTGAATGTATGCATCTATATCAATATTATTCATAACAGTCCCCAATAATATCCCTATCAGCCCATGTGTTCAAGCAGTTGTTTTTCCTCTGTGTTTCTCCTCCCACAGTTCTTCCTCCAAATGTGGCTAGTTTTCCTTCTCATAAGTCCCTCAGATTGCTCTGGATTCTTGCATTGCTACTAGTAGAGAAGTCCATTACGTTGGGTTGTACCACAGTGTATCAGTCTCTGTGTACAATGTTCTTCTGGATCTACTCCTTTCACTCTGCATCAATACCCGGAGGTCTCTCCAGTTCACCTGGAACTCCTCCAGTTCATCATTCCTTTCAGCACAATAGTATTCTATCACCATCAGAGACCACAAGTTGTTCAGCCATCCCCAATTGAAGGACATTCCCTCATTTTCCAATTTTTTGCCACCACAAAGAGTGCGGCTATAAATATTTTTGTACAAAGCTTTTTCCTTATGATCTCTTTGGGGTATAGACCAAGCAGTGGTATGGCTGGATCAAAAGACAGATAGTCTTTTAAAACCTTTTGAGCATAGTTCCAAATTGCCATCCAGAATGGTTGGAACAATTCACAACTCCACCAGCAATGCATTAATATCCCAATTTTGCCACATACCCTCCAACATTCACCACTTTCCTTTGCTGCCATGTTAGCTAATCTGCTGGGTGTGAGGTGGTACCTCAGAGTAGTTTTGATTTGCATTTCTCTAATTATAAGAGATTTAGAACAGTTGCTTATGTGCTTATTGATAGTTTTGATGTCTTTATCTGAAAATTGCCTATTCATGTTCCTTGCCCATTTATCAATTGGGGAATGGTTTGATTTTTTAAAGAGTCAATTAGTGTGCCAATCTACCTTCTTTCTTTTTGTTCACTTTTTCACATATGATGGATAGGAGGGAAAAAATCAAAATCATTTAAATGCCTCTTTTTTATATGGTTGTCACTAAGTTGTCTTTTTTCTTTTGAGAATCATCTGTTCATATCTTTTGACTATCTACTGGGTAATATCTTCTGTTTTTTTTTATGGATTTGTACAAATTTTATAGATACACATATATACCAACACACATATGTCTGTGTGTGTATATAGTCAGATATTTATTAGAGAAATTTACTGAAAAGTTTTCCTCAATTATTTCACTTCCAATTGTATCTGTATTAAAATTGCAGTTTTTAATTTTATGCCATCAAAACCCATTATTCCTTCTGTGAATGGTATCTCTTTCTTTAACATTTCTAATTACTTTATGTGTGATGTGATCTTTTTTATGTCTAAAACATGTATTCCTTTAGATTTCACTGGGTCTTAACTTAACTTGAGTCTTAACTTTTCTGTCAAAATGCTTTCTAGTTTTCCCAAAAACTTTTGTTGAGAAGTGAGCCCTAACCCCAGGAATTAAATACCAGTGGTTATTATATGTTTGATTGCTTCTGGGTCTTCTGCACCTAATCTTGACTCTAAATGCCTTTTTACTTTAAATCAGTACCAAATCATTTTAATGATTACTACTTTGGTAGGTAGTATGGTATCTTGAACCAAGTGGCTCTCTTCTTTCCAACTTTTCCTCATGATTGCTCTTTAGACTCTTGATCTTTTTCCCCCCTTCAGATATATTTTGTTATGATTTTGCCTTTTTTTCTAAAGTAACCTTGTGGCAATTTGATTGATGGTGTTAAATCTATAAATTTATGTAGTATTGGAATTATTATTTTGATATTAATATCTATTGAATTATTTAGTTATCAATTAATAGCAATCTAATCATTTGAATCTTTATTTGCCTCTGCTATATTCTAGCTGTATAACCCTAGGTAAGTCACTTATTCTCTCAAACAAAAGTGTTTAAAACAATAAATTGCAGAGTGCCCACCTGCACTGGATGAAGGAAATTTGTTGACTGGAAGTTTCATATAAATATACAATAATAAATCAGGTTCCTATCTCTGTCTCTCTTTTTATAACGAGTGACTTTACTTAAATTCTGAGTCAATAAGATCTGATTCAAATCTTGATTCAGATAATTATTTCTCATAAATCCTATGTGATCCTAAACAAGTCATTTGACCTCTCAAATTCTGTTTCCTCAGTCATAAAATGGGGATAATAAATCACTTGCTTCCCAGGATTTTTGTGAAGATCAAGTGGGATGACATTTGTAAAATCCTTTGTAATTCAAAGTGCCATAAAAATGTTAGCTAGCTGTTATTATCATTATTTCTCTTTCTTAGTAGGTTGACTGACAGATATCTTAGATATTCTAAAGTTATTTTGAATGCAAGTTCCTTATCTGCTTCTTATTGGTGATTTTTGTTGGAAATATACAGAAAGGGTAATTTTTCCCCTAAAATAATATCTTATTTTCCCCCATTATATAAAAAACAATTTCAACATTCTTTCTTAAAATTTTTTGAGCTCCTGGAAAGAACTCCAGGAAATGATGCAGAGTGAAATGAGTAGAATCAGGAGAACGTTGTACACAGAGACTGAAACATTGAGGCACAATCAAATGTAACAGACTTTTCTACTAGTAACAATGTAATGACCCAGGACAGTCAAGAGGAACTTAGGAGAAAGAACGCTATGCACATCCAGAGGAAGAACTGTGGAAGCAGAAACACAGAAGAAAAACATATGATTGATCACATGGTTTGATGGGTACATGATTGGGGAGGTTGACTTTAAATCATCACTCTATTGCAAATATGAATAATATGGAAATAGGTTTTGAACAATGATACATGAATTACCCAGTGGAATTGTTTTTCAGCTCAAGAAGTAGGGAGGGAATAGGGAAGGGAAAAATCATGAATCATGTAACTATGGGAAAATATTCTAAATAAATAAATTTTAAAAAATAAGTTTTGAGTTCCACATTTTCTCCCTCCTTCCCAATTCTTCCTTGTTCCCTCCTATCATTCTCCCTTCCTCCCATTCCTCTCTCTCCCTGAGATGGCAAGCAATCTGTTTATTTCTTCAGTTTATTTTTCTAGACTCATTGATATGTTTATATCATGGAAGAATAATGAAAATGAACAGCCTTATTTTATCCTTCATATCATTGTGTCAGCTAGGTGGCACTTAGGCCTTGGAATCAGGGGGAACTAATTCTGTTTCTTGTGTTGGACATATATAAGTTGTGTAATCTGAGGGAGTTGTTAACCTCTCATCAGCACTTTCTTTAACTATAAAATGGGAATAATGCTAGCTCCCATGTCACTGGGTTTTTGTAAGGATCAACTGAAATAATTATAAAAAATATTTTGTAGATTCTATAAGTTTTATATGAGTGCTAGAACCTGAAAAGGGGATTGGTATTATTTAGTTTCCAGTTCCCATAGATGGTGATGTCTATTCTGCACCCCTTCAATACATATAAGACAGTCCCTTGTTATAAGTAAAGGATATCTTTGGCACACTAGCTATTATCATTTTGACTGGAAATGCCTCTAGAGTTTATCCATTATAGATATTATATCTTGGCTTTAGACAGATGAGCCGTTTGTCCTTAATCCTTATAATGTTTTAACATAAAGGGGTATTAGATATTGTCAAAAGCTTTGCTTTCTGTATCTCCCGATATATTTTGTAATTTAATTTTTTTAATGTGGTCTACTATATTCAAATATACTTCATACTGAAGAAACCCCAAATTCCTGGCCTAATATTATCATAGTGTATATCTTTAAATATATTATATACTCTTTGCTAATATTGTCTGCAACATTTTTTGCATCAACATGCATTAGGAATATTGGCCTATAATTTTCTTTCTCAGCTTTGTCTCTCTTTGGCTTAGTATCAGTACTATGTTTTTGTCATAAAAGGAATTTAATAGAATACTATCTTTCTCTACTTCTGCAAATAATGTATTAATTGTTCATTAAATGTTTAATAGAATTCACTTATTAACCATCTGATCCTAATTTCCTTGCCGTGACTTTTCGGGAGTTATCTTACATCTTTCTCAATATATATATATATACATATATATATATATATTAATCTGAGGTAGGGTTACTGATCAATTTTGCTGCCATAAAACTGAGCAAAACAGTTTTTTAATAATTTCTTTCCTTTCCATTTGTTCTTTTTTTTCTTTTTTGATAGTTTTTTCTCTTCTTTATCATAACAATTAATGGCTACTCTTTATTGTTTTTAACCAATTTTTCCCTAATTTTTTTAACAATTCAATTGCTTTTCTTTTTTCTTTTATATTTTTCTTTTAATTTTTATATCTAGTTGGATTTCATTAATTTTTCTCTTGCTTAATACCACCCCCTTTTTAGTTGCATGTCCAATCTACTGTTCTATTATTGACAGTTTTTAAAGAGGAAAAGTTACCTCTAAATACTGTTTCTGATATCAAAAAAAAAGAGCTGGTATAGTTGTAACTATCTTTGGTGAAATTATTTGTTGATTCTATGATTTTTTCTTTGACCCACATTCTTTAGGATTAAATTATCTAGTTAGTCTCTACTTAAATTTGACAATACTCTTTAGAGAATCCTCAGAGATTTTTAAAAATTGCATTGTAGTCAACATAACATCTTTTGTGTCTCCATTTGCTTATAAGGATTTTATTCATAACCACCTGATCCTTTTTTTTTTTAAGGTGCCAAGCACAAATGGGAGAGATTTACTTTTTCTTACTCTTCTATAATGACTACTTTTCCCCCCAAAATTCTATTCTTTATTAACTAACTTCTTTGTTAGATTTATCTAGGTTTCAAAGGGGCACAGTGAGATCCCCCATTCGTAATAATTTGCCTTTTATTTCTCTATTGTTTAATTGACTTTTCTAAGTATTTTAATACTATACCATTCAGTGAATATAAAGTATCAATATTATTTCCTCAGCTAAAGCATTTTTGTAGATGATTGTGGAGATTAAAATTAATATACAAAACTAAATATTATATTTATAAATCTTTTATTAATAATAAACTAACAAAAGAGACTAACTAAAAGGTACTGACACAGCCTGGGTGCTACTGCTTAATCTCCCCATTACAGTACTAAACAGCTAGCTCCCAGGAACTAAAGGGAAACAGGGAGAAGCTACAGCCAACTATAAAACAATAATGTAACCGCGCAAATGGGCAGGTGCAAGAGAGATTAAAGGGAATTCTGGGAAATACTAAGGACTTATGGGAGATGTAGTCCAAGGTTCAAAATTTCCATTTATACATACTCCCTGTGATCTTTTGGGAGACCAGTCTCCCTAGTGGATCATGAAAACATAATCAACATATAAATTACAATAATTTGTGGATAAAAGGGGGGAAAAGAACAAAATCATTGATTGCTACATTAACAAAAAGCCAATTTCGGGGCAGTCCCCTTTGGCATAAAAGTATACATTCAAAACAAATGCTTTCAACCCCCCAAAGTTCAAATTCACATCCCAGAGTTCAATTCTGGATCTCCTTGATGCAGTCTGTGGTCTCTGCAGGCATCTTCATGGCACCTTCTCCAAACAGGTTCATTTTCTAGATTCTAGGAGGTAGCAAGTTCCTTATCTTAAAATTTCCTACATTCAAATCAAAGTTCACAACAATAACAAAGTCCCCAATGAGGAAAATGATAACAAACAGGGATCACTCAGGGATACATGGCTGAGTTATAAGGTATATGAATCAGTTCCAAAAGAAATCAAAAACAAGAAAAATTCACTTAAAAGAGAAAAAATAACTTGTGGATGAAATAGAAAATATTAAAGTCTTATATCTAAAAAAAATCTAAGTAAAGAAAAAATAAAACTATAACAGATGTTTGAATCAGGGCCCAATTAAAGTGATTTAAGTAATTATGCACTTACCCAATCAGTAGCCAGGACTACAGAAAGTTTGCCACACTTATAGAAGACAGAAAAGGGACTAGTTTATAGGAGCCAGAATGGTAGCCAGGATGAGGTGCTTGGATAGAAGGTGGCTCAGAGGAAGTCCTATGTCTTAACATATTGTTAAGTGCTGCAACCTCTAACCCCAAACAAGTTTAAGTCCTCTTGTCTTGGCTCAAAATTACATAAATTCAACTGGGATTGGTTGGTCTCTTTAACCTTGTACTCGATTTGCACTATGCAGGTTGGCTTTGTGTTTCTTGAGCACTGTGCAGTGGCTCTTTTTAAATACTCTTCTGGAATGAGGCAGAATCATTAAGCAAAGTTCTGTAATTATTTAAATGATCAATGGCATTATTCTATAGTTTAAAGCCTTTTGGATATGCATTAATATTAGAACAAATGCATTTTAAAATTGTATTACTGCAAATTTAAAAAAGATTAATATCGATAATGTGTTCAGGTACAAAAATGAGAAAAAAGAAACTCAAAAATGTATTGTACATACAAGGAAAGAAAAAATAATAAAAGAATGTTTTAAAAATCAAAAATATATAGCTTAGAATTAGTGAAAGGTTTCTCACTCAAAAAATGAGATTCAATTTCCTTTTTAAACTTGTCCATGAACTACTGTTAATGCAAATTATTTTTACAAAATAACAGATTTATAAAAACAATAATATAGTAGATGACATACATTCAAACAAAGTACCAAATTCCCAAAATTCTCAATATCCCAGTTATTGACAATAGCAAACAAACCCATTATTAAATAGGATTCACATGAGTTTATAGATAGCCACTTGCTATGTGATGTTTAAAAAATCTATACTTGTCACGAATTCTACAGGTATAGCAAATCTTTCAACCTTGGAAATTGCTGATGAAAACGTATTTAGGTTAAAACATCACCAAGAATTTTAGATCCTTCTGGTGGGAAAGTAAATTAAACTAAAAGGTTAAAATACCATGCATGCAGGAGCTCTTTTTGCCTTCCTGCATATATATGTATATGAAAACCTATCATCCATCCAGAAAATATAAAGTCATTTCTAAAGACTCCTTATAAAAGGGGCAACTGGGTAGCTAAGTGGATTGAGAGCCAGGCCTAGAGACAGGAGGTCCTAGGTTCAAATCTGACCTCAGACACTTCCCAGCTGTGTGACCCCTACTCACTACCCTTACCACTCTTCTGCCTTGAAGCCAATACACAGTATTGACTCCAAGATGGAAGGTAAGGGTTTTTAAAAAAAGACTCCTTATAAAATTATAATTTAAATTCTTAAGTCATTATATTCTCCAAGGTTGTATAAGCAGCATGTGACCTCAATAGTTAAGATGACAAATACAGGAAACATAAGACTTATGGGCTTTTTACAACTTAAAAAAAATTGTGTAAGATGTTCATGGCCTTTTTACAATGATATGTTGTTCAGTAAAATCATGGGGAAATGGTACAGATTCAGAAAATCATATAACAGAATAGATATTAATGAGATTAATACAGATAAGCTTAAAAAAATTAAACCTTAAAGAAATCAGCAAGTACAATGATATAAGCAAATGACCAGTGACAAGCAGTGTAGTCAACAATTATTTTTACCCATCCCAATAGGCTTATTTACTATCTTTAGGGAAAAGGTTAAAATAATTAGCAAGCAATAAACTTCCAGATCTCTTTTTAAGGTTATTTTGCCTCTTCCATATAAATCAACCATTCAGATTTCAATCGTCAGAGCTCTGAATTTCATCATAGTGATGGCAAATTAAAGCCAAAGGGGTGTGAGGAGATGAATTTCTCCCCTGAATCTTAAGATTAGTCGAGCTCACACTGTGTAAGTATTAAAATTAATGGTTTAACTAAATATATGAAAATTATAAATCTTTTATTTATAAAAGAGGTAGAAAGAGTGAAAGTACAAAAGGGTAGAAAAGACATTAGCCTATCTAACTAAATATTGTTCCAATGCTTGGCTCAGCCAGGACTTATTAACCTTCAATTAGAATTAAACTATCTTCAGAAGACAGGAAGGGAAAAACAGCTAATACTAGCCTCCTTCACCAGATTTCACCAGCCTGGCTTCCTGGCTTTTATGGTGGTTTTCTGTCCCTGCCCCTTTTCATAAGGGCCAATCACAGCTTCCAAATTGTCTGAGTAATCACCTTTGGAATCACACCTTTCTGAGTGTGTGAACTCTTACATTTCTGGCTTGTTCTCTCTTAGCATCAAGTAAGGTGTGAACTTACTAAATGGCTTTCAAGGTTCTCCCACCTAATTCAAGCTTGTGTTGATTCAAAGTTATTGCCAACAAAAGTGGTAACTAAGCAGAGAGAATGAAAGATTCCCTTTTCACAAGTGTTAACTCAAAGAGAACCAAGAATTCCCTCTTACAATTGCAAGGTATTCAATCAGCCATAAACCCTCTGGAAAAAAATTAAGCAGAACCAAACTTCACTTTGTAACTTTACCAACTCAAACTGGTGTTTCAGAGTTTCAAGAATGCTTTGAAACAGCATTATTCCTGAAGAGGCTGAATGGGGTTTGTTTATAGAGTAAACAAAAGGAAACAAAATTTCTAGAGGGAGAACAATAGGGTATTTGCATTTGAGAGAGCTGGCCAAAAGGTAGAGACAAAATCCCCCCCAAAAATGCACAGAAGTCCTCTTCCCGTGGAAAAAACACAAAACAAAACAAAACAAAACAAAACAAAAAAAAAAAAAAACTTGAGTTGCAAGTCTCTCTCACAGGAGTCCAGGATCAGTTTAAGACTTTGGCTTAAAAAATGGTAGCACAGGCTGAAAAACCCTTGTTGGGTAGGGGAAGGAATTGGGGTCTCACCCTTTCATTGGAAAAAAGCAGTTCAGACTGCAGTCTGGGAAGGGAGGAATGAGCATCTCTGGCTGGAGCAGATGGGTATAAAAAGGCAACAGGAGGGAAAGCAGGTGGCTGGCAGGCTCCCTGGCTGGCTGGTGGAGTCTACAGTGGTCAAGATAGGGGGAAAGCACGCTGACTGAGTGGCCAGCAAAGAAAAAACCACAGGAGCATAGGGCAAGAAAGGGAAACCCCCTCTCCAGCAAACTTACTAATTATACTGAAAATCTATTTAAAAAAATATTTGAGAGTTCTATCACATTGTGGTTAGCCATAATGTGGAGATTAAAATTAATGTGCAAAATACTAAATATTATATTTATAAATATTTTATTAATAATAAACAAACAAAAGAGACTAACTAAAAGGTACTAACCAGCTCACTCCCAGGAAGTAAAGAAAAAGAGGGAGGAATTATAGCCAACCATAAAATAATAATGTGACCACACAAATGTGGAGGTGCAGGAGAGATTAAAAAGAATTCTGGGAAATACTAAGGACTTATGGGGGATGCAGTCCAAGGTTCAAAATCTCCATTTATACATGATGCAATTTCCCTGTCTATCACTTATAACCTTATCTATTTTTATTGTTGCATTGCCTGAAACAATGTTTGATTTCCCTCTCACATTTTTGTTCACATCTATGGCAAAAATCAATTTTGGTTCATGTCTTCATTTTTGTCATGTTTCTTGTAAACAACATATTTTGGGGTCCTTCTATGCAATCTCCTTACTCATCTACCTTCTCCAGTTTTAAAGATTAGTTCACTCACTTTTTCTTCATGATTATGTTTTTCATTTGGGTATTTCCCAACATACTATGCTCTTAGATTTTTATCCTCTCTCTACTCTCCATCCCATTTCCCTCTTTTCTAAAAAGTATTTGCATAAAGAGAAGGAATTTGAGCAATTCATTCTCATTCCTCTATCCTTTCTCATCTCACCAAATTCAGATGCTGATCTATGTTTTGTATACTTTCTTTTTCACATTTTAATCCTGCATTCATGAGCTACTCTCCCATCCTAGAGTATGTTTGGTTTCAGACCATTCTCTCTCTGACTCTATCCTCCCTCTTAAATTTTGTTTTCCCTCTCTTCATCTGTTTTCTTGTTGAGGTTAGTATATTTCTACTCCAGATACTTCATCTTTGTGTATATATTTGTTCAACTCTTCTTTGTTTAGTTATTAAAAGGATGAGGTTCTTAAGATTCTCACTCCTTTCACTCTTTCCTATATCTTTCTATATTCTTGTCACACATCACAATTATAAGAATGGAATATTCTCCCCTTCTTTCTTCTTTTATTCCCTAGTGAATTCACTTTTCTCTCTCTTTCCTTTCTTCTCTTAAAAACTAGGTTTCTTTTGACTCATGAGTTTGAATTACAAAGTTTCCGCATGCATTCAGACTTCTGAATGAAATGAATAAATAAAAAGGCATTTAGTAAGGGCTTACAATGTGCCAAGCATTGGGCTAAGTCATGGGTATACAAATAGAAATTTGAGATAGTTCTTGGCCCTTAAGAAACTTATATTCTAATAAGTGAAGGTAACAGAATTTAGAAAGTAGTGGCCAGAAAGGGTTGTTATAATTTGAGATGCCATAGAAATGGTAAGTGAAGTTATAGAATCATAGATTGTTATAAACTATCCAGGAATGGTAATTTAAATTTGATTACTATTTCCAGAGGTAGATTTGGCAAATAGAGAGGGTGGAGGTGCCCAATAATAGCATATTGGGAATGGATCAGTCTAGCTATGATGAATAGTCATGATTCAGGAACCTGAGATCTGAGGTTGAGATCAGGGTTTGGAGGTTGAGGCTGGAATGTAAAAGCATGGCACAAAGATGACTGAGAAGCATTGGTATACTATCATCATTGTAGTACAGAGAGAGGGGGTCAGAGCAGTTTTTACAGGCTTTGGCTGAGTTCTGATGTTAGTTAGGAGTTTAGAATCTTGAAGGAAAGTTTCAGTTGGACCTGGGACCTCATGGAGAGAGCCAGAGCCAGCTGAGCTGCTTCTTCTCCTTTCTGAAGATTGAAATTTTAGCCTAGCTTTGGAATATTTATTTGAGATTTGCTAATTTAGATAAACCCTTTGTATCTCCATATTCTACCTCATTTCCCTACCTTCCTTCCCTTACCTAAATGTCTGTGAGGAGTGAATAAGGAGAGTGAATCAGAGAGCAGTTTAAATCTGTGAGGGTTCAGCTATACTCTTGCAGTACTTTATCTAGAGAGGTTAGGTAGTCATCATCATATTCCCTTTTGATTTCAAGATCACCTTGAGAGTTGAGTCAGGGCAGGACCTTGCTCAAACCCCATCTCTGCTTCCCTTCCCCCACCTGAGGTTTCTTTAAACAACCGTTAGGGCTTCCTTTAATCCCTTTTACCTGACAATTTAACCTGAGAAGACAATAAACCCCTTTTGTGTATAAACAGACCTGTTAATTACATTGTCAGTTAATTAGTAAGAAAAGGGAAGAAGAGGAATAGAACCAATATACTCTAGGCTTGAAGGGAAGCCAGGGTATCCATCTTGAAGGAAGATGTAACTTCAAAACAAGTCCCTTCCTGTGAAATTATCTAAAGCCCGTAGTTAATTTCAGTCAGTCTATTTCCCTCATTTTGTCTTTAGTCTAAGTCCTAGTCTATAAGCCCTGCTGCTCTTTGCCTGTTTAGATTAATTCCTCCTCTCCCTGAAGATCTTTGTTACCTTCAGTGTTATACTCCCTGACTTCAGCCTCATATTACATCCTGAATCTTACAATTACATCTTACCTGCAACTCATATTATCTACCTAGCAAGTCCCTGACAACATCCTTTTCAAATCCCCTTTAACCTAATCACCTTTCCCAAATTCTCCCATAACATCTGGCGAGCACAGTCAAACAAAAACCTACAATCTTCTGAATCAAAAGAAAATGAAAAATAACTTTCATGTTAGGCAGTCTTTCCTTACTGATTTGGTCTTTTATGCAGGGACTATATACATTTTGGCTGATAAAGGTACCAAATTTAATACAGCAATCGATTGAAATTTATGATTATTATAAATGGTTTGCCTTTACATTAGCCGAGTGTATATGCTTCATACCCACGGCTGTGGCAATTATTCTGTCTCTGTGGCACTTTATGACAATCTCAAAAGCGGTCCTGACTCATCTGTTCAATTATTACAAGGCATCTTCTCAAAAATCCGATAATGAATGCAAGGAACTAGTAGAGAACATCAAACTGCTGTTCCAGCTGTTAAAACAAATCCGAGAATGCAAAGAACTCAATAAGTACACGATCTTACAGCTAGAAATAGTGGAATCTAAATTTTTGGGGCAAAAGGAAACCGAGAAAGAGCAACCTATTCAAAATGCAGTGGTCTCTGTACTTCCAATAGTGGACAGGACTATTGTGCAACCTGGAGAGGGGGTGGTGCATGTCAAAACATACAAGGCCTTCACTCCTAGTGACATGGAAGTTTTGTAAAGGTATTTTCCCAAGTTCTACAAAAATCCTTACAAGAGTTTGAAAGAATTAAAACAGGTGTTCACGCTTTTCAACCCTAGTTTCAATGATGTCGAATTTCTTTTAGAGGAAATTTACTCTCCCTCAGAAAAGGAAAAATTCCTCAATGAAACTAGGACAAATCCCAATTTAGAGTCATGGCCACTGGTGCATCAGGACTTGGATTTCACTCAACACACTAACATGAGATACTTGTTGAGATGCAGGGCTGATCTTATCGAAGCAATGAGATCATTTGCAAAAAGACCAAATGCCTGGCAGAAATTTGAAAAACTGAGGCAAGGGGAAGAAAAACACCCAAGCAGTTTTTTAGGTAGAATTATTGAAGCTCCAGAAACAATTCTAGGACTTAGAGACACACATACCCAGGATACAATTGATCATATAAGGAGACAATTTGTAAAGGGAACCCCAAAACCGATACAAAATTATTTCAGGCAAAGTTGTCCACAGTGGGAATCACTACCACTGGAGGATGTTAGGCAACATGCAGCTTATATACATGATTCAAAACAGAAAGAAGTAAGACTGGCTAGGCAATCTGATAATGATAAAGATGAGATCGTAGCAGATTTAAAGCGCCAATTAAAGCAGACTAGATGTGAGAAGGAAATTGAAGAGGTAAAGAATTTCATTCTCCAAACAAGTAGAAATCAATTTAGACAATCTGCCAACAGCACCCCAAAATCAAGATCATCACCCCGTTGTTATTTGTTTTTCCTTGAAAATCTTCCATTCCACCTATAGAATTATGCTCAGTTTTTTCAGAATATATTACATTGGGTTATAAGCTTTATCCTTTTGATATATTGTGTTCTGAGTTTCTGTTAAGTTTTATGTGATCTTAAATATGGTTGCTTTGTATTAGACTTCTTTCTTTCTCACTACTTCCTATTTTTTTTTACCATGGAATATATTGATTTGGGCCATAACATCTATGAGTATAGTTTTAAATTTCTCTTAGGAGGTGATCTTGGTATTCTTTCTTAATATTTGCTTTACCTTCATTTTAGTAGGGCTATGCAGTTTTCATTTATAATTTCTTAAAATGTGATGTGTTGCTTAGTCATTTTTTAGGGAATATGAAGATTTTTAAATTGCCCTTTGACTTTTCTGGGTCATTTGTTTTTGATAGTAGAAATACATCGTTTTCCTTTTTCCAGTACTTTGATTTAGTTCTACTATTTCTTATTTCATGAAATCAATGAGTCCTCTTTTGTTCATTCTATTTTTTTCAAGATGTCTACTACTTTGATGAGATTTTTCTTCTTTTCTAACTGTTATTTATTCTCCTTCCATTTCCCCCCTCTGAGCTCTTATTTCACTTCTATTTTTTATCTCTTATTTTTTCCAACCATTCTTGCACTTCTTGTGAGAAAAACTTCATGAGTTTTCTAATTTTCTACTCATATTTCTTGTGGAATTATTCTCTTCTTCTGGATATATTTCTTGGTTTTCTCTTAATGGATTATGTTTCTTCATTATATTTGATATTTTTTCTATTTACTCATAATTCCATCATTAATTATTGGATAGGAACTTTATGCCAGGCTCAGGTTCTATTCCTTCTAGCCCTGGAAGGTATGATATTGGAAACTTGGGAGTCCTTGAACTAATTTTGAGGTCTCTGGTCTAAACTTCCTGTGGACATTTAGGGCTCTTTCAAACTACATTTCCCATTTTCCTCTCGTGTAATCACATAGACAGGAAGTGTAATACTATAGAGAGAAAAATAAAAAGGACATGCCTGGAAGGGCACGCTCTCATTTTAGAAGCTGAAGCAGGATAGTGGTGGAGGTATGAAGGGTCTTTCAAACTAACTCTTAATATGGCATGTGCCTTCATTTTTCTAATGGCTGTTAATAAATATTTAAAAACATAATATTTTTTAATCTATCCTTTTATATCCATTTTATTTCTTACATTTTTGGCCACCACTTTAAAGATGTAACTCTCAATTTTTCAGATAACCTTACAAGCCATGATATTTCTGCCATAATTTTTTACACTCCCCACACAGGCACCCCCGGATCCCCTCTGGAGCTTCAGACATGCGTCTACCATTTTTGTGCACATGGCTTCCTTTTTCTTATTGCTGTTAATAAATCTTTAAAAATCATATTTTTAAATCTATCCTTTCATATTCATTTTATTTCTTACATTTGTTAATTAACTTCTTTTACTCCTATTCCCTTTGGATGATATTACTGCTTCTTTTCTGTACAGTGGAGCTAATACTAGTCTCCATCTGATTCTTGGCTTCTCCTCTCAGCCTAGATTCTTGGTTTCTTCACTTACATCCTGATAGTAAACACTATGATCTACCATATATACTACAAATATTAGCCTTAACCTATCTCTGTTCCTTTCACATAGTTCTCAGTGAGAAGTTGTTCTTTTTACATCTTGGAGTCCCAACAGGACCCATTTGTATGCAGGGATAAAAGTGAGAGTTGGGTCCCTCTGTGACTTTTCTTATTGCTATCTTAACTGGAAGTTATCTATTTTCTCTCTTCTAAGTGTCCTGAATATCTCCTCAAACATGGATTCAGGAATGAAAATTCATTAGTAATATAATTTATGCAAACACAAACAAATGCACAAACACACACAGCACACACATTAAGCTAAAATGCACTCCATGGACTAGAAAGCTCTTTTTACAGTCTACAAGACAGTAATTATGGAGTGAGTTATCAATTAAGACATTAAAGCTATACAAAGATCTTTCTATATCATCACTAAAAACAAGAAATTAAAAGCCTGATTTAAATCTCTAGTTTAACTCTAGGCAAATGAAGTTTTGGACATTCATTCCTGATGACAAACCTAATTATTATTACAGATAATGCTACACTATCTAGAAGTAACAAAAAGAAGGGGAAGAAAAGACAACACTTTTTTTTAATTTCCAGGTGACTTTTCAAAGATTTCCTCCTTTTTGGCTTGTGTAATAATATTGCTGCAATATTGGACCCTTCCCAATGACCAAGAAAGTTATGCAGACTTGCAAGCATGGATCATTGTGAGAATAGGGGCCCTGTTACTCTTTGCTAAGTCAAAAAAATTGTAACTGATGGGAGAATATGACATCTCTGTAGTGCTTTTCAATTTGCAAAATACATATAAAGAACCTTGTTTTATTTTAACACTTTCTGAAATTTAACATGTATGGGCCAACATTTTTTTCTATCACAGGGAAATAACTTAATTACAGTTATGTATTAAATTATTGTGCTGAGAGAATCTTTTGATTTGTCTTGATTTATATTCTGGGTTTTCACTTGTCCTGGTAAAATAAAGAGGAAAATATAGAGATTCTGTTTTAAAAGACCTTTCCATTTCTAGAATACATTTAGAGAAAAGCAAAATCCTATCCTTCCTTTAGAAAAAACTGCTGTCTAAATGAAACTATATCCCTGGAAATCCTCTTTAGCAATGACTGTACCTTTTCTCATACTCTATCCCCCAGCTCCACAAACACACAGACACACAGACACACAGACACACACAGATACACACAGATACACACACACACACACACACACACACACACACACACACACACGCATCTTGGAGGGGGAATTGGAATAATCCCTTTCTCATGCTGGTATTTCCAGATTCCTCCATTAATGCCACCAGTAAGAAACTCCTCCTTAAAAGTTTTAATCTATTAAAAATTTTCACATGATACAAACTATAGTGACTATTGGTTACCCATTAGATTTGTATACTTGGAAAATCTTGAATCCCTGAAACTACATCACCCAAATTTCCTTTCTGTATTACTCACAATTTATTTTGCCTTTCATATATGTGCATGGTTACAAGGTCTGTATATAGTTTGGGTTCACTCTGCCATGCTTTCTCTTTTCCATGTGAAATGAGTGGTGACCAGTCTTTGTTGTCCTAGCTCTCTTTTCCACATGAAGTGAGTGGGGAATGTTCTCTGTGTTCTCTAGCTCTCTAGTTAGATATTAATAAATCTATAAATATTATACTTTTGGAGATATTGAATATCAATTTTAAAATCCACTGATTCTTAGTTCTTTGAAGGAAGGGGCTCTCTTTTGCTTTTTATATCCCCAGCAATTAGCACAGTGCTTGGCATATAGTTATTACTTACTATATGTTCTGTTCATTTATTAATCTGTAGTCAGGTTATACTGTGCATTAATAATATGTATATTAATGCATTGATTATTAAAGGCTTACATTCATGATCTCTATCCTCTCCTACTATTCACTTTTCAACTTTCAGTAGTATGATTTCCAAACTCATTGCTCAACTTAAATTACTTTTTCTAAAGTTACTAATGATTCCTTAATTGTGAAATCTGATGACATTTTTTTATTCTTTATCTTTCTTAACTTCTCTTCAGTACATAATGCTATTGACTGCCTTCTAATCGTGGTTACTCTCCGGCTTTTGCCTCTGTTGTTATTTTGGAGATTTGTTTTGGCTTGGTTTTCTGAACTTTATTCTGCCTCATCTTTCTCTAACTTGTCTGACCATCATTCCTCAATTCTCGTTGTGGTATCAACATTCCTGCCATACACCCTAGCTATAGAATGTCAAAAGATTAACTACTAGGGCCCTTTCTTCTTTCTGCCTTTAGTTTCTCTCTTGGTGAACTCATTAGCTCCCAAAATTTCCATTATCATTTGTCTATACATGACTCAAGTCATGTATCTAGTCCAGTCTCTTATCTGAGCTCTAGTCTTAGATCACCTATTGTCTGTCAGATTTTTTTTAGCAAATAGATTTGACTTATATATGTTTTATATCAGCTATATTTTCCTCTTTATATTTCATTTCCACTAGTCCAAATGGCCCTTTCCTTATAATGGAGAATTTTTCAGGAAAAAGGAAGAAGATAGGAGTTTAGAGGCAGAGAATACCTAAACTCTCCCAAATTCTCTTTCAAATAACATTAAAACATGAAGTGTAGGAGAATGCCTCCTCCACCCCAGGAATGAAGCCCAAATTTAAAAGAAAGATAAAAATCAAGAAAAAGACTGGGAAAATGAGCAAATATAAAAAATACCTAACCATAAAAAGTTACTAAAGTGGCAGAGAAAAGCAAGTCATAAATCCAGAAGACAGTGAACTCAAAGCAGTTACATGCAAAACCTCAAAGAAAAATAGGAATTAGTCTCAGAGTCTAAAATTGTGTTGGGCAACCTATGACATGAATGCTTGAGGGGGCTGCACCCTTCCCCCTCTCCATAAGCACCTGATTATATTTCTCACATTACCTGCCCCTCTGCCCAGCAGCCCAGTGGGAGCACTTCCCTCTTCCTCTGTCTGTGACAAAGCAGAGGGTTCACATGCAGGGTGAGGGTTGCATTTTGGGCACTAGGCCTCTAAAAGGTTCAACATCACTAGTCTAGAAGAACTAAAAAAAAAGATTTTAAAATCAGATTAGACAAGCATATGAAAAATGGGAAAAAGAAATGAAAGTGATGCAAGAAAGAATCAATTGTTGGTGGAGGAGGCACAAAAAATACTGAAGAAAATACCTTAATTAATACCTTAAAAACAGAATAGGACAAATGATAAAAGAAGCATAAAATTTCCTGAAGAGAAGAATTTCTTAAAAAAAGAATTGGTCAAGGGGGCAGCTAGGTAGCTCAGTGGATTGAGAGCCAGACCTAGAGACAGGATGTCCTAAGTTCAAATCTGGCCTCAGACACTTCCCAGCTGTCTGATGTTGGGCAAGTCACTTGACCCCCATTGCCTAGCCCTTACCACTCTTCTGCCTTGGAGCGAATACACAGTACTGACTCCAAGATGGAAGGTAAGGGTTTAAAAAAAATAAGAATTGGTCAAATAAAAAAAGTGGTACAAACATTCACTAAGGAAAAGAATTTCCAAAAAAATTAGAATTGGCTAAATGGAAAAGGAAGCACAAAATTTTACTGAAGAAAATAATTTCTTAACATTAGAATTGGGCAAATAGAAGTAATTCCATGAGACATCAAGAAACAATAAAACAAAATCAAAATAATGAAAAAATAGAAGAAAATATGAAATCTTTCACTGGACAAACAACTGACATGAAAAATAGATCCAGGAGAGATAATTTAAGAACTACTGGATTCTCCCACACTTCAGATTGATTGTCTTTCTAATTTTGTGAGTGTGTCTGTGACACACACATTAACTAAAAACTATGATTAGAAAATATCAAGATACAATATTTTAGAAAATTAAAAATTAAAATTTCCAACAATTATTACATTTAGAAAATAAAGTGAATATAGAAAGAACCCATCTATCACCTCCTAAAAGAAACGCCAGAGGAAAACTCCCAGGACCATTATAACCAAAATCCAGTTTCTAGGTCAGAGAAAAAATTCTGAAAATTATCAGAAAGGAGGACAAATACTAAGGACTCATTCTCTCTCTCTCTCTCTCTCTCTCACACACACACACACACACACACACACACACACACACACACACAACATACACACACACACACACATAAGATAACACATGACATAAGAGCTTCCTCCAAAGATCCTATAGATTTACCATTATCAAGGGTGACTATCCATCAAAAATGTAGAATTTGGAAAAATAGATCTTTAATGGATTCAGTGATGGGCAAACTTTTCAAAGTGGAGGCCGAAGGAAAGGAAATGCTCATCTGTCAGTCTGTTTCTAAGGCAACTCTTTCTAGGTTTCATTGGGTTGTGCTCTACTGTCCTGGGTAGATAGAACATTTCAGGGGGCTGCATCTGGCCCATTGGCCATAGTTTGCCCATCATTGGATTAAGGCATTTCTATGTTTCTCTAAGGAAAAGACCAGAACAGAGTAGATATTTGGGAATGTAAATGTAGACACCAAGAGAAAAATAAATAGGTGCAAATATGTTTATAATTAAAAGGAATATGTAGAACAGAACTATTTCTATGTTAATAGGGGATAAGAAATAAATGTTTTTTTCAGAACCCTAATATCTTTAAAGGTTATAGAGAAAGGTTAAAATCATAAGAATCTGGGCTTATTTTCTTTTTTTCTTTTTCTATTTTAATGGTTTAAGAGAAGACAATACAGGAGAAATAAGGGACCATGCTGGGAAGGAAAGGAGGAAGAAGGGAGGAGTGCTTCATTATTGCATAATATGGGTGTGTAAGGTTAAAAAAAATACAATCTTGCAAAAGGAACTGAGGAAAATGAACATCTCCTCTTCAAGTGACTCAAATAAAGGAAGATCAAACACGATCGTATATATCTTCCTCACCAATATGTGAGTACATGTGTGCACATGCATGTAAACATTCACCAACAGGTTTTGATATAAAAATACATTTAGCTAAAAAGAAAATTGGAGTGGTCTTAGACAAGAGAAATGGAGAAAGGAGTAAGAAGGAGAGCTACATAAAGTATGGGAGTATAAAGTTAGTTATGAGAATAATAATAAGCAAAACAAATGCTAGAGGGTAGAAAAAAGTAAAGAATTGATTTAAAGGAGGGGAAATGTATTCATCGATGTTCAGTATTTCTTCAAGTATAATTTTACTCCATTTTCCTTCTTCTACCAGTGCCCTAGAAATCTAATGTAATGTTGTGCTATATATTTTTTAAATGTTTTACTCATGGACCCTAATGGTTTTTAATTTTCATACTTGGCAGGAAAAACAAAAATGGGGCAAGGTTTGACTTTCCATTTGTATATTTTTCATGGGAAATGAAAGCTAAAATCTGAGTAGCAGCCCCTACAATAAAACATTATCCTTCTTTCCCCACATATCTAAGTATTATCAGTCAATTGCTTTATTGTAAATAATTCCAGTCAATTCAAATGGCCAGTTTTCCTATAACATGTTGAACAGGAAGTATCAATATCTTTTCAAATGTAATTTCAAATTTCATGCTTAGCTACTCCTATGAAAGTCTTCTTAATTTCAGTGGGTGCTATAAAAATTACCCCTGGAGAGAACAGCTGGTTTATAAAATTCCAGTTGATTGTTTGGTAACTTCAATATTTCTTTATCCATGATTATATAGTAGTTGTGAAACTTTCAAAAGGAAAATGATTTTTAAAAGCACCAAAAAAAATTAAAGCAAAGCAATCTTATTCATTTGGCATTATCTAGGTTTCAATGCTTTATGCATTGACAAAAGAAAACAGCAAGTAATGAAAAACATTTTTTGCCTTTTTTATTCAAAAAGGACCCAAATTTTTGTACCATTGAACAATATTTTAAAGTCCTTTCTTAGCATCAAGCAATGTGCTAGTGTAAAAAACATAAACAATATAGTCCCTCCCCTTGCTGAATTGACTTTCTCTGGGGAAGGAGAAGAGAAAGGTGGTAAGTTAAAGAATACAATAGATATTACAATGTATATACAAATTTTTGGAGAACATTATCTCAAAAAAAAGAAGAAAATCCAGAAAAAACAACCATAGAAGCTACCTTCTGATTTGTGTGGATTCTATGAGGAAAAGATAAATGGGGATCACATCTCAGACAGAAGAGTAACCTAAGCAAAGGCAAGAGGATGGGAGATGGAGTATTGTATTATGGAACATTGAAATTAGACCAGTTTGTCTTACGAGAGGGTTCTTGAAAGGGCAAAATATGCAATGAGGTGATAGAGAACCCTGGAAATCCAAATAAATTTCAATTAAATTTCTAATAACAGTAAAGTAACAGGATATAAAGTAAATTTATGAAAATCATCAGTCTATTTGCATTTTACCTATAAAACCCAGGCCCTTTAGTAAAGTTCCAGAAAATCAGTCTATCTGTCTCATAGGATCATAGATCTTATGCTTGAAGAGACCTTAGAAGCAACATAGTTCAACTTTTTCATTTTACAAATTAGGAAACTGTGATGCAGGGAGATGAAGTGACTTAACTGATATCATACAGATAATATGATATGAGACTTTTTTTGCCCTTGCAAAAATGATTTTATTAAATTAGTTGCTTTATAAAACATTGTAGATATCTTAATTGTTAACATAATAATTTTCTAAACTATTTTAACCACTACTTTTGCTAAAAAGGAAAAGAAGGAACAAAAGCCAGTGGAAAGAGAGCCAGGCCCAGAGTTGGGAGTTTGTGGGTTCAAATCTGGCCTGAGAAACTTCTTAGCTGTGTGACTCTGGACAAGTCACTTAACCTCCTTTGTCTAGCCCTTAGCACTCTTCTGCCTAGGAACCACCGATACACAGCATTGATTCTAAGAAGAAAGGGTTTGATTTTTTTTAAGGTTGTTTTAGTAAAGTCTGGGAGATCAAAGGAAGTGTTTTTCTTTCTTTCCTTAGATATTTAAATCACAGGAATAAGACCCATAAAGAACCTTACTTTACCTTTCCTTTTGTGAGAGTACACTCTTTTTCTTTCCAAAACAAAAGTGAAGAAATAAAGTGAAATATAGTATGTCTTCAGTTTGCATTCAGATTCTAACAGTTCTTTCTCTGAAGGTGAGTCCTTAAGGATTTTCTTGGATAGCTAGGAATAACTGTTATTCATAAATATTCAAAATATTTCCATCCAGAATGGTTGGATCAATTCACAACTCCACCAGCAATGCATCAATGTCCTAATTTTGCCACATCCCTGTCAACATTTATTGCTGTCCTTTGCTGTCATGTTAGTCAATCTGCTTGGTGTGAGGTGGTACCTCAGAATTGTTTTGATTTGCATTTCTCTAATTATAAGAGATTTAGAACACTTTTTCATGTGCTTATTGATAGTTTTGATTTCCTTATCTGAAAATTGCCTATTCATGTCCCTTGCCCATTTATCACCTCGGGAATGGCTTGATTTTTTTGGTACAATTGATTTAGCTCCTTATAAATTTGAGTAATTTGACCTTTGTCAGAGTTTTTTGCTATAAATATTTTTTTTCCAATTTGTTCTTCCCTTTTAATTTTAATTGCATCGGTTTTGTTTGTACAAAACCTTTTTAATTTAATGTAATAAAAATTATTTATTTTACATTTTGTAATTTTTTTCTAACTCTTGCTTGGTCTTAACTTCTGTGTATTGGCTCCTAGCTGGAAGAGTGGTGAGGGTGGGCAATGGGGGTCAAGCAACTTGCCCAGGATCACACAGCTGGGAAGTGTCTGAGGCCAGATTTGAACCTAGGACCTCCCATCTCTAGGCCTGACTCTCAATCCACTGAGCTACTCAGCTGCCCCTTTTATTTTTTATTTTATTTTTTTTAAAACCTATTTTCTTTGATCTTGATCATTTGTTCTTCCAAATAAACTTTGTTATAGTTTTCTCTAATTAAATAAAAAAAAGTTTCTTGGTAGTTTGATGGGTATGGCACTAAATAAGTAAATGAATTTGGGTAGAATTGTCATTTTTTATTATGTTAGCTCATCCTACCCATGAGGAACTATGCCCAAAGGGCTTTAAAAGACTGTCTTCCTTTTGATCCAGCCATACCACTGATGGGTTTGTATCTCAAACAGCTAATAGAAAAAAGAGTTGTACAAAAATATTTATACCTATGCTCTTTGTATTGGCAAAATTTTGGAAAAATGAGGGGATGCCCTTCAGTTGTTCAATGACTGAACAAATTGTGGTATCTGCCGGTGATGGAATACTATTGTGCTAAAAGGAATAATGAACTGAAGGAATTCCATGTGAACTGGAATGACCTCCCAGAATTGATGCAGAGTGAAAGGAGCAGAACTAGAACATTATACACAGAGACTGATATACTGTGGTACAATCCAATGTAATGGACTTCTCCACTAGCGACAATGCAATGATCTAGGACAACTCTGAAGGACTTATGAGAAAGAACACTATCCACATTCAGAGGAAGAACTGTGGGAATAGAAACACAGAAGGAAAACAACTGCTTGATCACATGGGTTGATTGGGATATGATTGGGGATATTGACTCTAAACGATCACCCCAGTGCAAATATCAATAATATGGAAATAGGTCTTGATCAATGACACATTTAAAACCCAGAGGAATTGAGCATCAGCTCCAGGAGGGGAGTGGAGGGAGGGGAGGGAAAGAAACTTTTAGTTTTTTTAGCAAAAAAAAAGGGTATTGTACTTTCAAAAAAGATTTTTATTGATATTGGCATGGCATTGAACCCCAAAATTATAGAAGTGTTTCAGGCAAACTATGAGCAGGGATATTCCTTTGCTCTCTTTCATTCTTGCGACTCCTAACCTAAAACATCTGATGACTCCAATAGGACCCTGAGATTGTCCTTTAGATTATCCTTAGATTGTCCTTTAGATTTGAGATGGTGGGAGAGACACAACTCCTTGATATCATCAAGTTGTATCTCAGATATCCATCTGTCCTCTGAACTAGGAGGGTCACCCCCCTATGCCTTCAGACAAACCTCCTCCTCCCATGCCTCAGTGCATACCACTCTAGAGTCACATCTTCACTGTGGCACAAAGTTATGCCTTCACTGTTGTAAAGAGTACAAAGACCCTAGAACTGATGTCATCTGGGAAAAGATTTCTATCTATGCTGTTCCATCTAGGAGGCAGTCTTCCACTTATGCTGTCCTCCTGGCCAGATTCAGCATTTCCTTCTAAATTAATAAATTTCTCTTTTAATTTTTAAACTAAGTTTCAGAGTCTTGTATCCTTGCAAAAGGTACCCTTCCCAAACCTGGGGGTTCATCTCCAGCCCCCACAACAATATGATTAAAAATAGAATATAAATCAAAATAATTCTGAGATTTCACCTGATATCCAGCAAATGGACAAAGATGACAAAACATAGGAATAATCAGTGTTGAAGGGGTTCTGGGAAGGTGAATAAAAATAACCTCTGGACTTTCCCAAACTATGCCCAGATTAACAGGTCATGATTCCAGAACAAGATTTCTTCATCCCTCAGAGTTTTAGAGATTAACCTGAGGGGTTGTAATTTTCTTTAGTACTATAGCTAACAAGCCCCTATTTAATATATTCCCTGTCTTTATAATTCCCAGTTGATATGTTCTCAATAATATCTAGTCTGTGTTTACCACTCTAATATCAGTTTGACTAGTTGGTATCTCTTCTATATCAATTAACAAATAAACATTAATTAAATTCTATATAGGGATATTTCCTGGGAATATATAGCAAGAAGCAGGATACAAAATCCTCTGAAACTGGGAGCCAATTCTCCCCTTCAGTCTTGGTATCTAGAATAAATGGATTAAAAACTGAAGTAGTGACCATCAACATTTTCCCTTTTGCATACAACACATTCATTTCTTAAGGTTGTATAATCTATGAATGAGTGTTTTTCCTTTGCCATATGGATAAGGTAGTTCATCTGCCAAGTAGATGACTTACTGGACTGAGTCCTGCAGATAATTTCTGCAAAATAGCTTCTCATGAAGCTCAGCTGTTGTTGTTATTGACTGATGCTGATATGGACTCAAATTACTGGACCCCTGGTAGTTGTTCTACTTTTTCAGTTCTTACCAGATTATAATTCATTCCATACTCATTCACCTAAGATGAAGAAAGGATTGACACAACAGCAACCAAAAACTACAAAATTGTCATGCATTTGTGGTCACATGAAGGCTCAAGTGGGAAAATAAGCAACAAATCAGCAATATCTGCCATCATCACTGATACTGATCTTTACATCTAGAGTTCTTCTGCCTCACTTGAAAGCCACAAAAAAGAAAGATCAGTTTCATCTGTTCTAACCTTTTATATGCATGTACAGTACTGACTCAGAAGAGGGTTAAAGGGCTTTTTGTTGCCAGACAGAAGGCCAACAGGAAACAATCATAGGTGTGAAAGCATATTAAAAAATCTCCTATTTAGATTTTTCCAGATATTTTGGGATATAATATTTTCTTTAAAGCCCTCAACAGACTCCTGGCAAAATTTCTTTGGAAATCTGTGATAGGTTAGGGAAAAAAGAGAAAAAAGTGCACAGGATAGCTTTTGGGAGGTTAATGGATTAATAGTGAAAAACAGACACTTAAAGAGTTTTTATAAGTAAGAGCATGGCCCTTTCCCCCTCTATTATATAAATATTGCATGATGACCCACGTAAGGGCAATTCCCACCCACCCCCATCCTCTAAAGAGATGAGGTTGGGATCCACTAGAATGGAAATGATGTGGGGTATGGACTTCCTCTAGACACCCCCAAAACTCCAAAAGTATAAAAAGTACTCAAGGAATTCCTTTTTCTCTTGCATTCCTGCAATGCCAAAGGAAGGTGACTTTGAGCTAAGAGAGATACTCCTTTAGTCTCTCTCCCTTAGCTTCTTGATGAGCACAGATAAGTACCTCCCAGTGCTACTCTGATAAGCATCAGATTATATCTAAGATTTCTAATTATCTCCTAGACTGCTCAGGTCACCCCTTTTCTTCAAGGCACAGCACATCACCCCATGACCTCATCCCGGGTTATGTAGTAACATCACCCCATTAACTCATCTCTGGTTATGTAATCTCTATTGTCAAAAGGGTATGAAAAAGTCACAGTCATGTGTAGGAGTCTGGTGATGAGTGGTTAGATCTGTGGGCCATTGTAGCCAAGGAGAGAGAGAGTTAGCCTGCTAGGGAGATTAGGGGCTAGAGAGAGAGAGAATGAAATAAAAATGGAGGACAGGAAAGATTGGGGGCAGCATGCCTGAGAAGGACCTAGCAAGTGGAATAATCATCACACCATGACTAGGGGCTGTGATCTTTATTTATTATGACAAAAAGAAAGACTTTTAAAGAAAGTACAATACTAAGCATGGCAACATTCTTGGGGGGTGCTACTTTCCCACAGGATGATGTTTATGAAAATGACTTCACACAAGAACGTGCTATTGCAGACATAAGCAAGTTGGGAAAGAGTGATTGCTAATTGGTTTTTAGGGAAAGGCAGGTTTGGTACTTTCAGTCATGATGCTACAAGGACTTCTTTGCTCTTTAGAGTGAGGAGAGACTTTGATTTAATGATGACCTTTGGCTGAGAGCAGCAGTGCCTTTGTGTGAGAGATTGGGACCTTGCCAGCAATCTTAGGCAAGGATGCTGCTTTCCTCAGTGGGCCTCACATAAAAATCCCAGACCCCATCTCCTTTTGGAGGCAGTATTCCACCTATACCTGCCTCCCAGCCTTTCAACTCAATAATTCAACTTACACTAAACTTAATAAATCTTTCTATTTTTAAGCTAATTATTAGAGCCTGTCACTTCTGAAAAGAGTGCCTTTCCCAGCCCACAACAGAACTATCCTCTTCCATTAAAAGAGGACACTTAAAACAGCTTTTTAATTTGGATATAGAGATGTATTAGATGAATCCCACTTATTTCTAGAAAAGAGTAGTCCAGAAAGCATGGGATAAATAAGCGCTCACTTCATTCTGGAATGTTAAAACAAACTGTATTTTAAGACATATTTTCTTTGTTCAAGATTCCTACAAAGGTATCTAATATTATTTTGGAGTAGGGAGAATTATGTTGGGAAAGGAAGATGGAAAGCTTTACCAATATGGACATCTCGCCAAGCTAGAAGTGCCTTATAATATAAAGCAGGATTATGTTAAATAAAGTTGCTTCAGGTATACTAGAGTTAAATCGAGAAATGGAGTATTAGTATTTTTTTTTCCATATAAGATACTTGTGCATGTAAAAGGAAATGTAGTGATAGAGGAGGAGGTCAAGGTTTATCCTTTATATTGTAAGAAATAAAATTTAGTTATTATAGTTATATCTTTAAAATATGTGGCCGCCAGGAATCAACAATTCAGGTTGATTCCGTAATTAAATCAGACCCAAGTCAGCATCGGGTTCAGGAGTTTATTTACAATCAGGAAAGTGAGTAGGGATAAAGAGAAGAGGGAGGTAGAAGACTAAATAAATGAAGCTGTAAGCCGCAAGGCCCAACAGCCGGATAGGCAGAGTTTAGAATTGGCCAACTAGGCCAAGGAAGCCAGCCTAACTTACCCACGTGACAATACAGAGTGTAATCTGTCTGTGGTCTCAGGAGATGCTTCTTCTTCCAGTTCCACACGGCAACTCCTCCCACAGGAAGTTCCCTCACTTACTTAAAGAGAATGTGTCTTTCATCACTTCCTGTGGTCCACCTCTAATTCAAATGGACAAATGGCAGTTTCTACATTGATTTGGACTGCCCAAAGGGCAGTCCCTTATTCTTGATTTGTTACTTATTGTCACGTGTGGGTAACTCTCTCCCCTCCCCACTAAGGGAGGTGGGAGTGACATCATTAGCACGCCTGTGTTGAGTAGATTCTTGACTATTAAATGGGATCTGGCTAATTCTATTTACACAATATATTCCCTAAAGCACACTCACCAAGCCTCCATAAGGTTAGTATCAGGCATACCATACGTGCCTACTCTAAGTACTAGGTCCTCATTGGCCCAGTTACTGGACCTCTAGTAGTTGTTCCACTTTTTCAGTTCTTACTGGGTTATAATTGGTTCCATATTTATTCACCTAAGAATTGATTGACACGACAGTAACCAAAAACTACAAAATTGTCATGTATTTGTGAAGGTTCAAGTGGGAAAATAAGTGTAAAAGTGAAATTTGGGAAATGCCATCTAAAAGTGTATATATTTCTATGGACATGGAAAATGTATCAAACTACATTTCCCGTGATCCAACGTGGTCCAACTGGTTTCCGTTTCCGGGTTTTTGGGCTTGGGGAGGCCTACGTCCTGACACAGGGAAGAGTTTATAATCTCCTGGGTTAGGAGGGGTCACTCTCTTGGCTAGCAGACTCGAGACAGGAAACAGGAGACAGTAATGGCGAGGGTGGCAGTTTTGGATGCTTACAAGCGCGTGGTCTAATTATCTATCAGCATGGCTTTAATTAAAATACTAGTACATATATTTATACCAGCCTTTATCATTTTTCATATTTATATAAGCAACTTCAGCAATGCCTGGCATCACCAACAATACTAATTTTCTTTACACCTAGAGTTCTTCTGCCTCACTTGAAAGACACCAAAGAAAGAGATCGGTTTTATCTGTTCCAGACTTTTGTATGCAGATTCAGTTCTGGCTCAGAAGAGAGTTAAAAGGATTTTCAGGGGGCAACTGGGTGGCTCAGTGGATTGAGAGTCAGGCCTAGAGACGGGAGGTCCTGGGTTCAAATATGACCTCAGACACTTCCCAGCTGTGTGACCCTGGGCAAGTCACTTGATCCCCATTGCCCACCCTTACCACTCTTCCGCCTATGAACCAATATACAGAAGTTAAGGGTTTAAAAAATTTTTTTTAAATATATATAAAGGATTTTCATTGCCAGACATTTCAAAGGCACAAAACTGAATTGTTTATGATGCTGAGAATTGGTCCAAGCATTTTGGATAACAACTTGGAATTATATCCCTCCAAAATGCTTAAACCTCAATATTTTTGACCCAAAGATCAAACTGAAGGGTTTATATCTCAAAGACATCAATGATAAATGGGATATTCTCATATACAGAACTATAGATGACCATATTTACACATATAATATTATATTATAAAGGTAAATGAATGGAGGGATAGATATTTTTTGTAGTTTCAAATAATTGGAAATGAAATACACCTTTCAACTGGAGAATAGTTAAACAGGTTGAGATACATGAAAGTAAATATATTTCTACAGAACAGGAAATAATGAAAAATAACAAATATAGAGAAACAGGGAAAGACTTCTATAATGGAGGTTAAAGAAACTGAGCAGAAAAAAAGTCAAAAAAATGTTAAGAACAATAACAAAATATTTGAAACTGTATTGTGAATTATAATCAACAATATTATCCTCAATGAAAAAACATGAATAGGCACCTCCAAATCAGCTCTCTCCTAATTACTTTTTGGGGGTGGAGGAGAATGTCTGTGGAACAGTGTACAAAATGTTCAGTGTTATATGCTAAATGTCTTTTGTCTTTTTTCCCAATGTTTATGGGAAAGCAAATTATTTTTCCTCCCCTCCCTTTTAGAAATATTATGTAAGTATTTTAAAATTATCTTAATCTGAAATCTTTGAATTAATCTAAAAGAAAAATATTGTCAGTCTTCCTTTATCAAATCAGAAATAATATAGTTCACTGAAATACGTCTGCACCATTCTTATCAAAGGCTAAACTAATTTTTGAAACCACTCTAAGACTTCTCTTACCTAATAAATTCAGGAAGGATCCCCCTCTGAAATAATAGGATAATAATAATCAGATGAAGGAAAAGAAGGAATCTAAGTAACTTCAGTTAATATAAGTATCTCTTGAATTCACCTTTCACCAGCTGGAAGGCAGAATCCTAAGAAGACTATGAAAAAAGGGGGATCAGACAGTTTGAAGAAAAGAGATTCTTCAGTGAGTTCTCAACAGTTAAGTGATTTTTATTTTGTCTGATGGATGAAGGGAAACACTAATTGAACTTTACCTTCAGTTCAGTAAATATGTTTTATCACATGATGAAATTTAATTGTTTGGGTACACCAGAAATCAAACTTGATGACTGGAGACATAGTAAGCCTCCTTCCCCCTAGGAAGGATGACAAGCTGTTAACTTTGGCCAATTTTTCTATAATGCCTGGTCTCTTTAGAGTTGCTAAACTTTATTTTTTTTTTTTGGAAAATTTTTTCCATGGTTACATGATTCATGTTCTTGCTCTCAGCATGTCTCAGCTCTCATGTCCCCAGCACCCCACACCCCAGAAGCCAACACACATTTCCACTGGTTTCTTCCTATGTCATCCATCAAGACCAATTTCCATATTATTGATATTTGTTCTAGGGTGGTCATTAAGAGTCTACAACCCAAATCATTTCCGCATCGACCTATGTGATCAAGCAGTTGTTTTTCTTCTGTGTTTCTATTCCCACAGTTCTTCCTCTGAATGTGGATAATGTTCTTTCTCATAAGTCCCTCAGAATTAACCTGGATCATGGCATTGCCACTAGTAGAGAAGTCCATTACATTGGACTGTACCACAGTGTATCAGTCTCTGTGTATAATGTTCTCCTGGTTCTGCTCCTTTCACTCTGCATCAATTCGCAGAGGTCATTCCAGTTCACATGGAATTCCTCCAATTTATTATTCCTTTGATCACAATAGTATTCCAACATCAGCAAATACCATAATTTGTTCAGCCATTCCCCAATTGACAGGCATACGCACATTTTCCAGTTTTTTGCCACCACAAAGAGCGCAGCTATAAATATTTTTGTACCAGTCTTTTTCCCTATGATCTCTTTGGGGTACAAACCCAGCAGTGGTGTGGCTGGATCAAAGGGCAAGTATTCTTTTAGCGCTCTTTGGGCATAGTTCCAAATTGCCATCCAGAATGGCTGGATAAGTTCACAACTCCACCAGCAATGCATTAATGTCCCAATTTTGCCACATCCCCTCCAGCATTCATTACTCTCCCCTTCTTTCATTTTAGCCAATCTTCTGGGTGTGAGGTGATACCTCAGAGTTGTTCTGATTTGCATTTCTCTAATTATTAGAGTTTTAGAACACTTTCTCATGTGCTTATTAAGAGTTTTGATTTCTTTATCTGAAAATTGCCTATTCATGTCCCTTGCCCATTTATCAATTGGAGAATGGCTTGATTTTTTTGTACAATTGATTTAGCTCCTTGCATATTTGAGTAATTATACCTTGATCAGAGGTTTTTGTTATAAATTTTTTTCTCAGTTTGTTGTTTCCCTTCTGATTATAGTTGCATTGTTTTTGTTTGTACAAAAGCTTTTTAATTTAATGTAATCAAAATTATTAATTTTACATTTTGTAATTTTTTTCTAACTCTTGGCTTTAAAACCTTTCCTTTCCCAGAGATTTGACAAGTATACTATTCTGTATTTGCCTAATTTTCTTATAGTTTACTTCTTTATATTCAAGTCGTTCACCCACTCTGAATTTATCTTGGTGTAGGGTGTGAGATGTTTATCTAAATCTAATCTCTCCCATATTGTTTTTCAATTTTCCCAGCTGTTTTTGTCAAATAGTGGATTTTTGTCCTAAAAGTTGGGCTCTTTCTGTCTCTTAGCCAGTACCACATTGTTTTGATGACCACTGCTTTATAGTACAGTTTAAGATCCAATACTGCTAAGCCCCCCTCCTCCACATTCTTTTCATTATTTCCCTTGATATTCTTGATCTTTTGTTCTTCCAAATGAACTTTGTTATAGTTTTTTTTATAATTCAGTAAAAAAGTTTTTTTTTGGTAGTTTGATAGGTATGGGACTAAATAAGTAAATTAATTTGGGTAGAATGGTCATTTTTATTATGTTAGCTCATCCTACCCATGAGCAATCAATGTTTTACCAATTGTTTAGATCTAGTTTTAATTGTTTGGAAAGTGTTTTGTAGTATGTTCATATAATTCCTGTGTTTGTTTTGGTAGATAGATTCCTAAGTATTTTATTTTGTCTAGGGTAATTTTAAATGGTGGTTCTCTTTCTAACTCTTGCTGCTGTGATGTGTTGGAAATATATAGAAAAGCTGATGATTTATGTAAATTTATTTTGTATCCTGCAAATATGTTAAAGTTGTTGATTATTTCTACAAGCTTCTTAGTTGATTCCTTAGGATTTTTTAAGTAGACCATCATATCATCTGCAAAGAGTGATAGCTTAGTCTCCTCAATGCCTATTTTAATGCCTTCAATTTCTTTTTCTTCTCTAATTGCTACTGCTAGTGTTTCTAGTACAATGTTAAATTATAGAGGTGATAATGGTTATCCTTGTTTGATGCCTGATCTTATTGGGAAGGCTTCTAATTTATCCCCATTACAGATGATGCTTGTTGATGATTTAAGATATATACTGTTTATTATTTTTAGGAAAGGTCCTTCTATTCCTATACTTTCTAGTAGTATATTATATATAAACACAGGAATGTGTGTTGTGTTTTGTCAAAGGGTTTTTCAGCATCTATTGAGATAATCATGTGATTTTTGTTTGTTAGTTTGTTGATATAGTCAATTATGTGGATAGTTTTCCTAATTTTGAACCATCCTTGCATTCCTGGTATAAATCCCACTTCATCATGATGGATAACCCTCTTGATCACTTACTAGAGCCTTTCTGCTAGTATTCTATTTAAGATTTTTGCATCTATGTTCGTTAGGGAGATTGGTCTGTAGTTTTCTTTCTGTTTTTGGTCTTCCTGGCTTTGTAATCAGTACCATATCAGTGTCATAAAAGAAGTTTCGTAGGACTCTTTCTTTGCTTATTATGTCAAATAATTTGTATATTATTGGGATTAGTTGTTCTTTGAATGTTTGATAGAATTCATGTGTGAATCCATCAGGCCCTGGTGATTTTTTCTTAGGGAGTTCTTTGATGGGGGCACACTAACCAGCCAGGAAAGAGGGCCTTGCTGGTGCCAGACACGGGGAGTTTAACACAGGCACTGGGGAAGTGATTGCAGGAGAAACACACACACAGCAAAAACTCTCAAAAGATGGTGGCTAAGATGGAGCCAAACCTCAGACCTTCTGGCTTTATCACACGGAGAGAGAGAACTAAGGACTTCAAGAGGAAAGAAAACCAGGTTAAACAGCAAGACAGAGAATGGGGACCCTACTGCTGGACAGCTCAGCAAAAACACTCCATATTGTCCCCCATTTTTTTCCTCTTTCTTGAGGTTTTAGCCTCAGGGTACATTAACCAATACAGATTAATCTAATCAATACAGGCTTAATCCCATCAATTAGACAGACAAGAAGTCTTCAGAGGGCAGGGAAACTCTAACACCCCTCCCCCATTGACTGCAAAGAAAATAGCTACAAACCTCCATTGGCATCTGGGGGAAGATCTTGCATCAAAGCTCATTAAATCCATCTGCTTAAACTAGCAGAACAGAAAAGGAAAAAATATGAGTAAACAACAAAAAAAAGAGAAAAGAAATGACAATTGACAGCTTCTTTCAAGGAAATGAAAAGAGAGCAAATGAATAGAAGAAGATGAAGAAGTTACAGCAAATTGGACACAGGCTTTGGAAGATCTCAAAATTCAATTAACTCAAGAACTTCAGGAAGTCAAAAAGCAATCAAGAGAGGCTGAAGACAAATTTTAAAAGGTAATACATGAACAAAACAAGAAAATAAATTCTTAAAAGCCAGAACTGACCAGCTTGAAAATTAAGCAAAGAAGGCAAAAGATGATCTACAAAGAAAATCAGTCCAGAAGGAGAAGGATGACCAAAAATCCAGGGATGAAATTCAGTCTTTAAAAAATAGAACTCAACAACTAGAAGCAAATGACTTCACAAGGTAGCAAGAATATATAAAACAAAATTTAAAAAATGAAAAATCTGAGGAGAATATAAAACACCTCATTGATTCCACCAAAGATCTGGAGAACAGAGCTAGAAGAGACAATTTAAGAATTATTGGTCTATAACAGTGATTCCCAAAGTGGGTGCTACTGCCCACTGGTGGGTGCTGCAGCGATCGGGGGGGGGGGGGGGGAGAGGGATAATGGCCCTACAGGTTCATTTATATTTCCTATTAATTGCTATTAAAATTTTTTAAAAATTAATTTCCAGGGGGCTAAGTAATATTTTTTCTGGAAAGGGGACGATAGGCCAAAAAAGTTTGGGAACCACTGGTCTACCAGAACCTCATGACAAAAGAAAAAGTTTAGATTTCATCCTACAAGAAATTATCCAAGAAATCTGCCCTGACATTCTCAAACAAGAGGGAAAAGTAGAAATTGAAAGAATCCACAGATCACCTCCTATGTTTAATCCACAACTGACAACTTCCAGGAATATTATAGCCAAATTCAAAAACTGCCAGACCAAGGAAAAAAATATTACAAGCAGCTAAAAAGAATTCATTCAGACACCAGGAAACCAGAGTTAGGATAACACATGGTCTGGCTGCATCTACATTGAAGGACCAGAAGGCATGGAACATAATATTCAGGAAAGCAAGAGAACTAGGTCTATAACCAAGAATCAACTATCCAACAAAACTGACTATATTTTTGCAGAGGAAAGTATGGTCATTCAATAAAATTGAGGACTTCCAAACATTCATAAAGAAAAAACCGGCCTTAAACAGAGAGATTGCTGCCCAAACATAGAACTCAAGAGAATCATGATAAGGTAATTACCAGAGCAAGGGGGAAAAAAATCTTTTATTTAAGGGACCCAATAAGTTCAATTGATTTGTATCCCTAGAAGAAAAGAAGATATTGACAAATATTAAAAATTGTTATTATCAACAGGGTAACTAGAAGAAGTTTACATAGAAGGAACAGTGACAAATTGTATAGGATAAAAATGTCAAGATATATATATATGTATATATGTGTGTGGGGGCGGTATATAAATATAAACAATACTAGAGGGATTAAAAAGAAGGTAATATTAAGAAAATTGGGAAAACAAACAAAATGGAGTAAATTTATATTCCATAAAGAAGCCTGTATGGCCAACAGTGGAAAATAACAATACACTTGAAGGGTAAAGAGGTTGGAGAGAGGAAATATTTAATACTTAAGTGCATTGAAATCAACTTAAAGAGGGAAGAACAATCAGATCCATTGGGGCAGAGAATTGATTCATGCCCTATAGAAAAGTAGAAGGGTAACAAAAGGACTGGTGGAGATGGAGGCAACACTAGGAAAGGAGAAGGTGGGGGGGGAGGTAGCTTAAAAATATCTTTTAGAAGAATAAGAGGGGAATAAGAAGGGAGAGGGGAGAAAGGGAAGTACAGTAAAGGAGGGGACTAGGGGAACTGATTAAAAACAAAATACTAGTATAGAAGGAAATAGTGAAAGTAGAAAGGGCAGGACAAGGAGAGAGAATCAAAATGTCTGGGAATACACAGTTGATAATTATAACTCTAAATGTGAATGGGATGAACTCACCCATAAAATGAAAGCAAAGAGTGGATTAGAAACCAAAATCCTACCATATGTTGTCTACAAGAAACACACAAGAAACAAGCAGACAACAATAGAATAAAAATGAAAGGATGGCGCAAAATCTATTGGGCTTCAACTGAGAAAAAGAAGGCAGGAGTTGCAATCATGATTTCTGACAGAGCCAAAGTAAAAATAGATCTGGTTAAAAGGGATAAGGAAGGTAATTACATCCTAAAAAAAGGCAATTTACACAATAAAGAAATATCAGTACTCAACATGTATGCACCAAATGGTATAGCATCCAAAGTTCTAAAGGAGAAGCTAGTGGAGCTCAAAGATGAAATAAATAGCAAAACTATACTAGTGGGGGCTTCTGGTTAAGATGGCGGCAGACTAAGGAGCAGCTGCTCGATCTCTCCTGACCGAAGCATACAAGACCCATCAAGGGGACATAAAAACGAGTCCAGAAGAACAAAGGAACCCCACAACAGAGTGCAGCATTGAAGGTACGCAGAATCGGGGCATTTCCACGCTATAAAGGGGTGAAACAGCTCTCACTAAAATGTGAGAGGAATAAGCCCCTCCCCCACCCCCCACACCACACACCTCGCACAATGCCAACACACAAGAGTGAAAACAGGACTGGGGCAACCAGATAATCACTGGCAGCCCCAGGGCTTGTACCTGTGTGCTGCAAGCCCCAGGTGCCTGGGGGCGCACACGGACTTTGCCCAAGCGTCCACGTGGGTGAAGGCACCTCCTCTGGCTGGGACAAAGGCCTCTAAAACATGGTCTTTCCCAAGCACTGAAGGCATCGCCTCAGGTGCAAATAAAGATCTCCAGCCCACAGACTTTCACTACCTTCTGTGTGGGTGAAGGCAGTGCCCTAAGAGCATCTGCCAGGCAAAGGCAGTGCCCTAGGCTTGAATAACGATCTCCAGCCCGGGCTTGGACCTCCAGTGAGGACCTGGTGCGGACCGGAGCGTGGCAGTGGAAGCAGCCCCAAAGACTGCTGAAGGAACCTCGGGCAGAGGGGCAGACCAGGAACTACCAGGAGGCCCAACCCCAAGGACAAGGAGACCGGAGCCCCCGGGAGCTTGCAAGGCGCAGGCAGACCCTGAGTGCAAAGACAAAGCTGAAAAGGGGGGGGGGGCTAACAATGGCCTGCAATAAGGAAGTCCAGAAGAAAAAGACTATCAAGAGAAACTCTGGAACAGTCGACAACTTCTACACAGAGAAAATCCAGACAACAGAGGACGGAAAACAAAAATCCAAACCTCCCCCAAAAAATGAAAGCTGGTCACAAGCTATGGAAGAGTTTAAAAATGAAATGCTGAGGAAGATGGAAGAAATCTGGCAAGAAAATAACAGCTTAAAAGGCAGAATTTCACAATTGGAAAGTGAGACAAGTCAACTAAAGACCAAAAATGACCAGATTGAAAAGGAAAACCAAAAAATTATAGCCAAAAACCAAAACATTAAAGCCGAAAACCAAAACATTAAAGTCGAAAACCAGTCCTTAAAGGCTAGAATTAAACATTTAGAAACCAATGATCTCTCAAGACAACAAGAACAAATAAAACAAAGTCAAAAGACTGATAAAATAGAAGGAAACATGAAATATTTCAATGAGAGTGTGACAGACCAAGAAAACTGGTCTAGAAGAGACAACTTGAGAATCATTGATCTTCCAGAAAAGGCAGAAATTAATAAAAACTTGGACTCCATATTTAAAGTAATTATTCAGCAAAATTGCCCTGAAGTTCTACAACAAGAGGGCAATATAGACATTGAAAGGATCCATAGATCACCCTCTACAATGGACCCAGAAAAGAAAACACCCAGAAATATAATAGCAAAATTGAAGAGCTTTCAAGTTAAAGAAAAAATCTTACAAGAAGCCAGAAAGAGACAATTCAAATATCAAGGAGCACCAATAAGGATCACACAGGATCTGGCAGCCTCAACACTAAAAGACCGCAAGGCTTGGAATACAATATTCAGAAAGTCAAGAGAGCTGGGCCTTCAGCCACGAATCAACTACCCAGTGAAACTAACCATACGCTTTCAGGGGAAAGTATGGGCATTCAACAAAATTGAAGAATTCCAAGTTTTTGCACAAAAGAGACCAGGACTAAATGGAAAGTTTGACACTCAACCACAAAAATCAAGAGAAAGATGAAAAGATAAATAAGAAACAGAGGGAAAAGAAAGAAAACTCATAGTCTTTTAAGCTTTACTCTTTAAGGGCATAAATAAGATCTAATTATCTGTATTACTAGGTGGAGAAATGCTATGTATAATTCTCTATAGTGAACTCTATACACTATTATAAGATTCACTATTATAACAACCAGAAGAATAATTCATAGGGAGAGGACAGGATACTAAATAGTCTAAGAAGACATGGGGAATGGGAAAGAGGGGGGGAATAGTAGGGGACACCAAGAAAAATCTGAGTAAATAAGAAAAATAAGATATTCTATTACACACAAAGAGGGCATGGGAAGGGGAGGGGATAAATACTACCATAAGAAGGAGAGGAAGAGAGCATAATCAAACCTTACTCTCAATGTAATCAACCTGGAGAAGGAAGAGTAGCTTTATTATCCATCCGGATAAAAAACTCTATCTAACCCTATTGAGAAAGTCAGAAGGGATAAACCAAAGGGAGCAGGGGAGTGGGGAGGCCAAAAAAAGGGAGGGGAGAAGAAGGGGGAGGGAATTTATTTGGTCTTTAAAAAACAAAAAGAGGGGAATAACAAGGGAGGGGGCAGAAAGGGAAGTCAATCAAGGGAGGGGATAAGGGATACTGGCTCAAAGCAAACCACTGGCGTAAAAGAAAATAGTGTAATAAGAAGGAGTGGGTCTAGGGGAGGATACAAAAATGTCAGTGAATACACAACTAACAATTGTAACTCTGAATGTGAACGGGATGAACTCACTCATAAAACGGAAGCAAATAGCAGAGTGGATCAGAAACCAAAATCCTACCATAGGTTGTCTACAAGAAACACATATGAGGCAGGTAGACACACACAAGTTCAAGGTTAAGGGTATTAGCAAAATCTTTTGGGCATCAAATGAGAAAAAGAAGGCAGGAGTGGCTATCATGATCTCTGACAAAGCCAAAGTAAAAATAGATATGATTAAAAAAGACAGGGAAGGTCATTACATCCTGATTAAAGGCAGTATAAAAATGAGGAAATAACACTGCTCAATATATATGCACCAAATGGTATAGCATCCAAATTCATAAAGGAGAAACTGGCTGAGCTCAAGAAGGAAATAGATAGTAAAACCATAATAGTGGGAGATCTAAATATTCCTCTTTCAAATCTAGATAAATCAAACCAAAAAATAAATAAGAAAGAGGTAAGAGAGGTGAATGAAGTCCTAGAAAAATTAGATTTAATTGATATGTGGAGAAAAATAAATAAGGACAAAAAGGAATACACCTTCTTTTCAGCTGCACATGGTACATTTACAAAGATTGACCATGTAATAGGGCATAGAATAATGGCAAACAAATGCAAAAGAGCAGATATAATAAATGTAACCTTCTCAGACCATAATGCGATAAAAATAATAATCAGTAAGGGCACCTGGACAGGCAAATCAAAAACCAATTGGAAATTAAACAATATGATTCTCCAAAACCAAATTGTCAAAGAAGAAATCATAGAAACCATCAACAATTTCATTGAAGAGAATGACAATGATGAGACATCCTACCAAACTCTGTGGGATGCAGCCAAGGCAGTACTCAGGGGGAAATTTATATCCTTGAGTGCATTTATTAACAAATTAAGGAGGGCAGAGATTAATGAATTGGGCATGCAACTCAAAAAATTAGAAAGCAAGCAAATAAAAAAACCCCAGATGAAAACTAAATTAGAAATACTAAAAATTAAGGGAGAAATTAATAAAATCGAAAGTAAAAGAACTATTGAATTAATAAATAAGAGTAGAAGCTGGTATTTTGAAAAAACAGATAAAATAGACAAAATACTAGTCAATATAATAAGAAAAAGGAAAGAAGAAAACCAAATTGACAGTATTAGAGATGAAAAGGGAGAACTCACCTCTAATGAAGGGGAAATTAAGGCAATCATTAAGAACTATTTCGCCCAATTATATGGCAACAAATATAACAATCTAGGAGATATGGATGAATATTTACAAAAATATAAATTGCCTAGATTAACAGCAGAAGAAATAGAATACCTAAATAATCCCATATCAGAAATAGAAATTGAACAAGCCATTAAAGAACTCCCTAAGAAAAAATCACCAGGACCTGATGGATTCACAAGTGAATTCTATCAGACATTCAAAGAGCAACTAATCCCAATACTATACAAATTATTTGATATGATAAGCAAAGAAGGAGTCCTACCAAATTCCTTTTATGACACAAATATGGTACTGATTCCAAAGCCAGGTAGACCAAAAACAGAGAAAGAAAACTATAGACCAATCTCCCTAATGAACATAGATGCAAAAATCTTAAATAGAATATTAGCAAAGAGACTCCAGCAAGTAATTAAGAAGGTCATCCACCATGATCAGGTGGGATTTATACCAGGAATGCAAGGATGGTTCAACATTAGGAAAACCATCCACATAATTGACCATATCAACAGTCTAACCAACAAAAATCACATGATTATCTCAATAGATGCTGAAAAAGCCTTTGACAAAATACAGCATCCATTCCTATTGAAAACATTGAAAAGTATAGGAATAGAAGGACCCTTCCTAAAAATAATAAACAATATATACCTAAAACCATCAACAAGCATTGTATGCAATGGGTATAAATTAGAAGCCTTCCCAATAAGATCAGGAGTGAAACAAGGATGCCCATTATCACCTCTATTATTCAACATAGTACTAGAAACACTAGCAATAGCAATTAGATAAGAAAAAGAAATTGAAGGTATCAAAATAGGCAATGAGGAGACTAAGATATCACTCTTTGCAGATGATATGATGGTATACTTAAAAAATCCTAGAGAATCAACTAAGAGGCTGGTAGAAATAATCAACAACTTTAGCAAAGTGGCAGGATACAAAATAAATTCACATAAATCATCAGCATTTCTATACATTTCCAACACATTAGAACAGCAAGAGGTAGAAAGAGAAACACCATTTAAAATCACCGTAGATATTATAAAATACTTGGGAATCAATCTAACAAAACAAACACAGCTATATGAAAACAACTACAAAACACTTTCCAAACAAATAAAACTGGACCTCAACAATTGGAAAGCCATTAACTGTTCATGGGTAGGACGAGCTAACATAATAAAAATGAACATCCTACCCAAATTAATTTACCTATTTAGCACCATACCTATCAAATTACCAAAAAACTTCTTTACTGAATTAGGAAAAACTATAACAAATTTCATTTGGAATAACAAAAGATCAAGAATATCAAGGGAAATAATGAAAAAAAATGTGAAGGAAGGGGGCCTAGGAGTACCAGATATCAAACTATACTATGAAGCAGCAGTCATTAAATCAATATGGTACTGGCTAAGAGATAGAAGGGAGGATCAGTGGAATAGACTTGGGGTTAATGATGTCAGCAAGACAGTGTATAATAAACCCAAAGAGCCTAACTTTTGGGACATGAACCCAGTATTTGACAAAAACTACTGGGAAATTTGGAAAACAATATGGGAGAGATTAGGTTTAGATCAACATCTCACACCCTACACTAAGATAAATTAAGAATAGGTGAATGACTTGAATATAAAGAGGGAAACTATAAATAAGTTAAGTGAACACAGAATAGTATACTTGTCAGATCTCTGGGAAAGGAAAGATTTTAAAACCAAGCAAGAGTTAGAGAAAATTACAAAATGTAAATT
>NC_058135.1:9274018-9387230 GCF_016433145.1 Gracilinanus agilis | reverse complement strand
AGATCATAGATAAACAGACTTGTACGAAAATATTTATAGCTGCGCTTTTTGTAGTGCCAAAAAAATGGAAAAGGAGGGGATGTCCTTCAATTGGGGAATGGCTGAACAAATTGTGGTATATGCGGGTGATGGAATACTATTGTGCTAAAAGGAATAATAAACTGGAGGAATTCCATGCAAATTGGAGAGACCTCCAGGAAGTGATGCAGAGGGAAAGGAGCAGATCCAGAACATTGTACACAGAGACTGATATACTATTGTAAAATCGAATGTAATGGGCTCCTGTACCAGCGGCACTGCAATGACACAAGACAGCTCTGAGGGATTTATGATAAAGATACTACCCACATTCAGAGGAAGGACTGCAGGAGAGGAAACATATAAGATAAACAATTGCTTGAATGCATGGGCTGAGGCGGACATGAATGGGAAATAGACCCTGAACAAGGATACATGTTACAACCAGTGGAAATGTGCGTTGGCCATGGGTGGGGGGGAGAGCGGTGGGTGAAGGGGAAAGTAGGGGCATAAAGTATGTAAACAGGTTAAAAACAAATATTAATAAATGTCTAATAATAATTTTTAAAAAAAAAACTATACTAGTGGGTGACCTCAACCTTCCCCTATCAGATTTAGATAAATCAAACCAAAAATAAATAAGAAAGAGATGAGAGGTAAATGAAATCCTAGAAAAATTAGAGTTAATAGATATATGGAGAAAAATAGGGACAGAAAGGAATACACCTTCTTTTCATCAGCACATGGTACATTCACAAAGATAGACCATGTACTAGGGCATAAAAAAAATTGCAAACAAATGCAAAAAAGCAGAAACAACAAATGCAACCTTATCAGATCATAATGCAATAAAAATAGTTATTAGTAAGAATACATGGAGAGGCAAACCAAAAACTACTTGGAAATTAAATAATATCATTCTCCAAAATAAGTTAGTGAAAGAACAAATTATAGAAACAATTAATAATTTCATTGAAGACAATGACAATGATGAGACTTCTTACCCAAACCTATGGGATGCAGCCAAAGCAGTTTTAAGGGGGAAGTTTATATCATTGAGTGCATATATTAACAAATTAGGGAGGGAAGAGATTAATGATTTGGGCATGCAGCTTAAAAAACTAGAAAATGAACAAATTAAAATTCCCCAAATGAAAACTAAATTAGAAATACTAAAAATCAAAAGAGAAATTAATAAAATAAAAAGTAAAAGAACTATTGAATTAATGTATAAGACTAGAAGCTGGTATTTAAAAAAAAAAACAGATAAAATAGACAAAGTGTGTGGGAAGCCAATAAGAGAAACAGTCTCAAATAGATAAAAATCTGAGACTCCTCTTTTGACTCCTTTTGTGATCCAAACCTTTTCTTTTTGAAAAGTATTGTGGCCTTAATGAAAAGCTTTAAACTCTTAGCAAACCAGTAGTCAAGAGGTTAACATTCTTCCCCTTTGGTCAGGAATGCAGCTGCTTGGTAAAGCCAAAACCAAAACCTTAGCAGGGGCACTTTGCTCAGATTTAGAATAATCTGATGGGTCTCAAAAAAAAAGTACTGGTAAGTCTAAACTTTATTGTTTATAAAGATATTTTCTATTTTGGATTTTTGTAAATCTAACTGCCACCCTTTCTTTGGGAATGTGAAAGAATTGATTATTCCTTGCTAGGGGCTATATGCAGGCATAGATAGCTATATTTGCAATCTTCAAACTTTTTCTTTTTAGCTTTAGAAACCTAGTGAAAATTCCACTTTCCTCTCTGGTCTCAAACTAAGTCACCATTCATATGTAAAATCTGATGAAGGAAAGCTATAACTCCTTAAATCAAAGTCACTATTATACTTCCTTGAGAAGCAAACCTCAAGGTCATTCTCCTGAACACAGGTCAGCATAGTAGGTGGTAAGGAAAATTCCTTAGGACCTTTTGATTGTTTTCTTCTTGCCTATAAAATTTGTCTTTTTTGCCTTATATCTTTAAACTGTTTGTTTTTTAAACCCTTAATTTCTGTCTAAGGCAGAAGGTCCAGGACTAAGCAAACAGAGTTTAGTCATTTGCATAAGATCACACAACTTGGAAGTATCAGAGATCAGATTTGAATTCAGGTCTTCCTGACTCCAGACCTGGCTGTGTATCCACTGTGTCATCTACCTACCCCCATCCTTAAACTGTTGAAAAGATGTCTTCCCATTTCCAAAAGTGTGTTAATGCTCAGCTCAGCTTAAATGAAGTAATTTTCTTAACACCTTTGTTTTCATGGATAAGAGATTTCATACCCTAAGAGAGATAAGAAGGGCAAGACCCTTGATCCCATTCTCATCTGTCAATCACTGCTTTGGAATCCCTGGAATCTAGAGAAGAAAATCTCCAATGTACATCAGAGTTGGAATCCATTATTTATTTTTTTTTAAAAGGCAATGTGTCAACCAGGAAAGGAGGTTAATAATAATAATGAAAAAAAAATGTTAAAAAGAAGAGGCTAATACACACCAAAATATTTATAGCAGCCTTTGTCTTTTCTTTTTGGTAGCAAAGAACTGGAAACAAAGTCGCTATCCATCATTTGAGAAAATGAGGAAACAATTTGTAAATTTAACATAGTATTACTGTTCAGTGTAATATTTTTTAAACTTACTTTTCATCTTAGAATCAGTATTATGTATTGATTCCAAGGTAGAAGAACAATAGGGACTAGGCAATGGAGGTTAAGTGACTTGCCCAGGGCTGCACAGCCAGGAAGTCTCTGAGAGCAGATTTGTACTGAGAACCTCCTGTCTCCAGGCCTGACTTTCTATCCATTGAGCCCCTTAACTGTCCTCTGTACAATGTAATATTAACATTAGTTGTGTCAACATGGAATCTCGAAACCCCTAACTTGTAGCCTAGTAAGATCTGTTGAACGCAAAGTTTTAGGACTAGCTTGTAAGTTGTAGACCCCAGTGCTTGTCCTTGTTCCCTGTTCCCTGAGAATCCACCCTGAAGGGAATCTTAGGCTAGCAGTTTCAGACTGAATAATGGACCACAAGGTAAATGACAATCCCTGTCAGGTGGGGCCAAGCCCAAGCCAAAAGACTCTTCTTGTCTCCAGAAGCCTCTCCCACTGTTTCACACCCTCCTTTCCAGGATTGAACTCTGGACCTTCAGGTTAAGAGACTGACAGGCTGCCTACTGAGCTAAATAGTCACTTGGCTTAGGCTTGGCTCCACCTGACAGGGATTGTCATTTACCTTAGGGTTAATTATTCAGTCCAAAACTGCTAGCCTGAGATTATCTCTCCAGGTAACTCTCACTAGTTTCTCTTTGAGTTCCTGTTGAGCTGTGCTAGCTCTTTTCAAGTTAGAGTCTCTGATCAGAGGTTCAGCAAGGCTTACTCCTCTTGAGTCATAGATCAATCAGCTGGTGGACTAGAATGAACAGGTCACTCAGTCTGCTGCTTCTGGAGCAGCCAGGCAGACCACTCACTAGCTATACTGACTTCTCACCTAACTTCACTACTGTCATAATAGTCTAGGATAGCTATACTCCTAATATTTGCATCTGAGGGGATGCCTCAGTCACTGTTCCTGGGCTAAAAAATAGGACAATTCAAGCTGCTTATTCACTGGGTTCTTCTGGAGAGCAAGCCTTCTATTAGAAAAGTTGATTCACTGATCCCTTGGGGTTAATTCATCAGTGGATTCCTATCATCTTTTTCTACCTTCAGCCATTAGTTTTGCTGAATGGTACTGTGTTTTCCCTAGCTGGTGTGTTACCACATTCTTTCATCCAGAGAGACACATTAAAGAAATAAGTCCAAAGTAGTATCCACAGGAATTTTTTCCATTTGAATTTTTCTGAGCCTTGGTTCTAGTTTTTTTTAATAATCTGTCAGGAAATGTAACAGGACTTGCCTTCCTGCTAAGTAACTTTTCTTTGCTCAATAATTCTTCCTCAATTCCTTTGGATGATTAATTTTAGTATAGTCATTTTCACTTTCCATATTTCTTCTGGAATCTTATGTAGATGAGTAGTTAGAGGAAAACAATATGAATGCAATTTATGCCCTGGAAACCAGGTCATTGTCTTGCTGGCCTATTCTTCAATTAAGATAGTCAAGCTTCCTACATTTTCTAGGATAGGGAATGTCTATTTTGCATTTGAAAACTTTCCTTTTTACCTTTCAGTCTCTGTACCAGTAAAACATCAGTCTTCTTATCTTGGTGGGCCATGTTTACATTTAGAATGATTCATTATAGGGTTATCAATCAACCATAAGAAAATCTATGGAAAAAAATTTTTCTCTTAAATTTTTTTCTTAAATTTAATTAAATTCTTAATTCTTATTCATTTAATTAATAAATTAATTTTAATTAAATTCTTAAATTTTCTCTTAATTTTTTCCATAGGTTTTTTTTTTTCTATAGTTGATTGAAAGGTAAAAAGGAAAGCCTTCAAATGCAAAATAGACATTCCTTAACCTTGAAAATGTGGGAAGCTTGAATATCCTGTTGACCGTAGTCAGGCTCTTGAGTGCCTTAGGCAAAATTTCCATCCATGAAATTCTGGTAAGTTTTAGGTATTTTATTTTAAAGATCCATTTTGTCTTTCTTCTTCTCCTATGGACTTAATGTGATGAGTGTGGCTAATGAAAAATGTTAGCTGTGTTGTACTTTGAACATTTCCTTGATGACTTCAGGAATTTAGATAGCATAACAGATGAAGGAAGACTTAGTATTGAATTTGAATCTTACCTAAGCCACATTCTAGACATCTGACTTTGGGAAAGTCACTTAATTTCTTTTCAGTCTCACTTTGCTCATCTGTAAAATGAGAATAATAATAGTATCAACCTGACAGGTTTGTTTTGAGGAAACCATCTCTTCCTGCTCTTTCAATTATCCCTTCTTTGTTTACATATTATAAATACTTTTCCAAGAAGCCATATTGGGTCAGGATAGTTGTTAGTTACTGAGGTTGGAATGCAGAATGCAGGGGTGGCATGAGCTGGCATGAGACCAAAAAGTCTGTTGAGAGCATCTTATAAATTGAGACTGATTTCTACCCTAAGGGTCTCAGTCTGGAGAACTGTGGGAGTGTAGACATCTCAGGATTGTCTCTTAGCTAAGGTTAATTTATACCTCATAGGATTAATTATGTAGGCTGCTCACTGCTCATCCAGTACTATCAACATCCAGCCTTAAACATCATCAACAATATACAACTTTGTTAAACACCAAGAAGAAGATAAATATTGAAGATCAACTCTGTTAAACCAAATCAACTTGAACTGAGCTAAAACATCAAATAATCAGTCAGGCCTTAGACCTGACCAAGGCAGTTTGCGTGGCTGACTTTAGGAAATCAGCTTCTCCTGAAAATTCCAGGAGATTTAATATAACTTAATTAGTTAGACAAGGTTATAGGATTCATCCCTAATCCCTCTTTTCTCAGTATTTCAACCCATCCTTTCCCTAAACTTGTTTAATCATCATTAAATAAGTTAAGAAGAGAAAAGCCCATATTGACCTGATCTATACTGAAGATTCTTAGGGAAAGTTGTCAGTTAAAACTTCTCCTTTACATCATCAAGTTCATTCAAGTGCTTATTGATCTTCTATTATCAGAATCAACAATTTGCAGTCAGAAATAACATCTTTAATAGTTTGAGTTTATTAATCTTCATTTCATCTAAAGAATGACGTTCATTTGGCACTGACAAGTTGGGGAAGAATGTTCTACTTCCTCATTGGTCAGTTGTAAAGGAGGAATCAATTGAGTGCTGTAGCTTGTCAGCTGATTCAACACAAACCACATCCAGCTGCAGAATCACTGAAGCTTATTTAAAGCAATCTCGTTCACCACCTAGATAAGAAATCTCACAACCTCCATTACAGTTTCAGTTTACTACCTTTACAATATTTAATTTCATGGTGGTGTATGAGGTGTTCGTAGAGGACTAGCTCCACTGATATGAGGATTTTTATGAGCTGTTGACTTGGAAAAAACATAGAACTATTAAACAGTCAGAAAAGCCACTCTTTAATTAAGGAAAGTGGTAAAGGGCTGAGTTAGGCCTCTACACATAGCTGGGCATGCCAACACAGAGTTCCAGGATTGAACTCTGGATGCTCTGGTCCCTGACCTCTTGGAAAGCCAACCATCCCAGATTGGACAATTCTGTTAATTAATTAATTAGAGGCCATTAAAGTTGTGAAGCTTAAATACCTTTCTTGGGGAACATGAGGACTGAAAATGAGAGGAACAGTTGACTGACTTTACAATGGCAACAAAGGAAAATGAGGAGTTTCAGACAAGAATAACAGTGAGGGGCTGAGGCTTTACAAATGGGCACAAAAGGGAAAGACTCAGGCAAGGTCTGGGCCACCTTGGTAAAGGACTTTAGCCTAAGGGGAGAAACCATTGGGACAAGAAATACTTAACATTGGATGGGATTAGCTATCTCTACCTAATCTCTTAGTCTGAGACTTTCCCTCAAGGAAGAACCATCACAGACGAGGTCAAACCTGGGGCCTTCACCGTCTAGCTAAGTAAAGTGGGATTCATCAAATCTTTCTGGTTGACGGCTTCTAGATTTCACCTCAACAGAGCCTTTTTCAGGATTGCTTATGCACCTTTGATATCTACCTGCCACTCAACTCTCATTTGTAACTCCAAGAAGGTGAAGGAAGAAGAGCAGCCACATCCCAGTAAAACCATTTCCAAAGATGATTAAAACCATGTTGAGGGGAATGTATAGACCTCAGATCCACCAGTGAATTAGGGAGATGTGTACCCTAAACATATAAAGACTTCTCCCAGCAGAATGGGTGGATGTGAACAATTTGATCCAAAGCCATAAAGGCAGCTGAAGTAGGTGCTGATGGAGTGCTTAGAGTTTGGTTGATCAGATATCAAAGATGCAGAGGTCATCCACTGCATCTCAGGCCATCACTTTTGTATTGCCACTGGATTTCAATAACTCTGGAAAAGAGAGTGAGGCAGATGACTTTTGTGAGACTCTATCTAACTTAAATCTAATTCATTAAAAAACCAAGATATCATCCTGTGATTCCCAGCTTTTATACATCCCCAGAGACTATTAAGAGAAGTCTTCTTGGAAAAAAAATATTTCTAATGCACCACGAGACATATAGCTCCTTGTGTTTTGTCACTTCTATTATCTAAACTAATATGTATTATTCCCCTCAGTACTATTTTATTACTTGTTTTAATAAAGATATTTGCTTTCTATCTGTGATTATCTTTTGTGTTTTAAGTATTTGTTGTAAGAGAAAAATTTGCCAGACAAAATTAGAGTGATTAGAGGAGGTGGCTTTTTTCTTAAATATCAAGTAAGATGAAACTATTTAATAAATATCTGATGTGAAATATATAAAATAAATGTAAAGCTCATTACTCTTTTTGAAAAAAGAAAAACTAAGTAGTCATGTAGCCATGACCATTTTTCTAATCTCTACAAAGTTAGATTTCTAGACTCCCTGATACATGGAGCAAGAGATTCCACATTGTTATAAAGAAGTTGGTAATCTTGGTCAAAGGCAATTTGGGTAGTGAGGAGGGATCAAAGGTGATGAGGTGATTTGGAAGGGGAATGAAGGAGATAGCTGAGTGTACGGAAGGATGAGGTGGTATTTAGGAAGGTAAGGGAATGACAGGGAGTATGCTGGAGGGCAGCTTAAACATGCTCATTCACTGAGACTAGAGACAGAGGATATTGAGGAAATAGACTGAGGTTCTTCAATCTGGGAAGGTGTCTCTAAGGTACAGGGGGATTGGGCCAGTCAAAAATGTTTTCTATCTGGCTGGAGGACTTCTTTTGTTAATTTCTAAGTCCCTTGAGGGAGGAGACAAAAGGGCTCCTCCCTGCCAGTGAAACTGATGGCTGCAGGAAGTCTCAGGTAGAGACTTCCTGCCAAGATGGATGCCTACGGGTCCCTCAAGAAATAAAAAGAAAATAATTCCTTCCCTCTTCAGCCCTTGCCTTAATTTTCGATAAAATGATTCACCAAAGGCTTTGAGTAGATAACAAGGGAATTTATTAATGTCAAGTTAATCAGAGGGAAAGAGGTCTTAGGTTTTCTAACTGCTGCTAGGGAGAAGGCTGGATGGTGGGGGATAGGTCACAGGAGAGGTTTAGACTGAGAGAGTCTGGCTCTCCCAGTCAGGAAAGTTTGACTGCCTTTGAAGTAAAATATTTATCAAATCACTAAATTGGGGTTAACTTGTTTAGGATGCCCTACTTGCCTACAGAATCTAAACCCACAATGTCCAATCACCAAGCCACCCTTCCTCTAAGGGCCCAAAGGGAACTTCATGGATATAGCAGAGATGTAATGGAGAGATCAGGGAAAGGTCCACAGAAATTAGATAGGTCCAAATTTCCCCAAGACAAAATAATCACAGGCCAATGTTGAAGTCAACAGGCTAAACCCAAGCCCAAAAAGTAGAAGCCCCCAGGCAAAGCGAGAGCCAGAATGCAAAAGCCCCATCGGTTGGACTTCAGCCCTATTTATAGCCTCAGGCTCCAAATGACTTTCTGAAGATTCTAAGACCTCCAACTGCCTTTCTGTGACAGTTCGAAATTGCAGAAGCAAAAAGGCTTCTGCTAGCAATCTTGCATTACAACATCTACTTATATATTCATTTTATTCATGGGTTGATATGGATCAGAAGGATTATGTTATATGGCCCATTTATGTTACAATTGCATATGCACATTAATATGCATCCTCCTCATTTCCTAGGTCTTAGAAAGGTTTCCACTTCTCAATATACACAGAATGAGTAGTAAGGAAAGAAGGTGTTGTGGGTGACTTGAGGTGAATCCTCGGGGTTTGGGAAGGGTGCCTTTTGCAAGGATGCAAAACTCTGAAACTTAATTTAGAAATAAAAAAAAAGAAATTTATTAATCTAGAAGGTATTGTTGAATCTGGCCAGGAGGAAAGCATAGGTGGAAGACTGTCTCCTAGGTGGAACAGCATAGATGGAAAGCTGTTCCCAGATGACATCAATTTTGGGGTCTTTATCTCTTTACAACAGTGAAGACATGATTTTGTGCCGTGGTGAAGATGTGACTCTAGAGTGATATGCACTGATCCATGGGGTGGGAGGATGGGGATTTTTTCCTGAAGGCATAGGGTGTGATGGAGGACAGATGGATGTATGAGATACAATTTGATGATATCAAGGAAGTGTGTGTCTCTCTGTCCATCTCAAATTTAAAAGACAATCCAAGGAGGATCATCCTCTCAGAGTGTTATCAGAGGTATCAGATGTTTTGGGTTAGGAGTCACCAGGATAGAAGGGAGCAAAGGAATTTCCCTGCTTATAGTTTGCCTGAAACATTTCTACAATTTTGGGGGTACAATGCCCATGTCAAAGGGACTGACAAATGTCAGTTTGAGCAGGACCCAGACACCTACTCATAAAAAGTAATTCATTTTTAATGGGGTGAAAGATATCTTGAACTTAGTTTCAAATAATTTCAATGTGTACATGGAATAATTCAATTCATACTGAGAAAGAAAGAGAAAGGAAGGAAGGAAGGAAGGAAGGAAGGAAGGAAGGAAGGAAGGAAGGAAGGAAGGAAGGAAGGAAGGAAGGAAGAAAACATTTAAAACTGTCGATGTGGAATCTAGAGACCCTAAATATTTGTCTTAGAGAGATCTGATGAACCACAAGTTTTAGAAATAGCTTGTAGGCTGGAGACCCCCAAAGCTTGTGCTTCCCTGTTCCCATGAGAATCCACCCTGAAGGGAATCTCAGGCTAGCAGTTGCAGACTGGGGTAAATGATTAATACCCTTTTGTCTTAGATAGTCTTGCCCATTGTATCAAAGACCCTTCCCAGGAAGACACACCTGGGCAGGGACCATCATTTAGTATCCATTATGTAAGCAGCCCCTTCCCTTACACCGTAGCCCCTAGCTATGATTCCTTTCCCAAGCTTGATTGTAAATCGCATCCTTACCAGTATAATGTCAATCATCTTTCCCAGCCCCTGGATCTTCCCAAATGGTATATAAGTTCCCCAATTTCCTTTGTTCCTTGGAGTAGTCCTCTAACGTGGTGTCACTCCCAGGGGGTCAGGGAGCAGAGCGAAGTAGTGTTCAATCCTGGACTCTGCACAAGACACAGCTCTGCATAAGAGGCCAAGTAGCCCTGTTCCTCCTTTCCCTTGATTAAAGAGTGGTTTTATGACTATTTTAATAGTTCTGTGTTTTTTTCTAAGTTAACAAAACAAAGAAGAAAAAACCTGGAATTCATTTTGAAATGGAATTCATGAAGTATTGATTTGGGTTAAGGACAAGGAATGGAGAAATCATTTACTCAATCCATCTCAAGCTTTTTAGAGTGAGGTCAGACCTCAGTTTGCTTGGGGATTCACATCCATTAGATACCAAATTAATGTTAGAAGTAATCCCTTTATCTTTTTACCTAGAAATTTTTTTTTACATATTTGGCAGCAATAAATGATCAGATGATGTATCCCTCACAAGGTACCTTGTTGGGTCCTACGAGCTACATATTCTTTATTATTATTGAAAGCTTTGACATATAGGGATTATGCAGAAAACCCTAAGAACTACATTAAGGTAGTTTCTTTAGTGTTTCTCTCCATCAATGGTCAGTAACCTTTTTGGCCATGAGAGCCATAAACACCTGCGGAAGGAGGAGGATGGAGGAGGATGGAGGCTGAAGGCACAGAAGGCACTAGAATATGGGGCGGGGGCTGAAGGGCCCCCTGGGGCACATCCTAGGGCTCTGCCAGGACTGGCTGGTCAGGAGGTGGAGCCAGATATGGCTCAAGAGGCATGTTGCCAACCCCTGCTCTCCATGATGGAGGTAGGACTGCATGACCTTAAAGGGAGTGACTCCGTCCTCTGGGATCTCTTTTCTTTCTTGTCCCCAACCCACATAGCATGTAATTTTCATTATCTATGAGACTTCCTATGAATGCGATGGGGGGAAGGGCACCCGCAAGTGCTTCACTTGGTAGATAAGAATATAGAGATTTTTAAAAGAAATAGAGACATATAATGTTTAAATGAATGCTATATTTTAAAAAAATTTAAATCAGTGGCATCAACTTAAATAACTGATTGCTATTACTGTAATGGCAGTTGAGGTGAGGCCCTGTGTAACAGGTTTGGATCTGGTAAAAATGACTGATAGTAACAGTACTTGGAGACAGTTTGCAAAAGAAAAAACCTTTTAACATTTCCTAAAGGTTTTGGAAAGGTAAGGATAGATAACAAAAATTGAGGATAGAATTGATTCCCTAAATCTAACAGGGGGTTTAAGCTTATCCTGATTCCCCTCTGATTCACAAGAATCTGCTTCATGCTCAGGTTTCCCTTACAACTCCTTATCACTGAACTAAATCCTCAGAATCTGTGCTAAATAACCTATTCTAAATAGATATTCTTACACATATTTTTTTAAATTCACTACCTCCTTGTATTTATTCAGCTCACTCCTCCAATTGCCAGTACTTTCTCAGCCTAGTCAGTCTAGGTCAGGCTTCTGGGTCTTGGTAGGCCTCAAAAGACCTGCCTCTACCTTCAGCCACACAAAGGTAGAAAAACACAGTCTCTCTTCTTCTTTCTATTGATCTTCACCACAACTTATTTCTGATACTCCAACCTGCTTCCTCCTTCAACTGTCACTCTGTTTTCCCAGTTTTCCAAAATAGATCCAGAGAACAGGATCCAACCAGCTTCTCCGAGGAAAGCTTTCCTCAAAGAGATATTTGGCAGTTGGAAGTCCAGCCACTTCAAGTTCCTCAGTATTAGCTGAAAGAAATTTGCCAAAGATTCCAAGCTGGGCCTTATAAGTGATCTGGTAGTCTCTTCACTCTGTCCTTAGTTTACTAAATCCCAAATCTATTTAATCCTAATACTGGTTTAGTAGCCAAAAATGCCTGATATAGCATTGATAAAGCCTCTATCTTGCTATGCATTTTAGCAATACAGAATGAAATACTACATCAACCCACAGCAATAAGTCCTTCAGAAGTGAGTATATGTTTCTCAGTAAGTTGCCTGGGAAATTTAGGCATATGCTCCAAGAGATATCCCTTATGGTCCATTCTCAAACTTGCTTTTGTGAGATGCAATTTCTAGTTCGACCCATAGCTCCCTAGCTTTGTATCTTTCCCACTCTACTGAATCAATTTTTCACCTCAGTTCTTCATGTCCATCTCTCCTACTTTCACTTTTCATTCCTACATATAGCAGCTTTGATATGATGAACTTTCATTTTAATTCTAGGCAGCTGTGCCAAATCTTTTTCCTTTCTTTTATCCAACCCCAACATCCATAGCTGATGACTTTGCCTCCTACTTTATTGTAATGATTGAGGCCACTTGACATCAAATCCTTTAGCCCCTTCTACTTTTCTCAATCTCATCACTCTGTCCTGGTTTCAGGTTCTGTTCTTTGCTGTTTTATTGCCTGTGAGTCTTAGAACAAGTGACTTAATCTCTCTGTTCCTTAGTTCCTTCCCTCTAACATGAGGGCTTTGAACTTGATGACCTCGAAGGTGCATTTCATCTCAAAAACTATGATCCTCTTATCCTGAGAATGTTTGAATACTCCAGGAGGCCTGATGAGGTAGAAAAGTTGGGAGGGGGAGATTCACAATGTTAATTCAAACATGATTCACAAACCAACTGGTATAGTTGTCTTTAAAACTAATCTGACAGTTTTAAGTACTTTTTGTCAGCCTTAGAAACTACAGTAATACCATACTTGAAGAATTAATTACCTTAGAAAACTAGGGGGAAAGGAACCCAAACCTTTAGGGGGAAGCATTTATTTGCTTCTTTGCCAACTCTTTTCTAAATCTTGTAAAATAAAATACCCCCCTTGTAAAGAGCTGAAGTGCACCCACTCAGGATATAACTTGCAGAATCATGCTGTGGCTATTCTCAGTTAGAACACAAGGCTATAACTCACTCTTGGAGGTTTGTCACTATCATAAACTATAGAGTACAGTTTTATGAAGGTCAGGAGAACCTTAGCCTAAATTCTACTCTTAAAGGGATTACATTCTAGCTAGAAATCCAAGCTGAGCTGTACATGGTCTGGGCCTCTAGAAGAAATACAAGTTTACCATTAATTTCATGAAATTTGCAGCTGGTGAAAGGGCAAGATTTTCCCAGTGGCTTTGATGATTTATTTAAGTCTGATAATAAAGTTAAAAGGTAAATCTAAGACAGCCAAGGCCAAGGGGTGACGAAAGAGAAAAAACAAAGATGTAAAGCATTTGAAAGTTTGGGAGAATCTTTTGGGACAACATTGACTACCACTTTTGGGGGGACAACTCAAATTGGAATTTCAAGGAAATACCTTCCAGGGGGAAATTATCTATCATTGTAATAAACTATATTTGACAGACTTACTACATGATAACTAATATGAAAAGAGTTCTTTAAAGTTGACAAATGACTTTACAAATATTATCTTATTTGAGCCTTGAAACAATCCTTGGACATACACAAGAGAAATGAGAAATGAGTTAGAATGTTTTGAAAGAACGTGGGATCTGGAATCAGAGGACCTGACTTCAAAGCATATACTTTCTAGTTGTTACTTAAATGAAACTTGGACAAGTCATTTAATCCCCCCTGTCCTTAGACGCATCTCCAAAATAATAGGGTTGGACTCTATGGTCTCTGAAGTCCTTACCAGCTCTAAATCTTTGATCATCCTAAGTCATTTTATCATCATATCATCCTCAGTCATTTTATTTCTCTGGGCCTCTATTTCCACATCTCTAAAATGAAGGGATTGAAGAGCCCAAAATATGGAGAGTCAGAATAACTTTTGATTTTAATCTCAACTCTAGCAATTACTAGCTAATGCAATTGTACACATATTACTTAATCTCTGAACTTCAGTTTTCTCATCTGTAATATGGGGGAATCAATAGTTACCCACTTCATAAGATTGTTGTACTGGTCAAATGAGATAATGTATGTTTGGATCTCCCTCAAATCATATTCATAAGTTGGGATTCATGTGGAGAGTGCTATCGGATTACTCTCAGATCTAATGTACTTTGTGGGTTTACAACTTAAGCTCCTTTCATTAAATTTACCTTTAAAAGTCAATTGGATGGCACAATTAGCCCCAAACAAAGGCATTTGCTAAGGTGATACCATAACAATGTAAACAAAATATCCTCCCATTCCATAAATCAGGAGTGAATTAATTCTTCACAACTCCATAAAGATTGGAAGAATGGTCATGCAATAAGGATAGTAGTAAAGGGGCACATGTTTAACCTGGGTAATTCACTCCTCAGACAATTTAGGGCTTTGGTATCATTTCCTTTCTTGTGGTATCCTTTATGCTGATCTCTCTCTGTGCCTCAGATGGATAAATTACTCATCTGAGCTCCTTTAATAGTTTTTCTTTCAAAGCTCAACTCCTTTTTTAAAAAAAAAATTCCCCAATTGCATGTAATGATAATGGTCAACGTACATTTTCTGGAATTCTAAGATCCAAATTATTTCCCTCCTTCCCTTCTCTCCCTCCTTCCTAAGATGGCAAGCAATTTAATATGGGTCATACTTGTATGATCATGTCAAATATATTTCCATATTAGACATTGTTGTGAAGGAATACTCATTTAAAAACAAAACCATCAATTAAAAGCACAAATAAAATAAAGCAAAAAATAATATGCTTTGATCTGGATTCAGACTCCAACTGAAAGCTCAACTCCTAAGTGGACTCTCTTCTTTCTTTTTTTTAAACCCTAACCTTCCATCTTAGAATCAATACTGTGCATTGGTTCTAAGGCAGAAGAGTGGTAAGGGCTAGGCAATGAGGGTCAAGTGACTTGTCCAGGGTCACAAAGCTAGGAAGTGTCTGAGGCCAGATTTGAACCCAGAACCTCCCATCTCTGCATCTGGCTCTCAATCCACTGAACCACCCAGCTGCCTTCTGAACTCTCTTCTTGAATCATAGAGCTAATACTATTTCTGGAGCTTTTTTTCACTGATTTGACAGCCAATTGTCAAATTTTCAGTGTGAGCATTTATACTTTGGAAATTGGCAAATGTTGTGATGAAGAGCTACTGTTTTGCTGATCGCATAAAATTAAGAAATAAGATAAAGATTTTAAGATAGTCAAAATGCTAATAAGGAGATAAAACTTAAAAATGTATCATGGATATATGTTTTGGGGATAGTGCTGATTGCTAAACATTTACCAGCATATCCCTGATGCTGTATCTCCTTTTGGTAAGTAACTCAGTTGCAAAATGTCCTGGACAATTGGGGTAGAGAAGAGAGAGAAATCCCTTTACCCTCAAGTTGAGGATTAAGGAATTATCTTCTCTTAAAAACTGAGTTCTTATACTAACACTGGCTCTCTTCTATATTGCCAAAGATTACACTCTTCAGGGCTTTATCCTTTCTTGAAGGACTTCTTAGAGAATGTATCTTGTGTTTTAAAGGGCTACCAATGATACAACAGATCCTTCTACCAGTCATATAGAGTAGTCCTATAATTCCATTAAACTCACCTGAAGAATTTCTTCATACCTTGTAAAGGGGCAAGAAAGTCTAATTAATTCCTTGTAAGTCTTTGAAGACTATTAAAGAAGGGAAAACATTCACTGAAGACTCTCATTGATTCTATTACCTGCCTTCTTTCCTTCTGCTTTTTAAGCTATTTTCTTTTTGCATTACTTTCATTTCTTTTACCCATTTTTCATCTACTTGTCTCATTTTATTTTTTAATTCCTTTTTCAGTTCTTCCAGTACATGAGACCAATTCCCGTTTTTCTTTGAAGTTTTGCATGTGGATGTTTGGAGTTCATGGTATTAAGATAAAAAATAATAAAGGCTGATATAATAATATAAATTAGTATTTTAATTAAAGCCATGCTGATAGATAAAGTCATTAGACCACGCACTTGTAAGAATTCAAGCCACCCAGCCATTATTGTTACCTCCCGTCTCTTCCTGAGTCTGCTAGCCAAGAGGAAGTTCCTCTTCACCCCAGAGATATAAACTGTCCTCTGCGTGGTGACGTAGGCGTCCCCATGCCCAAAGAACCAGAAACAGAAACCTGTTGGACCATTGGAAATGTAGTTTGATAATTCCCACATGTCCATAGAAAATATATATACTTTTAGATGGCATCTCCCAAATTTCACTTTTTCAATGGTCCTCTACTGACTCTGCTTTGCTCTTTGTCTCCATAGAAATTTTCTAGGGTTAAGTGTTTCTTTGGCTGTTTGATCATTTCCCCAGCCTTTTCTTTGCCTATGTACTGGGAGTTCTGAAAGCTGATGATTCTACCTCCTCTACTAATGGTTTGCAAGACTCAGCACTCAGAGCTATTTTGCTCTGGGGCTAAGGGCTTCACCACAGCACAGGCTTGAAAGAGACAAGCACTATGGACAAAGTATTCTTTTTTTAAAAACCCTTACCTTCCATCTTAGAATCAATTCTATGTTTTGGTTCTAAGGCAGAAGAGTGTAAGGGTTAGGCATTAGGGGTCAAGTGACTTGCCCAGGGTTACACAGCTAGGAAGTATTTGTGACTGGATTTGAACCCAGCACCTCCCATTTCTAGGCCTGCCTTCTCTATCCTCTGAGTCACCTACCTGTCCATGAGCCACCTTGCTGCCCCCAAAAATCGGAGAACCTAAAATTCTTCAGATAATTCCATTCTTCTAGAAGAGCAGGAATACTTGGGAGGTGGTAAGTAGGCTAACTACAATCCACAAGATATCTATGGCCAATGCAATGATCCAGGACAATCCTAAGGGACTTATGAGAAAAATTACTATCCAGATATAGAGATCGATAACTCTATAACCAGAGACTAATGGGTGAGTGGCCTGGGTCATCATCAGACACAAAGAATGAAACAGATTGGAAGCACAGCTTGTTAGCTCATTGTACTTCAAGCAATACTGAAGTAGCCACTTTATTATAAAGGAAATTAAAGATCCCTTTCCCCCAAAAGCCCAAGAAAGTTTCCCACAGTTACAGAGAGCAAGATTTTTATTATAGTCAAAACAAAAGCCTTAGAAGCCTTCAGGCGTAGACAAAAACCTATGCTAAACTACCAACTACATGTTATCTTTAAGTGGAGCCTGGATCATCTCCGTTAGGTCAGAAAGCCCCATCAGTTTCTCGGCCTTGATGGTATTAAACAATTTTTTGAGCTTCATTATTTTACTTTAATTCTGGGCAAAATGCCCTGCCAAGGGTTCGGCCTTGGCCGTACCAGCCATCTGTTTTCTCGGGTAAAGGGGAACAGAGTTAGCCCCCGTCCTGCTGGAGTGCTGAGAGCCCAAAGCTTTTTTAATAAGAATATAATGTATTTTGAAGGAAGGTGAGAATTATGAAAGGAATCAAAAGAGGAATCTCAGATTTTTATCTTAGATATCCCACACCTGTCTCGTCCCGTAAATAGGGGCGAAAAGATATTACATGGCTCTGCCGGTCTGTATTGATCTTTTGAGGGGGTCCAGATAAAAATATCTACTTGAGATTCTAATTTCTCTTAATAGCTCCCGACATCCAGATCAAGAGAAAGAACTGTGGGAGAAGAAATGCTGCAGGAAAACATATCATTTATCATTTGTTTATATGGGTATAGGATTTGAGGGTTTGATTTTTAAAAGATTACTTTATTACAAAAATAAATAATATGGAAATAGATATGAAGAGATAACACATGTATAACCTAGTGGAATTGCTTGTCAGCTCCAGGAATGGAGAGGGAAGAGGAGAGGGAGAGAAAATGAATCATGTAACCTTGGAAAAATATTTTAAAATAAGTTGGGTTTTTTTAAGAGAGTCAGTAAAGGGATTTGAAACCAGGTCTTCCTAACTTCACAACTACCATTGTGATCTATACACCATCATGCCTCATTTTATAGAAAAGGAAATCAATGCTCTAAGGGCTTAAATGGCTTATTTATGGCCAGAGAAATAACTTGGAGGTAGAATTTGAATGTAGATCTTTTAACTCTAAGTCCAGCAATCTGGCTATTATAATATAATGTTATTCTGTACTCTTGAATGTTCAGCATTTAGCAAGATAGGGATCATGACTAACAAAAGTGTATCCTATCCAAACCCAAAAAGACTGGAACTTTGTTATTTATCTAAAATACTAGTTTAAGCTATTTTAGTAGACTTGTGTATTTCTCATTTTTAAAAATGAAAATTATAATAGCTTATAAGTGCTTGGTAAGTCAGGGATGAATGGAAGTGTGATTTAATGGACAAGGTGTTATTGTCCTATCTGGATCCTGATTCCTCATATCTCTTTAAAAATAGCTATAGTCCCCAACACTTCATCTTATGATAACCTACAAACAGTTCTCATTTGGGTGTCAGTTCCTACATGATCTAAGTGTCTGGAAAGACATCTTCATAAAGTGAGTGAGATGTGGGAGATGGACTGATGCACTGGTGTGGTTATATTTCTTATACCTGCTTTAAGAACTAAGTATTTTTTTCACTTATTCAGTGCTGATCTAGAAATGGTCAACATTTAAAAATAACTAAATATTTAAATACAGCTAGCTGCAAACATGACCCATGCCTTTTTAGTGAATTTACTAGTAATAAAATTCTCACAAAAGAAATCTATAAATGAAGAAGCCCCTAAATTATATATAATACTCTAAAGGGTATCACAGGCCTCAGCAATACTTTGAAGGCCAATATGAAACAACTCAAATGCAGTTGATAGACTTCTATAAAACTGGAAATAATAATCTTATTTTATACAAATGTGATTTGCATTTACACTGATTCCCAAGAAATACTCTAGATTAGCAGGAGTAGATCACGGCTTCTTATGGGTCAATAAAATAAAACATTTCTTACCTTACTTCCACTCTCCTCATGTTCTTCTCTGAATTCCCTAAATCCTCATTCCATCCACTGCTATTCCATATAAACTGGATAAGTTAAACACAGACCCAAAATTACACTGGTTCTCACATTACCTTAAAGGTAAATATAGATCATTTATAGAGAAGCCATGTAAGAAAGAACAGTAGTCTTCAAAGTGATGGTCCAGACCTCTTGAAAGGCCTTGTCCTGATCCCAAGTAGTGTGTAATCAACAGTGGAAAGACCACTGACTGAAGCCAAGAGGATGGTTTGGTCAAAATCCTACTTTTAGTGAAAAAATACATTAATTCCTCACCTAGGCAGGTTAGGCATTTTTCCCTTAAAATGTTATTAAAACATTCCTCAAGATTTTTTTTGGCTCAGCTTACTACATACTCAGAGTATTGATATTGCTTAAATCACATCTAAGTGCAAAACAACCATGAAGAAATATAGGGGTTCTCAGATTTTTGGATTATGGATTACAATGAGAACTTTGCTCAGCAGAATCAATTCAATGGGGTTCTCAGTGCCTATCACTGCTGAATATCCTTCTGCTATGGCTAAGGAAATCTCATTTCCTTAACTGTTGAATGATCCTATGAATAGTTCATTTTGTTCTAGTACTGAACCCCAAATACCAAGGGTCTGAATTGTTAGGTCCATTCCATAACATCACCTCTGGTGATTACTACCTATATGCCTTGGGCAAGTCACTTAACAACCCTGAATCTCATTTATAATCCTTAAGATGAGGTTGTTGTTAGATTGAGGACCTCTGAAGTCTCATTTAGTTTTAGTTACAAGATACAATGAACCAATCAGAGAGTGAAAAGATAGGTCACATTCCAGTCTCCTTACCAATTCCTGAGACTTGTCTCTAACTCTATGCCCACACTAAGTGATTATTCACACACACCTAGGACTCCCTTTTTTTGCTTTAAAAGCTATGAACCTCCCTGATGCTGAGCTTGACACCAACTCCTTGAAGAAATAATAGTCTAACTGCAACAACTTGGCACATGCCCTTGTAAAAGTCTCCCATTCATGAGCAGCCTACCCATCCTTGATTCTAATAAGACTCAAATGAGATTTGGGTGTGTTGGAAGGGAATCTCTCTCTCAATTATGTTGCTTTGTTTGCTGTCATCAATCAGTGACCTGGAGGTGAAAGACCACTGAGATGTGCAGGTATAGACAAACCCTCAGAGAAAGGAAGTTGAAACCCAAGATGGGAACTGATCCCATAGGCACCTGGGTGGTGCCAGGTGTAAGGGTGAAAAAAATGGGTTTTATAGGTTCAATATATTAAAGATGGTTGCCAGAGGATTGAATTATTATCAATCCTCAATTTAGAATAATCTTAAATCAAAATCGACTTTTATAGACAGGTGGCTAGACTTCCGGTTAAGATGGCGGCACAGTAAGGAGCAGCTGCTCGATCTCTCCTAACTGATGCATACAGGACTCCTCAAGGGGACATAAAAATGAATCCAGATTAACAAAGGAACCCCACAACAGGGCGCAGCATCGAAGGTATGCAGAATTGGGGCATTTCCACACTATAAAGGGGTGAAACAGCTCTCACTAAAACTCGAGAGGAAGAAGCCCCTCTACCCCCCACCCCCCACACCATACACAACACCAAGGCCAATGCACAAGAGTGAAAACAGGACTGGGGCAACCAGTAAATCACTAGCAGCCCCAGGGCTTGTACCTGTGAGCGGCCAGACGTGGGACCCCAAGTGGCTGGGGGTCACACGGACTTTCCCCAGCGTCTATGCGGGTGAAGGCTCTGACCAGGAGCCAAGAAAGATCACCAATGCAGGGACTTCCCCCAAGCGTCTAAGCAGGTGAAGGCTCTGCGTCCAGAGGAATAAAGAACCCTAAAGCAGGGACTTTCCCCAGCGTCTTGTTCCAGTGAAGGCTCTGTGAAGGGAGAAATTAATAAAATCAAAAGTAAAAGAACTATTGAATCTAAGATGACATGGGGGTTGGTAAAGAGGGGGGGAATAGTAGGGGACACCAAGAAAAATCTGAGTAACTAAGAAAAATAAGACTAGAAGCTGGTATTTTGAAAAAACAGATAAAATAGAGAAAGTACTGGTCAATATAATAAGAAAAAGGAAAGAAGAAAACCAAATTGACAGTATTAGAGATGAAAAGGGAGACCTCACCTCTAATGAAGGGGAAATTAAGGCAATCATTAAGAACTATTTCGCCCAATTATATGGCAACAAATATAACAATCTAGGAGATATGGATGAATATTTACAAAAATATAAATTGCCTAGATTAACAGCAGAAGAAATAGAATACCTAAATAATCCCATATCAGAAATAGAAATTGAACAAGCCATTCAAGAACTCCCTGAGAAAAAAATCACCAGGACCTGGTGGATTCACAAGTGAATTCTATCAGACATTCAAAGAGCAACTAATCCCAATACTATACAAATTATTTGACATGATAAGCAAAGAAGGAGTCCTACCAAATTCCTTTTATTACACAAATATGGTACTGATTCCAAAGCCACGGAGATCAAAAACAGAGAAAGAAAACTACAGACCAATCTTCCTAATGAACATAGATGCAAAAATCTTAAATAGAATACTAGCAAAGAGACTCCAGCAAGTAATTAAGAAGATCATCCACCATGATCAGGTGGGATTTATACCAGGAATGCAAGGATGGTTCAACATTAGGAAAACCATCCACATGATTGACCATATCAACAGTCTAACCAACAAAAATCACATGATTATCTCAATAGATGCTGAAAAAGCCTTTGACAAAATACAGCATCCATTCCTATTGAAAACATTGAAAAGTATAGGAATAGAAGGACCCTTCCTAAAAATAATAAACAATATATACCTAAAACCATCAACAAGCATTGTATGCAATGGGTATAAATTAGAAGCCTTCCCAATAAGATCAGGAGTGAAACAAGGATGCCCATTATCACCTCTATTATTCAACATAGTACTAGAAACACTAGCAATAGCAATTAGATAAGAAAAAGAAATTGAAGGTATCAAAATAGGCAATGAGGAGACTAAGCTATCACTCTTTGCAGATGATATGATGGTATACTTAAAAAATCCTAGAGAATCAACTAAGAGGCTGTTAGAAATAATCAACAACTTTAGCAAAGTGGCAGGATACAAAATTAATGCACATAAATCATCAGCATTTCTATATATTTCCAACACATTAGAGCAGCAAGAGGTAGAAAGAGAAACACCATTTAAAATCACCCTAGATAATATAAAATACTTGGGAATCAATCTAACAAAACAAACACAGCAATTATATGAAAACAACTACAAAACACTTTCCAAACAAATAAAACTGGACCTCAACAATTGGAAAGCCATTGATTGCTCATGGGTAGGACGAGCTAACATAATAAAAATGAACATTCTACCCAAATTAATTTACCTATTTAGTGCCATACCTATCAAATTACCAAAAAAACTTCTTTACTGAATTAGGAAAAACTATAACAAATTTCATTTGGAATAATAAAAGATCAAGAATATCAAGGAAAATAATGAAAAAAAATGTAAAGGAAGGGGTCCTAGCAGTACCAGATATTAAACTATACTATAAAGCAGCAGTCACCGAAACAATATGGTACTGGCTATAGATAGAAGGGAGGATCAGTGGAATAGACTTGGGGTTAATGATGTCAACAAGACAGTGTATGATAAACCCAAAGAGCCCAACTTTGGGGAAATGAATCCACTATTTGACAAAAACTGTTGGGAAATCTGGAAAACAATATGGGAAAGATTAGGTTTAGATCAACATCTCACACCCTACACCAAGATAAATTCAGAATGGGTGAATGACCTGAACATAAAGAGGGAAACTATAAATAAGCTAAGTGAACACAAAATAGTATACCTGTCAGATCTCTGGGAAAGGAAAGATTTTAAAACCAAGCAAGAGTTAGAGAAAATTACAAAATGTAAATTAAATGGTTTTGATTATATCAAGCTAAAAAGCTTTTGTACAAACAAAAACAATGTAGTCAAAATCAGAAGGGAAACAACAAATTGGGAAGAAATCTTTATAACAAAAAACTCTGACAGGGGTCTAATTACTCAAATATACAAAGAGTTAAAACAATTGTATAAAAAAATCAAGCCATTCCCCAATTGAAAAATGGGCAAGAGTCATGAATAAGCAATTCTCAGGTAAAGAAATCAAAAGTATCAATAAGCACATGAGAAAGTGTTCTAAATCTCTAATAATTAGAGAAATGCAAATCAAAACAACTCTGAGGATCACCTCACACCTAGCAGATTGGCTAAAATGAAAGAAGGGGAGACTAATGAATGTTGGAGGGGATGTGGCAAAATTGGGACATTAATGCATTGCTGGTGGAGTTGTGAAATGATCCAACCATTCTGGCTGGCAATTTGGAACTATGCTCAAAGGGCTATAAAAGAATGCCTGCCCTTTGATCCAGCCATACCATTGCTGCATTTGTACCCCAAAGAGATCATAGATAAACAGACTTGTACGAAAATATTTATAGCTGCGCTTTTTGTAGTGGCAAAAAACTAGAAAATGAGGGTATGTCCTTCAACTGGGGAATGGCTGAACAAATTGTGGTATATGCGGGTGATGGAATACTATTGTGCTAAAAGGAATAATAAACTGGAGGAATTCCATGCAAATTGGAGAGACCTCCAGGAAGTGATGCAGAGCGAAAGGAGTAGAGCCAGAAGAACACTGTACACAGAGACTGATATACTGTGGTAAAATCGAATGCAATGGACTTCTGTACCAGCAGCAATGCAATGACACAAGACAGCTTTGAGGGATTTATGGTAAAGAACACTGCCCACATTCAGAGGAAGAACTGCAGGAGAGGAAACATAGAAGATAATCAATTGCTTGAATGCATGAGTTGAGGTGGACATTAAACTACCACACCAATGCAACTAACAACAATGTGGAAATAGGCCCTGAACAAGGACACAAGTTACAAGCAGTGGAAGTGTGTGTTGGCCATGGATGGGGGGAATGCGGGGGGTGAAGGGGAAAGTAGGGGTATGAAGCATGTAAACAGGTTAAAAATGAATATTAATAAATGTTAAAAATGGAAAAAAATTGACTTATGGAAGTTTATTTACATGAGAAGAGAGAGAGGAAGTAAGGAAATAAGAATCTATCCCACTAATTAATCCATGGAGATTTTAACCCTCAGCTGAGGGTTAAAGAGCCTGAGGCCTGGAGGTGAATGGAGCAAACTTCATTCACAGAGTCTATAAAAAGAAGTTTCTTAATAGAAGTTCAGGAAGATTCAGTCTTCATGTGGAATAGTCTCGGTCACAAACCAGCAAAGCTCCTTCAGGTCTCCTTCACCAAACCAGAAGCCCTCTCACGCACTCCACTCCCTCTTTTAAAATGGGTCACTTATGCATCACTTCCAGTGCTTTACCCTAGCCTGCATGTCCAATCACAATAGATGATTCTCATAGAACAGCCTAGGGGGCAGGTAAGTAGATTCCAGATTAGTCACTCACTTTAGCACATGTGGGTTAGGACTTCCCAAGATTGGAAGTACTCTCATCTATGGTGATTAAATCTAAAGATGGGCAGTGTAAACTTAATCTAATTATCACACAGGCAAATTAAAGAACTATGGTTGGTTCCTCAGATGTGATGTGAGAGAGCTAGTGGGTGGACAAAACTGCTTATAAGGTGAGACCAGGAGACTGTTAGGTCTCTTCTGCTGGAGCTTGGAACCTTAAGGCCCATATTGGTGGTGAGATTCAATCCATCATGGCAGAAAATAGAGTAGTAAGCTAAGAAACTCTATACCTCTTTCCTACATTTCCCTCTCTTTACTATCACTACTTTGATGTAATAAAATTATTAAAGCTACTAGCAGCCTCATAATTTAATTTTAATTATTATAGGTGCCAATTGTGATGTTTGGGAAAACCTTATTCTACCACCTATTAATATAGACATCAGTGAAGACAGGTTCTCACTGAAGGCTAAAGAATCCAAAAACACAAAGCTAGAAGAGGACAAAGAGACTCACCAGTCCAACATTCATTTTTCTAGATAAGAAAAGTAAATATAAGGGAAGTTAAATGATTTGCCTGAGATCACAGTAGCAGGTCCTTCAATGAGGTACCACACTGCCAATGTACCCTTGTCAGTTACAAAGGATTCCCCAAAGAGAATTAAATGCCTACCAGTGTTAGGATTTTAAAATTACTCATTCAGAGGTAACCTCATATTAGTTGCAATTGGCTCTGGAACACTATCTCCACAGTGAAATCATAGGTTTTTGAAAAAAGATTGATGTAACTAATACCATCTGTACTGGAAAAATAAAGTGAATGAAAAATATGTCATGCAGGTGATCAAGGAGGTCAGTGGGTTAGCCTATAATTGCTTATATCTTGAGCAGGTACTTCAGAGTAATAAAGTTGGGACTAGAATTTGAAAAAGGGAAAGTTATGAGGTTAGATTGTCTTTAAAAAGATTTTTTTTGCATCAATATTTTCTTTGTGATGGTGTATGGCTGCCAATCAGGGCAGGCCAAAATCTCAGAAAACCAAGCATTACAGGTGAACCATAAATTGATTTCAAGTTGTATAGTTGCTATAAATACACTCTAGCATATTAGCAAGGAATAATGAACCCCCTGGATAATCCTCACCTTGGAAAGTGAGCTTGGGGGAAGAACAAGAGTGATAGAAGAGCTAGGCTATGTTAATTATAGGAGTACCTATAGGGAACCAAAAACAATGAGCTGAGATAGGCAGGAAATTTGGTTGCAATTGAAAGGAATCAAAGACAAAGGAGACATGCCAGAAGTGAGGAAGGACAAATGCAAGAAACTGTATGAAACAGATCTTCTGTATCAAGCTACCTCCTTGAAGCCCAGTCCTTTTTATTGTGGAGATCTATGTACCCTTCAGTGGTGGGTCACTTTACTTACAGCTGACTCCATCCTACCCCTTGAGATGTGAATGAATACAAAAGAGACCCTTAAGAAATAAGAAAGGCTACAATTAAGGAAGCTATTTTATACACCTGGAGGCAATGATAAAGGACTAAGGAAATGAGGAAGCTGGGCAAACTTCCAATTTATTCCTCCAGCTCCATGCACCTGGGGTAGATTCTCCAGAAACCCATAAAGCACAATTCATGCCCTCTAGGGATCTTATAAGAAATGGGTCAAATGATAGTTTAGAAGAGTCATGACGACTCTTTGCAAAAGTCTAGAATAGAGGGTAATGCCTTCAAATATCTAGCAAGCCAGGTAATGCTGCTTGTTTTCCTTGACTTGGTGAGAAGCAGGCTTCCACATTTGCCCCAAGAGTTACAAAACAGGTTACTTTCAGTATAGATGAGTTGGGCTATAAACATATATGATGTAAATAATCATAGTTGGAATATAAATAACATAAGATTTGGTACTCATTTCTTATACATTGTCTCCTTTTCACCACACAATAACACTGTAAAGTGTATTACAGACTGAAGTGAGTTGGAGCTAGCTTGAACTGGCTCTTGAGGTTAAATTTTTCAGTGGGAGCATTTAAACTAATGTGGGAGTCAGTAAAACCCTGGATCTGGACAGGTACCCTTGTCAGGAATGACAGACTCCAAATAGCTAGCTTAAAAATAAAAAAGATTTTTAAATTTTGATGTAAGTCAAATGGCTGTGTGTGCAGGTAGAACACTGCCTCCCAGAGGAGTTGGGAGTACTTCTACCCTCCTGAAAACGGGCTATGTGAGTAGATATATGACTAGGGATGATGATGGCATGTTACTGGGTGTGAAGATAGGATTACCTCTCCCCTTGCCCATTCTTAGCTAATCAAATCAAGAACTTAAAGTACCGCTACTTGACACTAAGTAAGAGAATTTGCAAGTCTCTTGCTAAAGTGGGAGACAACTCCAGAGGCCACTGCCCCACCCCTGGGCTGTGCTAGGCAAATTGAAAGACTGTTATTGGTTCCTGTAAAGGGGGAAGGGACAGGAAGTGAGTGGTGTGGAAAAGGACTATTAAAAAGTCCTAAACTTCCTGTCTACAGTACTTCTTCTTTGAACTTCTTCTCTTTTGGAGTTTGTCTTTGGAGACTCTCCATTGGTGACTGAAGGAGACTCTTTCCCTGGATCCTGCATCAGCTTGCTGGGTGAGTAGCTGGCCTTCCTTTCCTGGCTTTGGGAGAGATTGGTTCCAGAGATTCCTTCCTTTCATTGATGAGGCTGCCTTGGTGGAACCCTGACTGAAGACACCATCGGGATTTCTGGCTGAGGATTACTGGGAAAATTCATGTGGAGACAGAGTCTTGGGGAAGTCCTGCGGGGGCTGAGCCTGGCTTCTCAGGAGAAGGGATGGTAGGCTTATTAGAACCTGTTTCTTTATCTACATTTTTCCACTTTCACTCTTTCCACCTCTTTGTAAATAAAGCTGCTACAAGTCATTTTTACTTAAGCTGTAATATTTTTAAAGCACCCACAATATTACTTTAGAACTTTCATATTAGTATAAAAACCTAAATTTAAATTCTTACATGGGTCTTTGGTACTGGAGATGGGTCATGTTGTTGTGTCCTATGCTTCAAAGTCAAAATGGGGTCAATTGTTCAGTCACAAAAAGTTAGATATGACTGAACAGCAACAGCAACAATCAGAGATGACCATAGAGTAATCTTTGTGTCTAGGTGTCTAAACTTGAGGGTCTGGGTACACTGGTGAAACTTCTCCATTTCTCTGGGAGAAGAATGTTGCCCCTTTCCAGGTGCGACCTGGTAATGTTAGTACTTTTAAACACCTCTGCAAAGGAAACTATCAATTCTTATTGCAAGAATTCAGACATTTAAAAGACTTAAAACGCAATTTAGTTTTTTTAAAGACAATAATGGAAAAAGAAGAAACATACATTCCTAGAAAGCAGAGACCTTTACTTTTCCAGTGTAGAATACTCATCTTAGAGACTTTAACAGACTGTGAAGTTTTGGTGGAGCTTTGTAAAGGTGGAAAACTGCACTTGCTAATGATGTCCATACCCCTCTTTAACTTTTGAAACTGACTTGGAACCCAGAGTTTCCCTCTGGATACCCCAAACTCCAGAAGTCATAAAGGACATAGGAAATTCTTTTCTTCCTCTTGGACTTTCCCCTACATTAGTGATGGTGAACCTATGGCATGGGTGCCAAAGATAGCAAGCAGAGTTGCATGCCTCCCCACCACCACCTCAGAGTTTGTTATTAGAAAGGCAGAAGGACTGGAGTGGAGCAGCTCCCTTCCTCCTTTCCATTGCGCCTGATGACATTTTTTTCACATCCCCTGCCCCTCTGCCATAGCAGCCTAATAGGAGCACTTAGGGGTAAGGTGGGCAGCTCACAGGCAGTAGAGCTGGAGGGGAGTGGAGTGCTCCAGCCACACCCCTCCCCCTCTTCACCTGAGCTGAGGACATTTCTCACCTCACCCACCCCTCCCCCCAGCAGTTCAATGCTTTCTCCCTCCCCAGTGTGAAATTAGGGAGTGAGGGGCATGACCAGCACTGGGTGGCACAGCATTCAATTTCTAAAAGGTTCATCAGTGCCTTATATCCTCAGTTAACATAGATATGTACCTCACAGTTCTATCTGGATAAATTTTGGAGGGTACCTAATCCAATCATTCCTTGAATGCATAGATTATCCCTTGTGCACTCAGGATACAAACCTTCACCAGACATTCCTTCAGTCCTTCCAACCCAAAACAACTACCTCATTCCTGATTCACCCATCCACCACCTCTGGTCAAGAGGGTATAAGAAGCCAAGACCCCATCTCCTCCAGGAGGCAGCATTTCACCTATTGCTGCCTCCCTTGACCATTTAACCCATTTATTCAACTTAATAAATATCTCTTTTATTTTTAATCTAACTTTTGGAGTCTGTCATTTCTGACAAGGGTACCTACCTAGATCCAGGGTTTTACTTCAAAGCTCTTCCACATCAAAACTTTATTTTTTTCCCTTTAAGTAATGATTACCCTGCTACAAAGCACAGAATTTCAATTAGAAGTCTCAGATCTCATGTTATTCAACTTGGGCCTGAACCAGAATCTACCTTGAATTAGGATTGCTTCCTATAAATGGTTTGGAGAAGGAAATTCTCTGAACTCTAGGGGTTTTAAAATGAGGAGTCTTGATCACTTTCTTCCATCCATTTCAATTCCCACATTTGACAGCAGAGGTCTTTCCAAATTAATTATTATGTGGAAACTCAGAGTCTGCCTTGGGGAAGACAAAAGGAGAAAATCCACACGTTAGATTTGCTTGTAAAAATGAAATTTATTAAAAGATATTCTGTTGTTTCATAAAGTCATTAATCTCTACTTGATTCATTCTAATTCTGCTAAGCTGTTCATTCTTTTTTGGTCTTTCCTCCATAGTTCGTTCTTTCCCAATACTTTCTCTAATGTTATAATTCCATTTTCAATACTCATTTTCTAACTTTTACTTCATCTTTTCCTGGAATCTAGAAGAATTTGTTCCCAAGTTGTGCTTTTCTTTGAAGCTTTGCTTGTAGAGCTTTTGAAATCATTTTCTTCTTCTGGGTTTCTGTCTTAGGCATTTTAATTACCATGCTAATAATTTCTGGTTAGATGTTAAAATTTTCTCTTTCTTCCAGTTTTCTACATTTGGAATTTGTGTCAGGACAAGACTGTGTGTACTTCTGAATGGATTATCTAGGCCATACTTCGTCCTAATTTGAGCACTCATAAGTACAGTTACAGATAAGTACAGTTACTGCTGCAGCTTTTTCCAGGTATTGAGTGTTGTGTTTTTCAAGGAGCTTAGGAGTAGCTCAGACTAGGGACCTGTAAGCTTTCCATATTCCCAGAACAGTCTGATCTACAGCCAAGTCTAACCATTTGAGCTTTGCATATTCTAAATACAGATTTGAGGTTGAGTAATAATATCATGGATTTGCTTCAGATTAGAGTTCCAATAAATTGCTATGGGGCCCAGTCGCTGTCAGGTAGCTGGAAAGCCCTTGTGGGTTCAGTGATAGAACTCAAAAAAATAGGCTCCCTTTTTGTTTTGAACTCCCTTCTCTGGATATTCCACTTCAAATTTCAGATTATGCTTGGAAATTGGAAGTATGACTCAATTCTCTTTTCCTCTTTGACCCATGACTACTTCTTGCCCTGTACTATCACCACTTAGGTGCAGTTCTCTTCCTCAGTCCACATTGGATTTATGATCCAGCTCTGGGATATGAACAATAGAGACACCGGCTGCCAATTTTTCCCACTCCCTGCCCAGTAACTCCTCTGTGGAGCTTTTAGGACTTCTTGTTATTGAATAGTGGCAGGTTGAATACAATTCAATTTTCTTGGGCTATCACCCTGCTGGTTATACATACCTCCAATGTTCATCTCACTAAGTATTTATCTTACTATACTGACCTAGAATGATTGACTGAATTTCTCAGCCAGGGCTCCAGTGTGTTTTCTGGACCTTTGTGAAATAGTTATTCAGAAAGGCTTGACTGTACTACTTCCTTTCCACTTTGCTCTCTTGAATGGTCTCTCTTGAAGGATGCTTTATATATTCAACTAAGGACTCAGAAGGGATGGAGACTGGAGAAGGGTGCAATGGACCGAAATTCTTGGCCCTGCTTACAATGGTGATGATTATAGCCACAAAGACAGCTTGCCACTTTTTCTCTGTTCAAAGGAAAAGTCCTATCTCTAATGTGAATTCAGAATGCTTTCTCCTTTTCAGGGATTACAGAATGGTCATTCATGAGGAGTGAGGTATTATCTGCTACCTTTCTTCCCAGATTTCCAGATCTACAATATAGGGTCTGTGAGTGTTATAATTAGTTAATGGAAAGGAGAGGCATAGATTTGGAATGCCTTTCTATTCAAAGACAAATAAGAAGGAATGTGGAAAAATTATCTATGATCCCAGGTACTACAGGGCCACTTGGACCTAGGCAGATATTTATTCATAAAATGATCTTTTTTCACTTCTTTTAAATTTTTCTTTATTTTGAATTGAAAAAAAAAATAAAATGATTATTTCTGTATTTAGAATCTATCAGAAATAGAAGATGGTAATGAAACTTTGAGGCATCAGGTAGATAGAGTACCAGATCTGGAGTCAGAAAGATTCTTCTTCCTGAGTTAAAAAATCTAGCCTTAGACAGATTAGTTGTGTGACTCTGGGCAAGTCACTTAACCCTATTTGCCTCTGTTTCTTCATCTGTAAAATGAACTGGAGAAGGAAATTCTAAATCACTCTAGTATATTTGCCAAGAAAACTTCAAAAGAGGTCAGACACAACTGAAAAACGACTGAACAACAACAAAATTCTGAATGCTTATTACATATAATTATTTTTCCTTTTAAGAAAAAAAAATGCAATATGCAATTTTCTTTTCCTTTTTTAAACTCTTACTTTCCATCTTAGAATCAATACTGGGTATTGGTTCTAAGGTAGAAGAGCAGTAAGGGCTAGGCAATGGAGGTTAATTGACTTGCCCATGGTCACATAGCTAGGAAGTGTCTGAGTCCAAATTTGAACCCAGACCTCCTGTCTCTGGACCTGATTTTCAATCCTCTTAGCTATCCAGCTACCCCCACAATAAGTGATTTTCAAAGATATTATGTTCATCTGAGTCCTCCTTGTCTTCCTTTTATTTTTTCTGCATTGAAAAAAATACTACAATGGTCCTTTTTTATCTTAGCAAATTTATCATTACTCCCCCTCTCACTACCACCTCCATCTCATAATAAATATGCATAGTAAAGAAAAATAAATTCCCATATTATCCATATGTGAAGGCATATTCATCAATCTGTCCCTTGTGTCTATCACTTTGCTGTCAGGAGGTGGGTAAAATGCTTCAACATTTGTCTTCCAAGATACTGGTTGGTCATTGCTTTGAACACAGTTCTTAAATGTTTCAAAATTGTTTGTCTTTAAAATATTGTTGTTGCTGAGTGCATTATTGCCCTAGTTCTACTCACTTCTCTTTGCATCAGTTCATATAATTCTTTCCAGATGTCTATTAAATGGTTCCTTTCATAATCTCTTCTTATGAAACAATAGTATTCCATCTAATTCATTCAACCAATCCTTGGTCAGGGGTCAGCCTCTTGTTTTCATCACAAAAAAGCTGCTATAAATATTTATGTGCATATAGTTTCCTTTGGGATGTGTAAATATATATGTGTAATATACATATCTAGTTATAATTAAAGAAGCAAAGGCAGATTGTTTTAACTGGTTCTAGTGGTAAAAGCCAAATAATTTGAGAACCAGTTACAACTAAATGTGCACACAGAATTGTCGCTAATTAGTAGGGGCTTGAGTACTCCTAGGGAGTTTTGCATGGCTGTTAAGTGAAAGATGGCTGTGGCTTATTATTTCAAGTTGTTGTTTATTTTTCATTTTCAAAGGGAACCAATTGCATCAGGAGAGCAATGTCTGTTTGATTTAAGTGAGGCAGAGTTGTACAAAGTTGTCAGCCTCACTTTCTCTTTCAAAGTCATCCAAGTCCAGTCGCAGGACAGAATTTAAGATGACTAGAGATGGCCTGGGATGTAATGGATGACCTTGGCATAATCAATGTCTGACCAAGCTGTAAGTGCTCCACAGCATCTGCTTCAGCCACCTTCATGGCTGTTGGAACTAATTGTTCTCATCCTGCCATTCTGCCAGGGGAGGTCTTCACGTGTTTGTGTAGACATCTTCCCTAATTCAGCAATGGTTTTACCAGGATGTGGCCATCATGCATGCTATAGCTTCTTGGAGCCCCAGATGAGAGTTGGATGAGTAACCCTAAAAAAGTCTACGTGCACCCTCACACCAGAGGTGCTACTTCTTTCTGAACACCTTATAAAACCCAAAATCAAAGGTTCTCTGAAAGAGAGGCTTATACTTTTCCATTGGGAATCCATATATGAATTTTAACTCAAGGAGAAGGTGGTAGAATTTCCTATACATAAAGATCTTAATATGGGGAAAGTGGCTCAGTGATGAATGTAAACTATGTATAAATTTAGGTATACTATTACAATAGATATTTTTCTAGCAAGTACGGCATAGCAGATAGGATATTGGACTTGGATCCAGGAAGGCCTGAGTTCAAATCCTGCCTTCGACATTTACTATCTGGACCTAAACAAGTCACTCATCCTCTCTGAATGTCAATTTCCTTCCCTAGAAAACAGGGGTCAGCAACATTTTTGGCCATGAGAGCCATAAATGCCACCTTTTTTAAAATGTAATTTCGTGAGAGCCGTACAGTGCTCACAGTGCCGCTCCTGTAACAGCGCCTGAAAAAAAATGGACTTTATGGCTCTTGCAGAAAGAGTCATACATTGCCAACCTCTGCTATAAAACAACAGGCTTGGACTACATGATCTCTAAGATCCCTTTCAGCTTGCATAGTCTCTAAGATTCTATCTTTTAGATATAATATCTCTCTCAGATAAGATTCACTTCCAGGTTTGTCACCTTATGTCATCTGTGAATTCTTACCCTCACTTAGCCCAGTGTGTTTTTCCAAGTCTTGTTTCTGTCTCCACAACATCTGTTATATCTAACCATTTTCTTTATTTACCTCTTTAGTCCATGTATTAATCATCTCTTACTTGAACTATTGCAATGGCCTCCTAATTTATCTCCCTGTCTCAAGAGTTTTTCCCATTCCAATCTATCTTCCATAGAGCTGGCAAGTAGTTCTTCTTAATTGCAGATCTTACCATACCATTCCCCTTTGCAATAGCTCCAATGATTCTCTAGTGTCTCAGATAAAATATATACTCCTCTGATGAACTTTTACTTTAAAACCTTTTTTTTTCATTGACTGGATAGATGGGACCTTGTACTCAAAAAGGCATATGGGCTTAATCTACTTCTCTCTTTCCTTCATTCATGAAGAATCACAGTGACTCTTTCTCTCACATTAACTAGTTTGAAAACCATGTTAGAAGGGGAATATCTCTTTAGGTCTTCTTTCCACTCTAAGGCCAAAAGACTCCAACAAATGAATCACTTTTCTCCTTACTTTTTAATCTGTCCTTTACTTTTCTAAGTAAAAAGGGAGGGGATAGGCTCATAACATAGTGAATTTGAAAGATCATCTTGAGGGCACTCCATCATACAAATTTTCCAGAGTCAAATTTGAATGTGGACTTGTGGAATCAATGTTTTGTAGGAATTTACCTGAGTTAAGTATTCTATTAAGCATATCTATTCTACCAGAGACCAAACTGATGGAAGGTTTTGTTTTTGTTTTTCTTTTTCTCAACACCTAGCTCCATTTCCTTTTATGATATTCAACCTCTACTGGATGTTCTTTTAGTTTGGATAATTTATCTTTATGTAGATACTCATCTCTTTCTTTTGTATTCTCAGTCTTGTTAACATATATATTAATAAATATAAATGTTGACAAAGTTCAGTAGTTTCCTTTTGTTTCTTTTGCTTTTTACCTTGCTCTTTTTGCCTTTTGATCACTTAATTTCTTCTCTCTTATTTTTAATGTGGGATTTAAAAGTTCATTAATTTTGTTAGTCTTTCCCAAGAACCATTTTTAATTACAACTATCATTTCCATTTTTTCCTCTTTCCAATTTATTTTGCCTCTGAATTTTAAATTCTCATTTTTATGCGGGGTATATGTTTATTTCCTGCCTCCCTAAATTTTTAATGCATCAGTTCATTAATCTTTTCTTTTCCTCTGTGGTTAATATATATTTTTAAGAATTTTTTTCCTCTGAGTAATGCTTTACCCCCATCTTAGAAATTTTGGCATGTGATCTAACAATTATCATTCACTTTAAAAAAGCCAATAACATGTTTTTACTTATTCTTTGGCCTTTTCATTCTTTAGGATTTCATTATTAAGTCTCTACTTCATTCTGTATCTATTTGGTGATCTTTTTTATTTCTATTTTTATTGCATTTTAGACTCAACCAGGTATGTTTGGTATTTTTCATCTCTGTAATTTGTGCTTTCTCTGTGCCCTAATATACCTACAGATGTGGCTGGCAATGAAAGAAAAGTCTGATGCTGTAATGATTGATATTGCATAGGAACCTGAAATGCATGAGATTGATAAATAGTATCATGGAAGAAATGAACATTAGTTAGGACAGACTTCAGGAAACAGTGGAGGATAAAAGGGCTTGCCATGCATGTGGTCAGGAAGATTTAAACATGACTGATTGAATGAACAACAAAACCCCCTAATTTTCCATTGCAGCATTCATGAATCTTCCCATGCATTTGTAAATTCTTCATAACTATAATTTCTTATCATGCCATAAAATTTCATAACACTCATATAACCATTGGTTTAGCCATTTACCCAACTTATGGACATCTACTTTGTTTCTTGTTCCTTGGTATAGTAAATATTCTTCCTACGGATATTCTAGTGCATATGTAACATTTTTTTCTATGTTTTATCTCCTTGGGAGTATGTGGGATCTCTGGATTAAAGGATACTCTATTCACTTCACATAATTCCCATTTCCTTAATTGCTTTCCAAAATGGATGGAAATTTTCATAGGTCCATCAAAAGCATATCAACGTACCCATTTCCCCCCAGAACCTCTCTGGCATTGATTATTCCTATTGTTATTATCTTTGCCAATTCTGTGGTTGTAAGGGAAAATACTAAGGTTTTTTCCCCCCTTTATCTTATTATTAGGGGAAGGGATATAGAAAGGGAATGAATAATCATTTATAAAGTACCCACTGTGTTCCAGGAATTATTGCAAATGTTTTTTACAAATATCTTATTTGATGCTACCAACAATTCTACAATGTCACTTCTATAATCACTTTTTTTTTAGTTGAGGGAACTGATACAAACAGAAGTTAAGTGCCACACCCTGGGCAACACAGCTAGGAAGTATCTGAGGCCAGATTTGAACTAAAATTAACATGACTCCAGGACCAGAGCTTTATTCACTGTACCACCAGATACCAATTATTAGTGATATGGAACAATATTATATGATTGTTAATAGTTTTAAGTTCTTGAAAATGCTTAATTTCCTTTGATGACCTGGGACTGCCTCATCATAAATAATGCTTTGAGGAAGGCAAAGCTAAGATGACAGAGTGAGAGAAATTAGGGTGGGGACCTCCTCTCCACAAACTCCAGACAATATACCAGGAAAGGAGGAAAGTCTTCAGAAGCCAGCTTCAGAAACATGGTGACTCAGAATCCAGGTGCAGAAAAAATCTCTAAAGTATCTATCCAAACTGCAGAGAAATCACCAGGGCAGGCATTAGAGCTTTTCAGCTTTCTGATAGAGGATGAGTCTAGCAATGATCTATTCTTATTCAGACCCAAACCCAGATCAAGAACTTATGTAGCTCAGCCTAAGGGGAATTCACTTGTCATATCCTTAAAAAAAAAGAAAAGAAAAGAAAAAGAAAAAGAAAAAACTTCCAGGAATAAAATAGTAAAATCCAGTGCTTTCAGATCAAAGAAAAAATATTGCAAACAGACAGAAAAAAAGAATTTAAATACCAAGAAGTCAAAGTTTAGATTGCACATGATTTAGCAATGATCATTATTAGGGAGCAAAGAGCTTGGAAAATGATATACCAGAAAGTGAAGGATATGGGAAAGAAATATTGCTTACATTCAAATAAGGGGAAATGATGTATATGTCTCTAAATTTACACAATTATTTTTGTGTTTGCTTAGTCATTTCAGTCATATATAACTCTTCATTACTCCATTTTGGAGTATACTTGGCAAAGATACGAGAGTAGTTTGTAATTTCTTTCTCCAGGTCATTTTACAGTTGACATAAGGGAGACAAAGAGGACTAAGTGACTTGCCCAGGGTCACACAGTTAATAAGTGTCTAAGCCTAGAGTTGAACTCAGGAAGATGAGTGCCCAACACTCTATGCACTGCACCAGCTAGCTGTCTTCTTACATAATTACTACAACAATATAAATAAAATGAGTTTTTAATTTTTTTTTCTTTTATGTAGAAGCAACAAAACTTTGGTCAAATGCAAGTCAACATTAGTATCAATCCTGTCTGACCATATATCCAATATTCTACATCCATAGTTCTCCAACTTTGTAAAGAGAGATTCTAGATCTTTACACTTATATTGTTGTAGTGATTGTGGAAATTGTCTTTCTGATTTTACTCATTTCATTCTATATCACTTAAAAACTTCTTTCAAGTTAAGCTAAGTTTTTTTTTAAACCTTTGTACTTCGGTGTATGGTCTCATAGGTGGAAGATTGGTAAGGGTGGGCAATGGGGGTCAAGTGACTTGCCCAGGGTCACACAGCTGGGAAGTGGCTGAGGCTGGGTTTGAACCTAGGACCTCCTGTCTCTAGGCCTGACTCTCACTCCACTGAGCTACCCAGCTGCCTCCTAAGCTAAGTTTTGAAAGAAAATAATTCATGCCAAACAAAGAAATGCTCATCAAAGATAAATGCAGTTAGCATATTGCAACCCATTAATTTACCTCACTGGGGAATGCAATATAATAACTGCTTTTTATGAGAAATTTGCTTGTGACTTTGTGTGTGTGTGTGTGTGTGTGTGTGCGCGTGTGGAGAGAGAGACAGACACATGTAGAGAGACATACATACATAAATGCATGTATATGGAACCAGCAGACCAGTGGAGAATATGGGCTCTACCTCTATCCAGTTTAGGCTCTAGAAAGTGCCATCAGCCTTTCTAGTATTTACTTCTTTCAGCATGTGCAAGATTTTAATAGCAAGAGCACCTTGAAACATCATCATAAAAATGTCATGAAGGCTGTATATCAAGGTAAAATCAAGAGGGATACATAATTCAGAAATAAAGGATGAAACCATAAACAAATTAGAGTAGCACTAGAGTAGCATGGAATAGGTTACATGTTAGATTTATAGATAGGGGAAGAATTTATGTCCAAACAAAATATAGAGAACATTTCAAGATGCAAAATAAATAACTTTGTCTACATTAACTTAATTTTTTTTTTTGGAACAAACAAAACCAATGCAACAAAGATTATAATGGAAATAACAAACCAGAGAAATTTTTTATAAGACTTGAAAGCATTCCCCAATCGACAAATTTTGGTCAAAGAATATGAACAGGTGATTCTCAGATGAAGTAGTTAAAACTATCTTTAGTCATATGAAAAAATGCTCTGAATTTATATTAGTTAGAGAAATATAAATTATAAAAATCTGAGGTGCCACCTCACACCTACCAGACTGGCTGCTATGGCAAAAAAGGATAATTCTTTATGTTGGAGGGGATGTAAAAAAATTGGGACACTAATACACTGTTGGTGGAGCCATCCATTCTGGAAAGCAATTTGGAATCATGCTGAAAGGGCCTGAGGAGTAAGGATTAGAAGAAATGCAGCCCTTGTTTACTGTGAGAGTTTGAAAGTTTGTTCAGTTGAAGATGGAAATAAACATGAGAGACCCTCTTTACTGTGGCTGCCATCTTTGGAACGTGGACATTATCATCCTGGCCAATCACTCTCCTACCACATTTTTATAAACCTCCTATGTCCCAAACACTGTGCTAAGCCCTAGAAATTAAAAAAAAAAAAAAAAAAAAAAAAAAGGAAAAAAGTTTCTCTGCCCTCAAAGAACTTACAATCCAGTGGGTGGGAGGGGGCAACATGCAGACAAATAAATACAAAGCAAGTTAGAGACAGGATAAATTGGAAATAATTAAGAAAGCAAAGGCACTAGAATTAAGAAGACTTGGGGAAAGCTTCTTTTAGGAGGTGGGATTTTAGTTGGGACTGAAAGGAAGCCAGGGAAGTCAATAAATTGTAGAATTTATTAAAATGAATAAATCAAGATTATTCTTTCTCATATCTCTCCCAAGACTTGAATTGGCATACACATTCACTGATAATTTATCTTTACTTGCATATCAAAATCAGTCACTTTTTCTCTTTTTGATCATTCCAAATTTACAAATAAATTATAAAAATCAGTATTACATAACAACCAAATATGGAATTAAGAACAATCATAAAGATTTAAAAAAATCAAATTAGACATCCACCCTCTTAGACAGAAGTATGGGAAGAAGGGAGAGAGTAACTTTACCATGTAAAATAAATTCTTGGCCAAGAGAAGTTTACCATTGCCAATTGTACACACCTCCTGTTTTAGCCTCAGCTCTCCCTTTTGACCCTGGTGGAACCTAACCCTTCTCAATACTAGCAGTAGCTGGTCATCCCTCTTTATTGTTTCTTTTCTATGCTCTTTTCTTCCTCATTCCTGCTTATCAGAATCCAATAAAATCTGCGTCTTAGTCTGTCTCCTCCAAATCCTCTATGTTTACATCACTGAATTGATGGGGCAGCAGCAGCAGTGATGGCTAGAGTGGCCAGATCCATTTACCTTCTCCAGTGCATGTCATTTGCTCTCTGGAAAAAGCCTCATCCAAATTCTACATGCTAGTTCACTAGTTATTCATAATTATTGGACCTTTTAACAATAGTTCCTACTACACAATGTTTGTCCCGGTGAGAATCAGTATCTTTTTAGGCCTTAGGTCATGCTAGATGCAGGGATTCTGATCCTGACAGGAGGACCTCTTAGTGTGTAATTGTGTCTGGGAGGCACTGTAGATTATATTCAGATCAGGTATCACTTTAGAGCATGGGCAGGGTTACGGGAAGGGCTGAGAATTATAAACTATTTCCTGAAGCCATAATTTTGATCCTGATCTTTGTCTTCCCTTGCCTGCTCTTACTCTGATGTTAATAGGAGTTTCACAGTTACAAATATAAGGACTGGAACAAATTGGATTGATGTGAGATCAACACAAACCACATGTTACATGACAGATCCTCAAGTCAAAGCCTCTAAAACAAGTCAAAGACAGAATCTCTTTCTGAAACAATTAAGCAAATCTTTTGTCAACATTAAAGTGAGGCCTTTTAGTTTTTAGTATCCCCTCCCTGCTCCAAGATCTAGCATGATGTTTGCTTTGTCTATATTTGAAAAATATGCTGTTTTTGCTTTCATCTATTTTGACTTGCTGGAAGCAAAACAAATATAAGGATAAACACAGACAATATTGCTCATTAGAAGAAATTGCTTTAAAAGTTTGAATCCAGTTAGCAAATTAACTCTGGCCTTTACTTACTTAAAAAAAACAAGACTTTAGAAATTTTAACGGACCACTTTTCTCTTCTCTCTTGAAGTTGGTATTCATATTAGGCAAGCTTTTAATTTTTTTTCTTTTTTGATCTTTGGGAAAATCTGTTTTGAAACTGATTTACAAATCATTTAATATCCCACCTGAAGTCTAATTGCAATAAAACCTTTCCTCAATTGTCATTAAAAACTCAGTTTCCTGAGGGCATGGAGTGTTCTCTTCCCCCCCCCCCCCTTTTAATCTAAACCTATAGCACAATGCCTAGCACATATTAAGTGCTTAAAAAGTAATCATTGATCTCTAATAATTAGAGAAATGCAAATCAAAACAACTCTGAGGTATCACCTCACACCTAGCAGATTGGCTGAAATGAGAGAAGGGGAGACTAATGAATGTTGGAGGGGATGTGGCAAAATTGGGACATTAATGCATTGCTGGTGGAGTTGTGAACTGATCCAACCATTCTGGATGGCAATTTGGAATCATGCTCAAAGGGCTATAAAAAAATGCCTGCCCTTTGATCCAGCCATACCATTGTTGGGTTTGTACCCCAAAGAGATCATAAATAAACAGACTTGTACGAAAATATTTATAGCTACGCTTTTTGTGGTGGCAAAAAACTGGAAAAGGAGGGTATGTCCTTCAATTGGGGAATGGCTGAACAAATTGTGGTATATGCTGGTGATGGAATACTATTGTGCTCAAAGGAATAATAAACTGGAGGAGTTCCAGGTGAACTGGAAAGACCTCCAGGAACTGAAGCAGAGTGAGAGGAGCAGAGCCAGAAGAACATTGTACACAGAGACTGATATACTGTGGTAAAATCGAATGCAATGGACTTCTGTACCAGCAGCGATGCAATGACCCAGGACAATTCTGAGGGATTTATGGTAATGAACGCTACCCACATTCAGAGGAAGGACTGCAGGAGAGGAAACATATAAGAAAAACAACTGCTTGAACGCATGGGTCGGGGTGGACATGATTGGGGATGTAGACTCGAAACTACCACACCAATGTAACTATCAACAATTTGGAAATAGGTCTTGATCAAGGACACATGACAAAACCAGTGGAAATGTGCATTGGCCATGGGTGGGGAGAGTGAGGGGGGTGAAGGGGAAAGTAGGAGCATGAATCATGTAACCATGTTAAAAATGAATATTAATAAATGTTTAAATTTTAAAAAAGTAATCATTGAATTGAATTAAAATGGGAAATTTCCCCATTCCTTTTATTTTTTCTTTAATTTATATTCCTTAAGATGTTGATATTTTATAACCTCCTTAAAGAAGTAAGTAAAACAGAAAAGAGAGAGTTGAGGGAGTACTAGGTATTAAGGGTGATGAGGATATCCCATCATTGAAGGAGTACACAGGAAAGGAACTCTTTGTGTGGTTATGTGTAAATGGAATTAGCTCACCATCATTCATTCTTTAGACTTTAGCCGCCAGAAATAATGTCACCCCACCCAACTTAGAATTAAGTAGGGAGGGGGAGGTCGAGGTCTGTGACCCACATGTGATAGTAAGTGACAAATCAAAAACAAGTGACTGCCCCCTGGGCAGTCCAAAACAGGGTTGTCCACGTGAAACTGGAGATGGGCGCAGGAAGTGAAGAAAACTGTTATCTTTTAATGGTAACTTCTTGTGAGGGGCTTTTGGCGCTTTGAACTTGGCATGGAAGGAGCTCTGGTGAGACCTCAGACTGCTTCCCTTTGAATTGTCACATGGGTAAGTTAGGCTGAATCTCTTTCTCTTCCTTTGGCATTTCTGGAGGCTCAAGGAAGCCTCTCTTCTTAGAGGAGGCCTTGTGGTCAGAAGCCTTGTTCAATTAACCTCTGTGCCCCTCTGCTAAGAGCTCTGAAGCCTCCCTGGTATGGGCCTCCAGTCCAGACCAGAATTTCTCTCTCTCATTTTCCCTACATTTAACCTTCCTAATTGTAAATAAATCACCATAAAAGTCATTCTGACTTGGACCTCTTATTTTGGAATCAGTAATCGATCCCTGGTGACCAAACTTTAAGTATCCAGGCCAACCATAATCTTCCCATTTCCCCCTTTTGCAGTTACTAGATATGGGGAAGTGGGGCATCTCCTCATTCGGTGAGTATGTTGGAAATAAGGGAGCTAAGTAGGGAATGGGCACTGGGTCGATGGGTAGAAGATATTTCCTCTCAGATGAGGATATATAAGAAATTATCTAGTTTAGTGGATTTGCTTATGGTAGGGTAGATACAACTCCTCACTGCATGAGGTAGTTGGAAAGTAGTAATTGGGTGTGCATTAGAAATGAGGGGTTGGGAACAAGGCACCATTCTGGCTTGCAAGGAACTAATTGGGTTCTGAGAATAGGGTTGTGAGGAGAACATTTCCATTGAATGATTACTTTCAAATATACCTGTCTTTGGTCTTACATCCATTCTACTTGAAACCAAGCTGTAATTTGCACTCTGCTGTCATATACAGCCCTGCCTTTCCTCCATGTGAGAACTGCTACTAAGATAATTCTTTTATGATTTCATTAAATAAGAGTGTAAACCCTTCTACCAAAGAGGTATGTGGGATGAGAATGAAGCCTGTGCGTTAGGTTGGGAATGGGGGTTCCACAGACTAAATAGAAATGGAACTTTGAGAATAGGACTAGACATACATATATAACTGAGTGACTACAGTTTGTGTTCAGGAGTCACCAAGGCTCATGGATGTGCTTCCACCATTGCCCATCATGATATGCAACCTGACACTGAGAAGAGAAGAATATCTAAGAGGGATGAACTCATCATTACAGAATTTCTCCCTCTGAAAAAACTGTTAATGATAGTGATATGCCTCTCTCTCTCTCTCTGTCTCTCTCTGTCTCTGTCTCTCTCTCTCTCTCTCTCTCTCTCTCTCTCTCTCTCTCTCTCTCTCTGTCTCTGTCTCTCTCTGTCTCTGTCTCTCTCTGTCTCTCTCTCTCTCTGTCTCTCTGTCTCTCTCTCTCTCTCTCTCTCTGTCTCTCTGTCTCTCTCTCTCTCTCTCTCTCTCTCTCTCTCTCTGTCTGTCTCTCTCTCTCCCTCCTCCATTCTCTCTCTGCCCTGTACAGTATACATGCTAAATCCAAAGCTTGATTTTCATTTAATATTTATAGTTAATAAATATTTATAGTGACTGGTATCTATTGATCTGTTTAGAGAGTATTGAATGCTGGGATAAGATAAAGTATGCTCAATCAGAATAACTTCTGATGTTTATGTTTCATCCTTGGGAATGGGGAGCCAGAGAGAAGGGTGATAACAAGGCATATTATACAAAAAGAATGAAGGACACACACACACAAAATGGATTCCTTATTGAAGTCAATCAATGAACCAACAAGTATTTAAGTGCCTACTATGTACCAGGCACTCCAGATACAAGTATAAAGAATGATTTATAATATAATATATTTATATTTTTATAACATTTATTTTATAATATACTACAATATTTTATATAATATATGTAATATAATATTTCTAATCAACTGGGAGTTTAATGGAAGAAATATGTGGGAATATATGTATATTTATGGACATATGGGTCCATACAACATAAATATTAAATTAAAGCTAATAAAATATATATAGAAGATAGTTTGGGAGGGAGGAAGGACATTTAGTTGGGGAAAGGGAATAAAAATTAGCAAAGGAGCTTCATATATAAAATTGTCCCTGAGATACATCTTAAAGGAATAGTGAGATTCTGTGAGTCAGAGGCAAAGAAGGAGTGTATTCCAAGCATTGGGACTAGCAAAAGCTCACAGACAGGAAATTTAATGTTTTAAGGGATAAGTTTATGTCAGCAAGATGGTAGAGTAAAAAGGCTAGAAAGATAAATCAGGCCCAGAGTTTGTAGGACTTTAAATTTTAAATAAAAGTTTCTTCTATTTTATTTTGGAGTCAATAGGAAGCCACTGGGATTAGTTGAGAATGATCATCCTCAATGAGGGCCCTAGGAATTAGACCTCCTAACTCCATTAACTATTTAATCAAATTGCTTAAATAAAATTAATTATTTAATTTAATTAGTTAAATGGAATAGAAATGGAATTAATTTAAGTGAAGGAGAAACACATAGATTTTTATAATCCATAACTTCCCAAAGTTATGTCTTCCCTTAGACAAAGGCTTGAGTTCTAAGAAAGCATTTTTAAGCAACAGGAAAAATCAGTGAGAAGAAACCAAATGAAGCTTGATTGGACTACTCTGCACATGAATGTGCATGGAAACTCTGTCTGAGGGATGGATCTTGAGGTGGTGATTGGAAGAAAAGAAAGAAGCATTTATTATCTACTGTATGCCAGCTACCAAGCTAAATGCAATGCAAATAATCGACTTGGTTCTCCTAACAGCCCTGAAAAGTAGATGCTATTATTATCCTCATTTTAAAATCGAGGAAACTGAAACATACAGAGGCTAAGTCACTTGCTCTGTGTCACCCAGCTGGTACATATTGGAGCCGAAATTTGGAATCAAGTATCCCACATTTGGGGCCCCAAATGCTAACCACTGCACCACCAAGTTACCTCTAGTCAGCTGACTGGTGATTAAATCACTGTAGAGGCTCCACTCCCAGGAATTTGGGGACTCTCAAAGAGATATCATCTAACTTTCTTCTCCATTTGAATGCCACCTCCGCACCCCCAATCACCACAAAAATCCCTGCTATTTAGTCCTTTAATTGTTGTTCATATTAAAAACACTTAGTGAATCAAAGCAAGTCTAGTGATTTAATATCCCCAAAGGGGTAAATTTTCTATTACTTTCCCTTTATAAATGGAGGTATTGAAAGTACCTAAGGCTACTGAGGGGAAATAAAGTTTGTGATATTCCTGGGACAATCAATCCATCAACACACTAATTAATCAACTTTTTTTTGTATGTATATATATATATATATATACATATATATATGTTTGTGTGTGTGTGTGTGTGTGTGTGTGTGTATGTGTGTGTATACACATATATCAGGCAATCAAATCTCATCCATCTTGACCTTTCTACAGCCTTTGGAACTGATAATCACCCTCTCCTCTTAGATATTCTCTCCTTTCATGGTTTTTATGGTATGACTTTTCATGATTCTTCTTCAATCTATCTGACCATTCCTCAGGCTCCATTGCTTGACCTTTATCCAAATGGCACCTGCTAAATGATGGTGTCCCACAGGGCTAGAGCCTTTTCTCTTTTTTCATCTATACTATTTTACTTGGTGATTTCATCAACTCCTATGGATCCAATTGTCATCTGTATGCATATTTAAGACAATCTATTTAACACACCTCTATCCTGATTTCCAGGTTCCAATTTCCAACTAAATAATAATTTATACATGTAGCATTTTAAGTTTTTAATTTTATTTGGTTCTTATAATAATTTTATATGGATAGATTTAGGGAATATATTAATTTATATTAATTTACAATGCAATATAAAATCTAATTTATAATTAATTTGAATTAACTATATGTAGGAAACATGTAATCTTTCTACCTCTCTATTTATACACATACATACTCATTTAAAGACTGAGAAAGTGGGGCTGGGGTTGCTTAGTGCCCCTTTAAAATGTAATGGGATTTTTAGGGGGGCAGCTGGGTAGCTCAGTGGATTGAGAGCCAGGCCTAGAGACGGGAGGTCCTAGGTTCAAATCTGGCCTCAGACACTTCCCAGCTGTGTGACCCTGGGCAAGTCACTTGACCACCCCCATTGCCTACCCTTACCACTCTTCCACCTATAAGTCAATACACAGAAGTTAAGGGTTTAAAAAATTAAAAAAAAAAAAATGTAATGGGATTTTCAACTTCAGATATCTCTTAGTCTAAATCTAATTCCTGTTCCCTAATAACATGCTTCTTACACAAACATTTTATGTTAGGTCACTATTGTAGCTACATGAGGAATTTCAGTCTCACCTAGCATTTTGTGCTTTCCTCCCAGCACCAGCATATGGGCACATGGTTGACTCTTAACAGTTATTACTGATACTGGTGATTTGTTTTTCAAGTAAAGAAAAATATAAATGAGGAGATAGATATTCCTTAAGTTTTCTCTTCCAAATGATGATTACTTTTCTAAATCTAAGTCTGTAGGTCCCCTTTTTTCTTTCTGGGCTTCAATGGTAGAAAATATTTACAAAATAATTATCAGTAGTAGATCAGGATATATTCATTCATTATGCAATTGTAGGAAACAGGCCTCTTAGAAATAAGAAGGTATAGTGCTTGTTGTGTACTTTTGTGTAATTGAATTGTTGCCTTCCAGTGCTATTCTTTTCAGTCCATCTGTTCAGTACCAAGACAGATTGGCAACCATTTTTTTTAAGATACCAACATATCTAAAATGAACAAGTGGAAAGTCATAGATTTTTAAAAAAGAATAATAACTAAAGACTATTAAGGCAAGAACACTCCAGCAGCTACTCTCAAGCAAGCCTGAGCTAGGGAAACCATTCTGAGAAGTGAAGGACGTGACATTAACCAGATCCAGGTTAGGGAGCTGTTTAACTCACATTGCAAACAGACCTTTTGTTCCTTTATACATCAATCCCCAGTTGAATTTTACTTAGTCCTCCAAAGGGGATTATTGGTATTCTGATGGTACTTGTTGAGATCTGGTATGCGTTTCATAGTTAACATATTTTTTCTTTTTAATATTGAATCAAAATATTCATTAAAATTTCAAAAGGTTGCTGTGATGGAAGTCCTCCAAAATACTGAATATCATTTCCTTCAATCCACGTTTACCCTGACAGGCCTCTTTAAGGCTTGTGTTGGCCTTCAGATGGAGTGAGTGTTGAATGTGCTCATTAAAAATATTTAGAAACTCTAAAATAGATGTGTTTACCCCAAAAGAAAGCTGTGGCTATTGAAGTGTTCTTTTATCTGTGAAACAAGTTCAGTCTCAGTGTAATTTCCTCTTTTGATCCTGCATCTGGGGGTTATCAGTAGTGCTTGTAGCCTGGACGTTCTTTATGACTCCTTGGGATAATATAAGGATTAACCTCAGTCTATGATGGGTTTCAATGCCTGGTACAGGTCTTCCCTAACTACCTTGGTAGGTAAAGGTCAGCCTAAGGGAGGGTCCTGAAGGAAAGCAGCTGCCTTCCCATATGCAATCAGAGAGAGCAAAAAGAAATCCAGCTGGAAGCATTGTGAGATAGGAATGGACCAAAGGGCAGAGGGTAGAGATGCACACATAGATTTCTGTGTCATATACCTGCAGGTGGTAGTTGAACATTTAGAAGAAAATAGTGTCTGAATTCATAGTCATAGACCTGAGGCAACTGGAGGCTCCCATTTCTTCATCCCTAAAATGAATAACTTGTACTAAATGCTTTCTGAGGGCCTCTCCATAAGATCTATCGTCTTATGAGTACCAAGTAAGAATTTCAGAATCTCAGCTCTTGAGTCAATAGTAATGACAATATGGTAGGAATCCAAGGTTTTCAAAGAGCTTTGGACTAAGTCAGTAGGCAAGGATTTGAGCCTTGAATGTGGAGATAAATAACATGTGGTCTTGAGCAGGTAACTTTATGTCTAAGAGATGCAATTTATTTGTTTTGTTTTGTTTTTATGAGAAGATAGGCCTAGATCATATACTCTATCCAGATCCTTTCATTTAACAAATAAGGAAGAGAAATCCAGAGATGTAAAGTGACTAGTTCACTAAGGTAATAAGTAACATTGCCAGGATTCTGACTTCATCCTGTACCACAACGCCTTCCTTTTAGACCTGTTTGACTTTCATGGTTCTCTGCATTACAACTCTAAAAAGAAGTCATCTCTTTTCAGCTGCATCTTTAGTTATAGCCAATAGGAAATTAAACCAAAAACTCTATCAAGTTCTACTGAGTTCTTAGTCCCTTCATTCATAAAATGTAAGTAAGAAATCCAACCAATCAATTCATTATCATGCTAAAACAATCAAAATTAAATTAAAGGAATTGCCCTATTAAAAATAAAACAAAACACCTGCCATGTTAAAATTATTAAAATAAAATAGAAATAAGACAATTGTTAAAATATTGTTGACTTCAACAGATCAAAATCAGCTATGACTGATCTCCACTGAGATTACAAATTACACAAGAATGGAAGACTCAGCTAACACAATCTGTGGATTGTTAAAAGTCTGGCTGGTGAGCATCTGGAAAGGGAAGCAGTGATTTTTTAACCAATGGTTCCATCAAAAACAGTTGAAGCAGGGGGCAGCTGGGTAGCTCAGTGGAGTGAGAGTCAGGCCTAGAGACAGGAGGTCCTAGGTTCAAACCCAGCCTCAGCCACTTCCCAGCTGTGTGACCCTGGGCAAGTCACTTGACCCCCATTGCCCACCCTTACCAATCTTCCACCTATGAGACAATACACCGAAGTACAAGGGTTTAAAAAAAAAAAAAATTTTTTAAAAAAATTAAAAAAAAAAAACAGTTGAAGCCAGACTCTTTTTTTTATGGATTTCAAAGCAATCCTTTAGGTACTATTTTATTCTACGTCTTCCCTCAGTGGCTAGGACACCTTCATCCTTGATTCTAACCCTGTGACTATGTCCCAAGCTGGCCTCCTTCTCCCTTTATTGAGTTTCTCCATCAGATTATGGATGTAGCCTATCAACTGCTATTCCCCTGCCAGCTCTCCTTTAGACTTTGTGAACTTCAAAATCATATTGAAACTCCTTATAGACAAAGATTACATTCCTTTCTGTTTATATTTCTATTCCCAAAACTTAATTCAAAGCCAGCCGCACAGTGAGTGCTTAATAAATATGTGTCGTCTGCTTACCTGGCAACCTTGGTGAACCTTTAAGGAGTTTGCATGCCCAGAGGACAAATTCAAGCTGTCAGAGAGCTCTCCCATTACCAGAGAGAGCTGAGGGAGAAAGCATTTGCTCTCAGGGACTAGACAGAGGGGTGGGGCATGCAAAAAATGTCTTTGGGCACTGGGAAGAGGGAGAACAAAGTAGCTCCCTGAGTGCCAGCTCTACAGGCATGCCACGTCTTCACCAACATGGGCCTATGGTATGATATGACATTCAAACAAGCTAAAAAATGAATGGAAAAAGAAAATTATGTATTATTTATTTACCATATATTAAACCTTGATATAAATGCAAATGCAAAAAAGTAAAATAGTCCTTGCCCTCAAGAAGCTAATATTCTAGGAGGAAAAGATAGATTAAATAGGGGAGCAGTATCTAGGGTTTGGATGGTTTGGACTTAATTCACTCTAGTTCCAACCCAATTTAATCCAATCCAATAAACTTTATTAAATGCCTACAGCTGGGTGGCATGGTGGTTAGAGTGCTGGGCCTAGAGTCAAGAAGACTCATCTTCTTCAGACACATTCTAGCTGTGTGATCCTGGGCAAATCACCTAACCCTACTTGTTGCAGTTTCCTTATCTCTAAAATGAACTAGAGAAGGCAATGGCAAATCACTCCACTAGCTTTGCAAACCAATAGCAAATCCAAATGGAATCATAAAAAATCAGATATGACTGAAATGAGTGAACAAAAAAAAATGTGTGCTAATCACAGGGCTAAGCATTGGGGATACAAAAGGCACTCAGTGCCCCAAGAAGTTTGCCATAAATTGGGGGGACAACACACAAAAGAAGGCAGGAATGGGAAGGCAAGCTAAAGGGTACCCAGGATGGGGATATTTTATTGTGTGGAGTTGAAACCAGGCAGCGCAGAAGATTCAGAGTAGAGTGAGCCCAACCCTAAAAGACTGGTTTCTGCCCTCTCTAAAGGAAGGCATTGAGAGGAGTTAGGAACTCTACCCTCTGGCCCTTCAATCAGAAATTTAATTAAGAGCAGTATAACTTTTGAGAATAAAGCGATTGTTCATGGCACTCTGCCCACATCAGTTCATTTCTGGGCATCACTGGTTAGGAAGAATACTGATGAGCTAGAGAACATGTAGAGGAAGACAACTAGAGTGGTGAATGGCCTTGAGTCCATAACTGAAGGAACTTAATATGTTTCACTTGGAGGAGAAAAGACACAGAGGGTGGTACAATGGATGTCTGCTGTTATTCAAAGAGTTATCATCTCTAAGTCAGATGAATTCAGTCTCTTCTGCTAGGCAGCAGAGGGTTGAAGCAGTAGCAATGTGGAGAAGTTGCAAAGAAACAAATTTAGTTTGATATCAGGAGGAAAATAGTAACCTTCCCAAAGAGAAAAGCAAGAAAAGCAACTCATAAAAGAAATGGGCTACCCCATAAGTTAGTTGAGGATGTCACATAGAGGAAGAATGAACAATGATTATGTGTTGTATTAGGGATTATTTTTCTTATATGAGTTGAATTAGATAACTGCTGAGGTCCTTTCTAATTCTAAAATTCTGTTGTAACAAGTGATTTAAAGTCCTAAGACTCTGAGCTCACATGGACTAGACTCGATCAAAGGGGCCTGATACCAAAAAGGTCAGTTTCTCCTCTTTAGGTTATTTCCTTCTGAAGTTTCATCAAGAAAACCCCATAAGTGGACAGCTAGGCGGATTGAAAGCCAGGCCTAGAGATGGAAGCTCCTGGGTTCAAATTTGGCCTCAGATCCTTCCTCTGTGATCCTGGGCGAGTCACTTGATTTCCATTGCCTAGCCCTTACCACACTTCCGCCTTGGAACAAATATATAATATTGATTCTAAGGTAGAAAGTAAGGGTTTAAAAGAAAAAAGAATAAAATCTAATCACATGGACCTTGCTTTTCCCAAATATGGGTAAAAGAAGTCCCTAGTTCCCATAATGTATTCAAGAAATTAAATTCATATTAGGCCCAGGAAAAACTTTATTTTATCCAACCCCAAGCAGGCCAAAGATGTAGTGAATGCATAGAAACTTATAAACCAAATAAATTTAAAGTATTCAAATAGCTTATTGGCTCCTCCTGGAAAGGAACTAGACTTGAGGCTAGTTCCCAGAAGGGGAACCTCATGGCATTCTGGTGAAATCCCTCTCTCTCACAGGGTCAAAAACACTTCCTCTAAGACTCATAGTACAAGCCTGTGGTTTAGATTTCTCCCAAAAAGTAAACATAATTTGAGAGGTGCTGAAAAAGCAATTCTTTTCAGAAAATTAAGTGAATAATTTTGTCTTTTTTTTCCAATTAGGAAGTACATAGATGATTTCCTTCTTTCTAGAGGAAGGTCCATATGGGTAAATGATTTATTTTCTCTCTAGAATTCTGAAGTCCAACCCCAGAATTCTCAAATTGGAGAACTCTTCAATTTGGATTCAGTTTGGGAAATCTCTTAGTAGCCCAGTTGCTATCATCTCTTGAGCTGGGGAAATCCATTATAGGGTCTCCAAATTATGACCTGTATTTAGAAAAGGATGGAAAAAAAAAAAGCAGAAGGAAGTCAGGAGCATAAGATCCAGTAACTCTCCTCGCTGACCACCTGGGCAAATGGATGTGGCTTGTCATGTGCTTCAGCAAGAAATCACTTTTTTTTTTTTTTTTTGCAAATGGAGAATAATTCTACTGTGCCCAGTTTCCTACCAGAGTTCATGTTCTTACTGCTGTACATCCAATTGTCTTCTTAAGGTAGAAAGGAAGTCTTAGAGTTCACTTTTGTAAGGAAATGAAGACAGCTGATTCCTAGGAAACAAAGATAGGGAGACGGCCCTTATCTCTGTAATCCAATTAATAGGAAAACCATCCGCTTGTTTTATGAAGAGTACACCTTAGATGCCTCCTGACAAGGTTCATGCCCATCCATATCATCAGCTTGATTAGAGAATTGATTGGTTTTCTCAGGGAGTCCCTTAATCTAGCTACCTTATACCATAATATACATCAAAACCTACATTCGATGATGCAGATTTCCAGATGAATTTTGTGAATTATAGTGGCTGAGAAAATATTGTATGCCCAATTTGAGGTGAAGAACTTTTCCAAAAATACCTAGGCTGATCCCCAAATGAAAACCTGTACTCTATTCCTTGATCTGTACTCCATCCCACTGTGTAGAACAGACTGGAGCTTGTACTTTGCTGGCATGTCTTTGAGAACTCTGGGTGACTTCTGCGCCATGGAGAAGGATTTTAGTAGAGGAGCAAAGTGTATAGACTTGAAAAAGGGAGCATTAATCACCACTCTGGTGACACCCTTTGCAGGGAGTTTTGTTTAGCATCATCTTTCTTGTCTCAATAGCACATTAGCTGAAGGCATCTGCTTTGGTCCTCAAATTCAGAATGTTCTGAGAAAACAACCTCACGGCCAAAAGAGCCCAGTGAAAGGCTTTCCAAAGGACAAGTCTAAACAATGTTCCAATGGGAAAGAAAACCCAAAGGAATAAGGAAGTGTTGTGAAAGGGGTGCTTTCTCTCCTCTCCATAGGGGCCTTAATTACGAAGTAATCAACAGCCATGGCAGGGTAGCGCAGGAGTGCTGCCCATACAAAATAACACCTTGGACGGGAATGAATTAGAAAGCAATGGACTGGAAATGGTGGCTTTCCAAGCAATCAACAACAACTTGAAAACAAAATAAAAGAACACAAGAGCCTTTCATTTGGTTTAATTTTTAAAAAAAAATGTTCTGACCCCCCAAGTCTCAGACAGTATTTGGGTGCCAGCATTGGGGGTTATTATGTAGATGGGATTTGTATTTATCCAACTGAATAGAGGAAATGCTCCATGCCACTGAGTAAGTTGGACTTTATCTGAGAGATGGTCAAGAGAGTCCCTGAATATACAGAATGGAGAAACAACCACCTACCCTAGAACATTACAAACTATAATATATTTAAACAGAAAGAGTACTAGATTTTTTAAACTCTTTCCATTCCTTTGAAGCATATGTTACAGAATTTGCTTTTCCTGAATAGTGTAAAATAATGAACTCTAGTGTAGGAGTCAGAAGAACTAAGGGCAATTTCTAAGTCTCAACTTACTTGTCATAATACTAAGCTGGTCACTCATCCTCAATGAGCTTCACTTTTATCACAGATTTTTTTAAAAGGGGGAGGAAGAGCAATAATGCTTGAACCACCTTCCAATTTCCCAAAGGCAGTCTATCCTGTTCTCTTCCTCCTCTTCATCTTTAAATGTCTGCTCCAGATTCATATTATCCGCCCAACTACATATCCATTTGATTTTATTTTCCTATGTGGATAACTAAACCAACCTCTTTTAAGTGATGGATCTCATGTAAAGGTCTCTGCAAGGACTTATTGTTTGATTGCAATGAGCAAAATGTTATTGGCAAAGAGGTGTTTCTGGAGACCTTCAGGAATCCCTCCTTTTCTCTAAACCTCCTTCCAGGAAAATGAACATCTTTGAAAATCATACATTGTCTTCTATGCTGTGCCCTGTTTTATTTTAATAATTACTGAAATTCATTAAGAATCTATATGTATTTCTTCAGTATCAATGGTCATTATTAACAACCCAAATCTTATCTTAGTACAAAGTATCTGTAAATTTTTGCATCTGCAAAATTTACCAATCTATAGTCAATCAGAAGAGAGATTTTCAGCTTCATTGGTTTTCAGGTTCTTAATCTGTAAAAAAGAAGGGGCTGGACTGAATGATCCCTTAATATCCCCCCATATTTTTCTAACTCTATGATTCTATAATCATACAGCATAACAGAACTTGCCATGTACTGATATATTCTCTGAAAATAATGTCATCTCCACACAATAATGGGAAATCAGAAAAAAATTTAATCAGTAATTATAAATTTCCTAAAATCCCTAAAATAAAATACATATTTTTTTAGAGTAAGGGGTGAGAAAGCCCTGGGTCCTCTACTGAATTATAGAATTATAACATATACAGTGACTTCTGAAGAGGAATCCTCTCTACAGTATTCCTAATAAGTTGCAATTCAGTCTTTGATTAAGGCTTTTGGTGATTAATAGTTTTGGATTCTACATTCTATTTTAAATAGAAAAAAAATGGTATGAAATCAAATTTGCTTCTCTGAGATAATATTCTCTCTTCCTCCCTCTCACTCCAATAGAATGCATCCTTCCTAAGTGCATGGAAAGTGTAGGAGGCAACTCTTGTGCCTCAGTGAATAGTGGTGGTCCTAAATTCAGGAAGACTTGAGTTCAAATTTTGTCTCAGACAATAGCTAGCTATGTGACCCAGGACAAGTCATTTAACTTCTATTTGCCTCTATTTTCTAATTTGTAAAACGGGGATAATAATAGATCTTACTTCCCAAGATTGTTGTCAAGATCAAAAGAAACAATAAGTGTAAAGCATTTAGCACAGTCCCTCACACATATTAAGCACTATGTAAATGTTAGTTAATATTAGGTTGTGTTGTTTTGTGGCATAGAACACCTAGTCATTTGCTAAAGATGTATACTGAGTGAGGAACAAATTCAGAAGCAAATAGTAACTGTGTAATTCTGACCTCAGGAGCAGAACATAGTCTCAGTTCTAGAGTCAAATTTTCTAGGTCAAAGCATGCAGTGGAATAGCCAGAGAAGCAAGTTCAGATCAAATGGGAGCCTGCAGTTCAATTGCTCTGAACATTAGAGCCTCCCACTGGCTGATTCCAGCAGCAGTCTTTTGGAAACTTCCAAGCAGGGACAAGCCAAAAATTTCAAACTTTATTCAAAAACTTGCAGAGCTAAGAATAGTATGGCAAAGAAGTCATCAAAATGAGGCTTTGCCCCAGGACACAATTCAGGAGCACTCCAAGCTTGCAAGTCCCGAGCCTGAGCTATGAAAACTACATGAAGACACAAAAAGAAAGAAGTTCAGCCAAGACTCTCCCCACTCCACCTCCACTTCAGAAGTGCTGAGAATCCAGCTCTAACATTAAGTCCAAAAACGCCAAGTAAGCTTGAAAACTGAGCAAACACAAGCAAAAAATCATCTCACTATAAGAAGTATTATGGTGACAGGAAAGCTCAAGAAACAAACCCAGAAGAAACAAACCTCAAAAACATTCATAAGCAAAGAATCAAAGAAAAAGTCATTTAGGACACAAAGTTCAATCATAATTCTTGGAAGAGATTATTAGTTAAGATTTTTTCAAGGATCTAAAAATTATTTTTAAAGCAAAAAATAGAGGGTAAAGAAAAAAATGGCAAGCAAATGTGAGCTATGGGATAATGGCATAAAATCCTGTCCAAAAGGGAAAAAAAAAAAACTTCTTGAGAACTAGAATTATCAAAAAAGAAGCTAATGATTCCATGACGCACCAAGAAATATTAAACAAAATAAAAATGACTAAAAAGTAGAAGAAAATATGAAGTATCTCAAAATAAAAACAAGACTTGGAAAAAAGGTTGAGAAGAGAGAATTTAATAATCATTGGACTATCTGACACTCATGACCAATAAACAAGCCTAGACCAGTGATGTTGAACCTATGGCATAGGTGCCAAAGATGGCATGCCGAGTGCTCCTTGTGGACATGCATGCTGCCCTTCCTCTCACCCCCAGAATTTGTTATTTGAAAGGCAGAGGGGCTCTGGTAGAACTGCTGCCTTCTCCCTCTCCACTGTGCCTCACATCACCTGCCCCTCTGCCTAGAAGCCCAATGGGAGTGCATAGGGGGTAAAGTGGGTGACTCACAAGTGGCAGACCTGGAGGGGAGCTGAGTGCTTGGGTCACTCCCCTCCTCTCTATGCTCACTTAGGACATTCCTTACTTCACTTACCCCTCCACCCAATATTCAAATGGGAGTTATTTCTCCCTTCTCTGTGTGGGGTAAAGGGGTTGGAGCATGTCCAGCACTTGGTAGAGGGGGCAAGGCATGGCACATGGTCTCTGGGGGTTGGTGGCTTGGCATTCAATCTGGGGAAGGGGGCAATGTCAGGCACTCTATTTCTAAAAGGTTGGCCATTACTGGCCTAGACATTATATTTCAAGGAATCTTAACAAAACAAAAAAACTTGTCTAAATCTCTTAAACCAAAGAATAAAGCAGAAATTGAAATAAACTTCTAATCACCTCCTGAAAGAAATTCCTAAATCAAAAAACCCATGAATGTTATAACCCAAATTAAAAAATGGTTGTACTAATTCACAGCTATATTAAAGATCCATTTGTGTGCTCCTCCAATATAGATCATTTTCATTTTTTGTCATCTTTGCCAGTTTTCTGGGTATAAGAAAATTTCAAGTTCTTATTCACATTCCCTTTATTTTCAGTGATTTTTTTTAAAATAAGTAACTTGTGGCATTCTTCTGTCTGGTTATTCATAGTTTGCAAAATGTCTTCTGAGAACTGTTCATTCATATCCTTTGACTTCTTTTCTATTGAAGAAATTTCCCCTCTTTTTTTAACATGGGATAGCCAACAAGAGAAAAATGGATATTTTTATATACATACTTTTTAAAATTTACATAAACAAATCTAACATAATAGAAGATAAATACAGAGATGAAGAAAGATTCAGAGGATAAGGAGGAGAAATAGGGGAAAGAATAAGAAAAGGAAGTAGAAGAAGGAAAATAGGGAAGGGGAAAGAGAAAGGGAAGGAGGAAGAAAGCAGGAACAGTTTACTAGAAAAAAAATCTTTGCAATAAAATTTTGTCTGATAAAGTTATTATAAAAAAGAAACAGGTATTTATTAAGTTTGAACAAGGTGCCACATGCTTTACAATTATTATCTCATTTGACCCACACAACCACTTTGGGAGGTAGGTGCTTTTATTATTACCATTTTACAGATGAAGAAATGGAGGCAGACAGAAGTTAACTAATTATCCTAGGATCATACAGCAAGTAAATTTCTTTCTTTTTTGGGGGGGATTGAAAATTTTATTTAATTAATTGATTTAGAATATTTTTCCATGGTCACATGATTCATGTTCTTTCTCTCCCCTTTCCCCTCCCCCATCCTGGAGCTGACAAGCAATGCCACTGCATTATACATGTATCATTGTTCAAAACCCATTCCCATATTATTAATATTTGCGTAACATTATATCATTATTTTATGTTAAATGTATATTCACACATAAATATATGCTTATGTTTAAATATATAAATATAAAATAAATTGCATATAAATATATAATTAATATATATTAATAATACAGATCGCTTAGAGTTTACATTTCTAATCATGTCCCCATTGACCCATGTGATCAAGCAGTTGTTTTTCTTCTGTGTTACTGTTTCTACAGTTCTTTCTATGGATGTGAATAATGTTCTTTGTCATAAGTCCCACAGAATTGTTCTGGGTCATTGCATTGCTGCTAGTAGAGAAGTCCATCACATTCAATTGTGTCACAGTGTATCTGTCTCTGTGTACAATGTTCTCCTGGTTCTGCTCCTTTCACTCTGCATCAATTCCTGAAGGTCATTCCAGTTCACATGGAATTCCTCCGGTTCATTATTCCTTTGAGCACAATAGTATTCCATCACCAGCATATACCACAAATTGTTCAGCCATTCCCCAATTGAGGGCCATCCCCTCGTTTTCCAATTTTTTGCCACTACAAAGAGTGCGGCTATAAATATTTGCAGCAAGTAAATTTATGGAGCCATATTTGAATTCATGTATTCCTCACTTCAGGACTGATGCCACCAATGTACCCAATATTTGACTTGTATGTATAAGGAACTATTCAAACCTTTAAGATTAAGAATGATTCCCTAACAGATAAATGGTCAAAGGATACAAAAAACAGATTTTTTAGGAAAGAATTCTAAGCTACCATCAATCATAAGAAATAGATGTTTTAAATTATTGACAATAAGAAAAATACAAATGAATATAGCAATGCACCCACAAACAGATTCAGGAGATGTTGTGTTCTAGGTAAGTCAAATGACTACTGTGATTTCTTCTATTGATAAGGAAAGAAAGTTAACATGATGGAGATAGGCCAGGACCCTGAATATTGGGAATAACAGTGCCTTTCCTCCAGATCACTAGCCGTGTTTCTAGCTCAGGTCCCACAGTCACCATTAATGAGATAACTTACTATGGAAAAGGAGTCTGTCTTCTTCACTACCACCAATACCAAATATCAACCAATTGCCACCAATGGAAAAATAAACCCAAGAGTCTTGGGAATAGTAGAAGCCCTATCCCTCCACCCACTGGTTCTGATTCTGGTGCAGCCCTCAGTCATCATCCCAGGAAGCAAAGGGTTCAACATCTAAAATAGATATAGATTTATTAATGGAAATAACATTAAAGAAGTATTACTATATGCCTTGTGACTAAACCCCTAGAATCATGGATCCTTTCCCTCTGACTTATAGCTAAAGCCTTCTAGATGTTATTTCTCCTTATTAGAAAGTGAGCTCCTTGAGAGCATGGACTGACAGCTTTTGCATTTGGATTGCATTGGGGAAAAGGATGAAATGAAAAATTTCAGAGAAAACTAGGAAGGTATCTATAAACTTATGCAAAGCCGAGTGAGTGGAACTAAGAGAGCAATATACCAAAAAAAAAAAATTATAGAGAAAAGAACAAGTTTGAAAGATATTTAACCAATTTAACCAATGTAATGAAAAATCACAAGTCCAATGAAGATGAAACATGTCACTCATGATACAGCCTTGTCAAACTCAAAATCCAGAAAGACATACCATTTTGGACATGACTAATATGGAAATTTGTTTTGATGAAATACATAGCTATGCACTAATGACTATTTAAAAAAATTTTTCTCAATGGGGGAACAAAATGGACAGGTTAATTAAGATGCTCAATAACTGAGAAATTATAATAATAAACTATTTTAAAATAATATAGGAGAGTTTCTAAAAGATTTTCAAGATAAATAATTTATGAAGGAGAATATATCAGAACATCTTATCACTCTCCAGAAACATTTGTTTATTTATTTTCCTTTAAAAACCCTTACTTTCCATCTTAGAATGAATACTATAGGGGGGGGGAGGGGCAGCTGGGTAGCTCAATGGATTGAATGCCAGACCTAGAGATGGGAAGCCCTAGGTTCAAATCTGACCTCAAACATTTCCCAGCTGTGTGACCCTGGGCAAGTCACTTGACCCCCATTGCCTGGCCCTTATCACTCTTCTGCCAATACACAGTATTGACTCCAAGATGGAAGGTAAGGGTTTTAAAAAAAAAGAATGAATACTATGTATTGGTTCCAAGGCAGAAGAGTGGTAAAGGCTAGGCAATGGGGGTCAAGTGATTTGCCCAGGGTCACACAGCTAGGAAATATCTGAGGACAGCTTTGAACCTAGGGCCTCCCATCTCTAGGTCTGGCATTCAATCCACTGAGCCACCCAGCTGCTCCCTCTCCTGAAACATTTAGAACAGAACTTTTTGTTTTGCTGAGAATATGGGAGACAACTTGGACACAAATATTCCAAACAAATAGAGGGCAATTGAAGTGGAAAGTTGAGGGAGAGGCATAATGATTTTCTTTGCTTTGGTACCAAAAACTTCTTGCAGTATTTTCTGTACATAATGTACTATTAACTTATTGGGATGTTTAGGTGACATTTGTGCTTTCACCATGGAATTGGGAGGGGGGAGGAGGATCTAAAGGTGTTATAATCAATCACAGTGTGAACTCCTAGCTCCCAGAGATTCAATATAACAATGGTCAATATTTGTATAGCTCCAGTTCACAAGGTTGTCATGGGATCATGAAGCATAGCAAGTAACTATGAGAGCTGAGTGGATTTTTTTGCCCAGACTTCATAGGATCCCTGATTCGAAGCCTGTCATTGTAGAGGCAACAAGGACAGAGAAGCAATCTCTTAGCACTGGGAGATGACACAAGGAAGAAAGCGCATGACCATGTTGGGGCCAGATCTTTATCCTCAATTGCTGAAACAGAAATCTGGGTAATGACCCACACTTGTGCCTCAGGAGTGGGGGGTCCTGAAGCTGAGGAGAAAGACCAGCAAAGATGAAAAGGGTATGAGATGAGAATTTTGGAGAAGGATCCTTAGTCAAACATATCAAGTACTTCACACAATTCTTCCCTTGTTCCTTAATCTTTTGTGGGTGAGCAATTCTCCACCATCTTTCCTTTTCTCAGTTGCTCACTTTCCTCTCATTGCCTGTATATTTATTTCCACTGATATAAGAAAAAGCTAATCACCTATCAATCCCAATTGGCCTGGTTAGTGAGAAAGGGAGAATGAAAGAGATGTTTCTCTTTAATGAGATAGGAGGTATTGTTTCCCCTTTATTGGAAGCTGAGGCAGAAGGCAAGTAAATTCATTCCCCTCCAATTATTTGTCTTCGTTTACATGAAAAGAATTTTTGTAGCTGTGTTTAAATAATTCATTTGTAGATCTTTTTAAGTGAACTCCCAGACATTTTAAACATTTCATAGCAATTTTGAAAGAAATTTATTTTGTTTTCTAGTTTAGTGTTACTCCGTTAATTATACCACCCCACTTAAAGTAAAAACATTTCTTGATTAAGTTAATCACTTAGAGGGAGAGTAAAAAGGACCTGTATACCTCCTTGAATGGAGAGGGCAATATTTCAGAACTAGATGGAGATTCGGAGTGTCTAGATGGAGAAGCTGAGAGGAAAAGTAATATAATGACATAGTCACCTTACATTGAGATAATATATTATACTGGGGTAACACTGATCCAGAAAAATTCAGCAGCCCAGGAGTAAGCAGACAAAAGAAAAAGAGAAGAGATATCAAGGGAGGCCATTAGCTCTAGACATCTTAGAGCAGAAGACTCAGATTGATGCCACCAGTGAGTCCACAGTCCAGAGAACTTCAGGAAGTCCTGAAAAACATATGTTCTTTCCCCAATGCCCCATCCTGGTGACTATTTCATTTGTTGTTTTGTTACCCAAATATGTCATTATCCTTATTTTGCCTAAACTGCTAGGTAAAATGATTCGGTATATGGTCTAGTTGGAAAATGGCAAGGTGGCACAATGGCACGGTGCTACCTCTGGAGTCAGGAAGACCTGAGTTCGAATGCAGCCTCAGACACTGAATAGCTGCATAACCCTGTGCAAGTCACTTAACCCTGTTTGCCTCAGTTTTCTTATCTATAAAATGAGCTAGAGAAGAAAAAGGCAAATCACTCCAGTATTTTTTGCCAAGAAAACACCAAATAAGGTCATGAAGAGTCAGAGGTGGCTGAATAACAACAAGGAAGTGAACCCAACTTCTTCCTATGTTTTAGGCATTTTCCTAACAATAAGGACTCAGTAGTAATAAGAATAACAAGTCTTTATACAGTGCCTACTATGTTCCTGACCCTGTGCTAAGTAGTTTACAAATATTGAACCATTTGATCCTCTAAACAAGCCTGGGTAGGAGGCATTATTATTAGCCCCATTTTACAATTGAATAAACCAAGGCACATAGGAGTTAAATGACTAAGCCATATAACTAGTAAGAACCTGGGGCAGAATTTGAACTAAATTCTTCCTGATTCTAGACTCAACACCCTATCCACTGCACCCCTTCGCTGCCCTTGGTGAGTGAACTCATGTTTCTAAATCTAAAATAAACTCCCTGAAGCCTTTTTAAAGGGAAGGCATGTGAATATGAGGGACTTATATTACCTTAGGCTTGAAACAAGCACATTATTAGAAGAAACTGATACATAGCTCTTCTGTTTTTTGTTCAGAATATACAGAAAGATTAATGAATTTCACGGAATTATTTTGAATCCTGCTACCTTACTAAAATTACTGTTTTAATTTTTGTTTGCTTTAGAAACCAGCATAGAGTTGGAAGGCTTTAGTTTTATGAGTAAAATGAGTATTTCTATGGAAATATAAAAGAAACTTTAAAATGTTTGCTTGAAATCATAAATCACATTAAATAGAGTTGTTAAAAGAACAATGTTTAAGGAAAGCTACAAAGTCCCTTTCCCCAGGAATAATTATATTACTCTCCTTCCTAGGAGTTAACTTGGGATTCTAAAGTCCTTTATCTCAAGGCCTTATCTATCTCAGCTGTCACTTTTCTACTGCTTAGCTTGTATTTTGACTCTAAACTAAGAAGCAATTAGGGTGCCATTTTCTTTTTTGACTTTCCCCTAGCTGACCAAAATGCTCCTAAAAATCTCATTGAACAGTAGAGAATTAGAGATAGACTTGTTAGTCACTTTTTTTCATTTATCAACATGCTTTTAGTTTTGAAAGAATATGGAAGAGTCAATAGATTCATGAAAAACCACTTGGGCTTATCTATATTGTGTTTGTAAATCTCCAAGGAAATCATTTTCTAGTGATTAACCATGCTTAGGAGGTGCCCTTGTGTTCTTGAAGGCTCTGCCAAATTTTCTCTAGTCCAACCAATGGGAAAGGCCTCCAGTTCAGGCCCAGGGATAGTCCAAATATTTATTTATCCAACAAGGAGTAGTGGATCCCATTTGGAAAGATTCATCCACAGTTTGGCTGAGTAACGTTTTATGTTTGTTTTTTTGCCACAGCAACACTGGAAGACCACCTACTAAGTTACAGAGGAGTTATGATAATTGTGAGTGAAGAAGGGAAGGCACACAACTACAAAATTTCAAAGTATCGGAAGACCTGGGTTTGAATGTTCCCCTTGGACATTCATTAGCATCATTGCTTTGAATAAGTCAATTAAACTTTTTAGCTTCAGTTTCCTCATTCCTAAAAGAGTTATTGATGGATCACTATTTTAAGAAAAGCCCTAGCTATGCTTCCTTCCACCAAAGACTCTCTGGCCTTTGCCTCCTCCTTTCTAAATTTTTTTTCCCAGTACCCTAGTACTCCCACACTCAGTTCTAGAGTCCTGAACCATAATCAACCATTGTTCCGGTCATTATTCCTATGCCAACCTATTCCTCTATGGCCCCATTCACTATCTCTTTTCAAAACAAAATGTTTTCCCCTGGACATTACTCTTCTTTGGGTCTTGTCTCTCCCATTAAAATGTAAACTCCTTGAAGGCAGATACTTCTTTACTTTCATAGTTAAATCCCTTAAAATGGTGTTTTTTTTAAACCCTTACCTTCCATCTTAGAATCAATACTACGTATTGGTTCCAAGGCAGAAGAGTGGTAAGAGCTCGGCAATGGGGGTTAAGTAACTTTTCCAGGGTACAGACACAGCTAGGAAGTATCTGAGGCCAGATTTGAACCCAGGACCTCCCATCTCTGGGCATGGATCTCAACCCAGCTGCCCCCTAGAATGGTGTTTCGAACATAGTAAATGTTTAATATAAATGCTGTTTCGGCCAGCCATCCAGCCATTCATTCAAAAGTAACATCTATCTCTTAGGGCTGATATGAGGCTCAAATAATATATCATATGTAGAGTGTTTTCTGAATCTTAAATGATTTTGTACACATGAGCTTTTATCACCATCAGTGTTATTACTAAAGTATGTCTCTATACTACAATATGATTACTTTTTTAGAATTCTGACTCTCACTTTGATGGAAAAGTGGCTTGTTTCTGCGAGTATTTGTAGAGTTAAATCACCTGTATAAAAAAAAAGAATGATTAGTCAGAAGCAAGTCTCCTGCATCTTATGACTCTAGGAGCTACAATTCTAGAGTTTGGGAAATAGAAAGGATCATGATTATCATGGCCAACTCCTTCACTTTTCAAAGGGGAAAATGACCTTGGTATTTCCTGGGCTTCTCAGGACTGTTTAGCATGGACTAGAATTTAGGGGCAAGAGATTAATCTATACCCAGAAAATGATAGTGGAAAAAACTCAAATGGAGGGGGAAAGAGTTCTGAGTCTCAAAAAGTTCATTATGCCTCTAAAGGACCCTACAAAGGGCATGGTAACAGAACACAGGATCATGAATCTAGAACTGAAAGGATTCTTGGGAATCATCACATTTTGCAAGTAAGGAAATTAGGCTCAGGAAAATTAAGTGACTTGTTTAGTCACACATAGTTCTAAAAGTATAGATTTGAGTTCAGGTCCTTTGCTTCCAGGGCAGGTACATGGTACAGTGGATAGTGTTACGTGCCTGCTAAGATCTAATTCAAATGCCCCGCCATTACCTCTGCCCACCTGGCTTGTTCCACAGGAAAGAGAGCATCTCCCAATCACATCAGGACTCTTATACCTCTGTCTACGTAATCACACTTCCTAAGTAAGAGGAATCATGGGAAATGTAGTTATCGAGTCCTCTAAACATCCACAGGAAGTTTATATCATGGACCTGAATATTAAGGCTCAATGAACCCCAAATTTCCAATAATACAATAGAATGCCTGGCTTTGAGTCAGTAAGATCCAAGTTCAAATCTGACTTTAGGTACTTCCTAGATTTGTGACTCCAGGGAAGTCACTTAACCCTTTTTGCGTTAGTTTTCTCATATGTAAAATGAACTAGAGAAGGAAATTGAAAACCACTCCATTATCCTTTCCCCAAACAGGGTCATGAAGAATGAGACATGATTGAAAAGGACTAAACAACAATACCTTCTGATTCTAAAACCTATTATTTTTCCATTGCAATACCCTGATAGGTTGGAAGACAATGAAAGGATTAAGGCATTGAAATTATACTTTCCCAAATAATTTCTTCTATATTTATCTATTTTGGTGGCTCTCTCCCAATAGCTTTCCAATTCAATAAATCAATTTCCAAGGGCATCAAGTACTCCAAACCTTCTATGAGAATAAAACTCATTGAAAGTGAAACTTCAGACATGTTTTTCTTATTCTCATGAGGTCTGAGGTTGGCAGAAGTATTAGAGGCTTTGGGGATTGAGATGCATAGTCAAGCATTATCTGAAGACCATTTTTGGTAGCTGTATCAATTTGTTTAGTTTAACTTCTATATGATGTCCCAGCATCAAGAAAATAGTATTTGCTGGTGGTGGTGGTGACATTAGAGATAAAATAAACCTGTCATTTAACAGATGAAGAAAATGAGGCACATAAAAGTAGAATGAATATCCATTATAATGAGGCACTAGGAAGTAAGAGAGCAGCAGGAATTATTAACATAGCTCATTTCACTCCAAATCTTGACTTTTCACTAAGGTAACATTTACTAAGATGGTTGAAGCTACCTTACGAGATTCTAATCTTCAAACCAATCAATCCCCTTTTAATAGATGAAGAAACTGAGGCCCAGAGAAATTAAAGGACTTGCCCAATATCACACAAGTAGTAAATGTCAAGGTCAGAGAACTCAGGTCCTTCTTCCTTATGAAATATATCAAAGGTACCTAATTTGTTTTGTTTTCATTTGTTTTTGTTTTATTTCATTTTTTCCACAGCTAATCTCTAGGATAAACTTTCTTTTTACAATTATTTCTTTATATTTCCTTTTAAGGAAATATGTTCAGATTTGTCCACAAATTCTCTTTAAATTCACTGCTCTTCTAGATAGTTTTCAATAACTTAATGATCCACTTTATAAAAAAATACACAAAATATGTATTTAATTCACAATAAACCTGTGAGAGCAAGAGGGTTCTATTATTATTATTACCTTTATATGATAGTGGAGGAATCTAAAGTGAAGAAATTGGTATTATGAAAAGAAATGTTTGACTTCACCATTCCCTTACTCAAGTTTTTGATGTCCCCTATTAGGATAAAAAATTAAATTAAATAAAAAACCCTTGACCTGACATTTAAAGCCTTGCTTTATGAATGGCTCCCAACTAAAATCTTATTACATTCCTACTCTTCACACTTCCTCCATTTCAGTCAGACTAGCCGACTTACTGTTCTTAGACATGACATTCCAAACTCTACCTCCTCAGCTCTGAACCTGTGTGTGGAGAATACTTCATCTCCACCTCGTAGGCCTTCCTTCAAAATATAGTGCAGGTACCATCTCCAACATAACACATTTCTTCATCTCCCCAGTTTGGCATATTTTTCCCTCTTGGAATGACATGAACTACTTTGTGCTCTATCATTGTTCAGTCACGTCCGACTCACTGTAACCCCATTTAAGGTTTTCTTGGGAAAGATACTGGAGTGGTTTGCCATTTCCTTCTCTAGCTTCATTTACAGATGAAGAAATTGAAGCAAACAAAATTAAATGACGAGCCCAGGGTCACACAGTTGGCAAGTGTCCAAAGCTAGATTTGAACTCATAATCCTCCTGATGCAAGACTCAGTTCTCTATCCCCTGTGCCACCTAGCTGCCCTCCATACCTTGTATTTAATGATCTGTTTAGATTTCTATCCCTCCCAGGCCCCCAACCTACAACCCTTAGTGAAGCTTCTTGAGAAAAAGGATCTCTTTACCACTAGGGAAAATACTTTGCACATAGAGCTTAAACGGATGTTTGATTGCTGAATTAAAGTAATCCAAATTTCATAGCTAATATATGGCAAAGCTCAGATTCAAGACTTCTGATTGTGAAGGCTACGTTCCTTCACACTATTTTGCTGCCTTGAAGGAAAGTGATGAATGGATTTAATGATGATCCTTTTTATCATGGGCACTCACCAAAGGTCAACTGTCTCTGATTTGCTACCTTTCTCATTGTATGTGTACACAAGTTAGGAAACAAAGCTGAAGGTACTGTGGGATTCTCACTCTACTCTATAATATGGTCCCTGAAGGCATCCAAGGTAGTCATTCTACCACAAGGAAATCATCAGGCTACAGGGAGGGATCACATGATTGCTGATAATCATTCACAGAGATGACAATGATTCAGTGTTTAGAATTATAAAATATTAGCATTAGGAGAGACTATAAAAATTATCTTGGGTAACTGCTTCATTATACAGAGATGGAACCCAAGTCCTAGAGAGTGAGAGACTCTCTAGGGTTTAAGGTCACATAACTAGCTAATGACAGACCTGAGGCTAGAACCAGGGTAGTGAATTGATACAGATAGACCTGGAGTTAGAGGGGCAGCTAGGTAGCACAGTGACAGCCATAGAGTCAGGAGGTCCTGGGTTTAACTCTAGGTTCAGACACTTCCTAGCTGTGTGACCTTGGGTAAGTCACTTACCCCATTGCCTAGCCCTTGCTATTCATCTGTTTTAGAATTGATATGAAGACAGAAGGTAAGGATTAAAAAAAAAAAAGGATTGAGTTAGAATACAGCCTTAAAATTTCTTAGCCGTTTGTCCTTGGATAGTCCCTTCCTGTCTACTTCAGTTTCATCATGTGTAAAATGGAGATAATAATAGCCCCTACTTCCCAGGGCTGTTGTGAATATTTGCAAAGTGCATTTCAACCCTTTAAGTACTATATTAATGCAAGCCATTGTTAACTCCCAGGCTAGTGATCGTTTTCTTTTGCTAGTTAAGGTTTCTTATATGTGAGGATCTATTACGAGATCCTAGAATTTTCTTCCTCTGTTATAATGGTCTGCATATTACCCAAATCCTGAATGAATTTATCTAAAATAAAATGCTATTCAAAAATACTGATCACTGAAATTTCCTGCTCTTTAGCACAGGTTCCATTAGAGGTTCCTGAATTGTTTTATCCAGAAATTGAAATAATCATCTTGTTAATATTTAAGCAAGTTGGAACCCCTTTGAACATGCATGCATTGTCCTTAAAGACAGATGTTTAGGAAGGGACCCATTTTGAGTTCTGAGCATTATTTGTTTAATGTTTCCTGAGTTGCAGTGTCTGTTTGGCAGGCTGGTCTGGTCCTTTTAACAACTCTATGGAAGAGTTCTCAACTTCCACAGCAGCTGGCTTCTGTTCAATGTCAAATTACACATCTTAACAGCTTTTGCTAATGCATTCATAACTTGAGGGAGACTTAACATGCCTTCTTAACTAAGAGGAAAAGCTGTTTTAGGTGCCACATTACCAAGAGGGCCAGAGTAGAAATTTCACTCCGTCAGAGGCCTGTTTCTCTTGTCGAGGATACAATGAGAAAAGGAGGAATATATAATCTAAGATTTTTAATTTTATGTACAGGAATATAATATATGTCAGCTTTGTACATGGTACAGCATTTAAACATCAAACTCAATGAGACAGAAAATTGCAATTGTGATGAAAGTTAACCAGAATACAGGCTGATATTAGGTTGGTCTTTAGATACGGCAAGAATTTAATAGTTTACAATCATCAAAACATCAACATTTAAAACAAGACTTTATAAAATAATTTACAGACAACCTAGGATCTACAGAGAGCATTTGCATTTGTGTGTTGGTGTGTATGCACGTAATGAATGACATCTTTCAGAGTTTGAAGTAGTAGGATAATTTAGAAGCAGTTCATGCAATGTGAGAGCAAAGGATGGCAAGAGATTCTTTCCATGATTCCTGCAGCTGTTGACATAGACCAAGAGTCCAGTTGGGGGATAGACCACCCAGTAATACACCTTCCAGATGCCATCCACAAGCTCCTGGCCCAGTCCCATTTGACAATGGCATAGGTAAACATAAATATACAAGTTGATATCTTTTCTTACACAGTACAAATACAGGCCACAACTTCCCTCAGCTGTGTGAAGAGTCAATTGTTTACACAGGAAGTAGGATACTGTTCACCTCGAATTCCCCAAAGTTTATTTCTCAATCCAAAGACACTAGCAGAATTTCCTTGTTTTCACAACTTTACTCACATATTTCACTGAGTGCCCTCCATGCCCAATGACATAAACGTCGATAAGGTAAGATCGGCCAGGTTGGAGGCCTTTAATTGTTTCAGTGGTCACTGCCTTCTGTAAGTTTTGGCTGTGGAAATACTTACAGAGAACCTTCTCCGATTTCTTTCTTGTTTCTGGTCCTAGGCACTGGTTCTGTTCCCTTTTCTTTTGGTTTTCATTGTAGTTATCATCTACTTCCTTTCTGTAGATGCAAAACTTGTTCCTTTCCTGAGTGCCTAACCAGGCCACTGTGGCTGAAGAACATGTACGGAGCTTGTCGAAGGCCTTGATTCTTGTGTCTTCGGGGAGGGAGGGAAATGATTGCTTATTGAGCCGTGTGGTCGCCAGGATCTTTAGCATAGAGGCCCCCTTCTTGTTTCCTTTCAGCCTAATGAGATACTTGGCTTTAGGTTTCCCCCTAAGCTGAAACTGATGGACACCTTCCACATTCTGGGACAAAAGAAGTTTCCCATCTCGCCTGACTTGGATCTGAATAATGTCCAGGCAGGAGTGGATAAAGAAGGTGACTTTTTGATGGGATGAGACAGGAGCAAACCGGAGAAATTTGGTACCTTTTCTCTTGATGAAGACATCGGTGACTTTTCCATCTTTGAGGTCCACTGTCTTCTGCTTGGCTTCTTCTTTCGTTCTGGCAAAGGTGCCAATGTAAGCAGTGCTTGTATTACTGGGGACTTTGACCACAAATACATCAAAATAATACTGTGTGTCGGGCTTCAGATCAGATACCGTATAGATATTCTTATTCCCGATGCAGACCTTTTGAATGTCCACCTTGGTCTTGGAGTAGATATGCCGCCCCAGCTTGAGAGATGACTTGCCTGAGAAGGTCCGCTCTCTGCTGGGACTGTTTTCTGAAGGAAAACCAAAATGGGCAAAGTCGAATGGGCTAAAATCCAGGCCAGGCTTGGGAGCCATCATGAAGGCATCATCAGCAGTCATCTTGGCCTCTACGGCACAGAGACTCTTGAAGTTGTGTTCTCTATTGATCACCACACAATACTGAATGGGTTGTTTTAGCAGTGAGGCTGTAGGGCTGGGTTTCCACACTAAGGTCACTGTGGTGTGTCCCAGAGAGGTAACATCCACTCGTGGGTCATAGGGCAACTCAGGGTAGGGCTGGTCAGACTCTGGAGTTGTGGTGGCATAGACCTTAAAATGGGTATCCTTCTCAGTGGAGAGAAGCTCCAACTGGTACAAGCCCGATGGAGAACTTGAAGACATAAAAGATTCCACATCATTGCCTTTGTAAGAGAATAACTCAGTGCCATCTTCACTAATTATCTGCTGCTTCTGCTGCTCCAGTGGCTCTGGTTCACCTAGAAAAGACAAGCAGAGACAGATTTTAGCAGCAAGTTGTCTCATGTCTCTTATAGGGCATAATAAATTCTCCATCTTTGGCAGCTAATAAAAAGACAAATATATGAAAAAAATAGCTAGAGTCTGTGAGCACAATGGATCTTAGCTCTGGCACTTAAGGTCTGGGTAATATTGCCCAAGTCACTTGAGTTTTATTCAACTCATTTTCTTGCTCTTCAAAATAAAGGGAGTTGAACAAAATGATCCTTACCACCCACTTCCTAATCTAAATTCTAATTTTCTATGCCACAGGTTGGCAAACTATGACCAGCAAGTCAAATCAGGCCCACAGCATTTTTTTGGATGACCCCTGAGTTAAGAATAGTTTTTGCATTGACAACTAATAAATGCATCAATTTCTGTAGTAAAGACTCTAAGAATTAATGAAGGAAAGAAACAAAGGCTTGAAGTCACACTTTGGTCCTGTCCTTTTTTTCAATGAAAATAGATTTATTTATTAAGATAGTTGAAAGATAAATGAAAGAGATGAAGAGAGGGAGAGAGAGAGAAAAAAAGAGAGAGAGCAAGAAAGATGAGGCAGCAGCCAGGTGGCACAGTAAATGGAGCACTGGTATTGGAGTCAAGAAAACCTTAGTCTGAATTATTAGTTGAGTGACTTTTGGAAAATCATTTAACCTCTCAGCCTCAATTTCCTCATCTATAAAATGGGGAAATGATAGCACCTAGCTCACCTGGTTATTTTAAGGATCAAATAAAATAAAATTTAAATAGTACTTTGTAAACCTTAAAATGCTGTGTAAATATTTTTTATTAAGCAACTATTTAGTCAGCAAAACTTCTATAAGTTAGATTTGGAGACAAAGTCCAGATGACAAAATCTCTGATTTCAAAAGGAGCTTAGAAGCCAGCTTGTCAACCTTGTTCATGAATTGGACTTTCCTCCCATATTAGTAGTCAGTTAGGGGGTATGATGCAGATGGTATGCTAACAAACCAAATGGGTAAGAAAACATCAGATAGGTAGAAGGAGAACCAAAAGAAAGAAGTGTCATAAAAAAATCAGAATGGAGAGAATATCTAGAAGAGGACAGTGTCAAATATCCCAGAGAAATCAAGAAGTCTGAGGATTGTGAAAAAGCCATTGGATTTGGCGATAAAGAGATCCCTAGTCATTTTGGAGTTAGTAAATAGTTTCTGTCCAACAGTAAAGTTTAGAAGCCAGACTCCAAAGAGTTTATTAGTGACTGGGAAGAAAGTGAAGACAAGCTTTCTCAAGGAGAGAGACTCTCTCAGAGAGAACTGTATTAAGTGACAGTTTTGTTTGGTTTATTGTTTTGTTTTGTATTTAAGGATACAGTAGATCTGGGTGTGTGTGTAGGCAGGAAGGAGTAAGTAGTGATAGAAAGGGAGATGCTGGAGAACATGAGAGAATAGAATCACTTGTGGATATAGGAGTTTGTCTCTGTAAGGAGTAAAGGGTTACATGAGAAGCAGGTGGAAAGGAGAAATGGAGCAAACTATCTGAGTGATGTGACAAGAGGATTCAGGGAGAAGGGGAGCTCTTAGAGAATGGCCTTTGTTTTTACAGGAAGTAGGGGTTGTGGTCCTTACCTATGAGGATGGTAGGAGATGTATCATAGGAAACCTGAAGAAAAACAAGAGGGTTTAGGGCAGCCACTGTGGTGGAGAAGGGCAAGGGTGATTATATTGATTAGGAATGAAAGGAAAAGTTGCATTGTTTCAGCAAGAGTCCAGTTGAGATTAAAAAACATAAATTTATAGTTGACTCAGTCAGCATACAAACACACACACACACACACACATACACAAATTCATTCTTGTTGGTCTTATGCAACAGAGCTACATGGTTGGAAAAGGAAATGACCTAATCTCCTTCATCTGTGTGAAATGGCCTTGTGGAGACTTACTCCTCATCTTGGAGAACTGGATTTGAAGAGTTTTTAGTAAAACTCAGATGAAGGAATGCCCCCTACTAATGGCAATTGACACCGATTCCACACCATTTTTCTTCAAAAATAGAAGAGAACAATGACGGACTAAAGATATAACAAGAGTCACATAGTTACATGTGTCAAAAGCAATACTAGGTCCTCCTGGCTCTGAAGTGAGTTCATTAACCATTTGCTATTCCACCATATAATTAAAAATATTAACTAGAACTGATGTACTATTGGGCTGTGAGAATGATTTATAAACACTTCCATGGGTCATCATTCTGTTGAGGTAAGCATGCCTCTTGGACTTAGTATTGTGATAATGAGATTAAATCTACCCTGCCCATCCTTAGATTTAATCACCAAAGGTGAAAACATCTCCACTTAACTCACAAGTTGGGAGGTCTGTGACCCACATGTGTTAGAGTGAGTGACAAATCAAAATTTACTGGCTGCCTCCTGGGCAGTACTAAGAAAAGCATCTGTTGTGATTGGACACATAAACTAAGAGGAAGACACAGGAAGTGATGCATAAGAAGCCCCTTTAAAAGAGAGCTCAGTGAGTTCAGCTGGCTCTTCTTGTTCGTGGCTTGGGCTTGGAGAAGCACTGGAGCTGGGATCCTGAGATCTTGGCGAGACTGTTCTTAAATCTTTCCTTTGGAATTCCACATGGTGAGTGTAAAGACTGAATCTTCCTGAACTTCTCTTAAGGAACTTCCCTTTCAAAAGAGACTCTGTGACTGAAGCTTTTGCTTCATTCACCTCTGGGCCCCTCCAGGCCTCTGGTCCTCTGACTTTCCAGCCTTGGGCTCAAGGCTGAACCTCCCTCAGATGAGGGTTAATTAGGTCTGCCTGGATTAAACTAGGGGATTGGAGCAAATTACCTAGTGTGTTAGATTACTTATTCTATCTTATCCTCTCTCTCATTTCCTTATTTCCTCTTCTTCTCCTCATTTGTAAATAAACTTCCATAAAAGTCATTCTGACTTGAGGTTATTCTTTAACTGGGGATTGATAATTATTCAATTTCCTGGTGACCAAACCCTTTAATATTCATCCAATCAAAACCCCTTTTTACCCCTTATAGTATCCTTGGGACTATCATTAAAAAAAGGATTTTGAAATTAAAGAAGTTAAAGACTTTTACAGGTCAGTTTTTGTCCACCCATCTTCCTCATCTGTTTGCATATGAGAATAAATATCTTAGATTACAATGCAGGTGGACAATGAGGAAGAGATAGGAAGAGAAACATTTAGGGACCTCTGTAGGACAAACAGATTCTAAGCTTCAATATGTTACCAAGGCCTATCTTTCAACACCAATATTTTCTTGGTAATATTTTAGGGTTATAAATCATAGACCACCACAACTTCCAAGGAATCTGCTGTTCAGGAGGTTCAGAAGTCAACTGAAAGCTTCACAATGGGCATCAACTGGCAAAAAATGACTTGCATGGGGCATATCTAGCTGGAAAAGGTGGCTTTCAGTCATGTAGTAAGAGCAAGAGATAACCCTCTAGTACTGTACTACTATCTATGAAACATACAAAAAAAAATGACAGGTTCCAGTGTGTGGTAAGGATCCTTAAGAGTGTATCTATGGAAAGACATGGGGCAACACTAAAAACTTGGAAAAGAAAGTAGTTACAAAGAGCCACAGATAAGCAAGTCAGTTCTGCTTCTATCACAATGAATTTAATATGCATTTAAAAATATTAAATGCATTTAAGATTTACATAAAATTCTCTTTTCTATTCCTCTCACATATTAAAATCATTGTTTGATAATGTTAACTTCATAAGAAAAAAGATAGATTTAAAAAAAGTGGATTTGGGGTTAAATCCTGGTTTTTCCATTTCATTTGATCTTGGAAAAGTCACCTAATTTCATTAGGCCTTAGTTACCAAATCTGCAGAAGGAGACTCTTCTAGATGGCTCCTAGGTTCGCTTCCAACTTAAAATTTTCATTCGCCACTTCTGGATTTCTCAACTGGCCTGGCCTATCTTCAGAGGATGTTTAATAAAGTTTGATGAATAATGATCAAGGTGACAAGGAAAATGACCAATTTATAAAGGTCTCTCTTTTTCAGGAAGGTAGACATGATACTATCCTGCTAGAGCTGTGAATTGGTCCAAACATTCTGTACCATCATTTGGAATTAGGCAGAATGAATAAAATGGGAAATCATTTCACTGCTAATGCCTCAAGGAGAGCAATACATACCCAAATATTCATAGGAGTACTTTTTGTGGAGAGAAAGAACTAAAATAAGACAGATGTTCCTAGATTGGATGATGTCTAAACAAAGTGTGGTACGTGAATGCTATAAGAAATGAGGAAAACAGAACAAACTCTTGCTAGCTGCAGGGAGATGTAAATACTCACAGAATCATGAGTGACCTCAAGGAAATGGAACAATACAGTCAAGGAAGAAGAGAGAGACCCATGAGTCAGAAGTCAAAGTCAAAACCAAGACAGGGGCAGGTGAATTTGAGGAAAGGGCTGAGCTCCTTGAGGCCAAGGGTGCCCCTGGACTTAAAGGGATAGGAATATGGGTCTGCTTGGATAGATGTGATGTAGAAGTTCTAAGGATTCTGAAATAAGGGCTATTCACCAGTACATGCATAAGCATCAACATCCTGTCTACATCCATGCAGGAGGACAAAATGTGGAGGCATGTATGCTTTGAGCACTACTAAGTGCTCAAATAATGTGGACTCATCTGACCTTAAGAAAGAGGGAGTACAACTGCCCCCAGACAAATGAAGGGCACCTCATATTTTGTCCCTGAATTCCTCCATCCATTCTATTTCAATCTTTTTCAGTTTCAAGAAATGTCTCTGAATGACCTATCTACTCGGTGCTGAGCTCTATTGGGCATGCAAAGATAGATATCTCACAAACACTCTGGTCCTAGTCAATGTCATGACCAAACTTGATCCCACAGGACTAGGGATGAAGATTGTTACCTACCTTCTGACAAAAGAGGAGAACTCAATATGAATGAAACCTACATTTTGGACCATGCCCCAATTACCCACTGTAGGATATTGTTTTAAGGGACTTATTTCCTTGTTTATCTTCTGAAACAAAGCAGGAATGGGGAAAGGAGGTAGGAGGGAAGAGAGAATTTCATTCACTGAAAAAATAAAATTAAATTGATTTATAAAAACCATGATGAAAGCAAAGAAAGAGGCTGAAGAAACATTTGTGTTAGCTTTCAAATTCAGAGAAGCAAGGAAAGACATCTGTGAAATAGCAAAGGTCAAAATAAGCAGAATCAGAAAACAAGACACAATACAAATGAAAGAAAACAAGAATAGAAGAAACAAAATGTCACATTATGAGAATTATCAGGTTTAGTACCCTGCCATGACTATCCCGACATGCTTTACGCAGTGGGTGAGGCCATTGGCATGGAACACTGAGAAAGTTAACATGTGAGTTAGTTTTGATCAATGGCTTTTTCCTCTTCTTTTGTGTTCTTTTTTTAAGGGATGGTTTTCTGGGTAGGTGGTGAGATATGCGGAAACGAAGGCTATACAAGTATATATGTATAGATATACACATATGTATGTGCATAACTATATAAGGTATATACCTATGTGTATCTGCAGGTTTGATTGTATGTATATGAATATACATATGTGTACATATACTTTTTTATATACATATATTCGTGTGTGTGTGTGTGTGTGTGTGTGTGTGTGTGTTTAAGAAAGAGCAGAAGGTCCCTCTTATCACTGGAGTGCAGACCAGAATTCTCCAAATCCGGTATTCCCTGATGCTTCACCAGTGAGTCACATTGCATTGTCTTCCTCTCAGTGAGATGCTGGTGGCCCAAAGTCCCTCCAGGGGAGGAATACGTCACTTCTTCCTTACCTGAGCTTTCTCCACTGGCTTCCTCAGGCAGCTCTTGCAGGCTCAGTTTCCATTCCAAAGGAGCATCACACGGAGTTACTGTAACAGATAGAGGGGTATTGTCCTCTTCAACCACAAAGAAATACCTGTCAAAGAGGGGAGAGACATAAATTAATAAGGATTTATGAAGCACCTGCTATTAGACAGGCACTGTATACCAATACAATGAATGAAACCATCCCTATTTGCAAGGAACCAACACTGTAAGACTTAAGTAACTTGCTAACAAGCACAGGGAAAACATTTAATCTTAATATGAAGGGAAGGAAAAAAATATTCCTATGCAGCTTGACTAGACTATAGGTTAAAAGTGAAAGCCATAATCTCCAATGACATCCCTTCAATATCAAGAGAAAGAGGAGGGGCCCCAGCACACCAGGTGAGCCCATTGGCAAATTTATAACAGGTCATGGAGGAGAGTCTCCTGAGGATATTCAGCCATGCATGGGCTGCAATCTGCCTCACTGAAGGTTGTAACCACTTGGACGGCATTATAGACCCATTGAGTATGACGTTGACAACTTCACCCTGGCCGACTTTCAGTTCTGGAAGCTAAAAGAGATACGGTGCGAAGCTCAACTCTAAGTAACTGGTGACTTGGACAAAGCAGGTCTTGTATTTGCAAAGTGACCCTGTGCTAAGAACTGAGTCAGGGACAGAAATCATTATCACAGGCATTGCTCAGCAGAGACGGCATGGTGCAGTGGAGAGTTCACTGGATCTGAGTTCAGATTCCACTTCTTTGGGGGATTGTAGGATGATGGATACATCGCAATTTCTCTGATCCTCACTTGACTCATCCATCAGATGAGTATGTTAGTGCTTATTTTAAAGGATGAAATTGAGGTGATAGATGGCAAGTGCTCTGCCAGCCTTAAAATTCTGTACAGGTATCAGCGTGTTATTTTATTAGGCCCCATGAGAAGGTGGTGTGGCTAGAAGGTATTCCAAGAGAATATGGTTGCTCAACTGGAAAATGGTGTTATCCTAACAATGTAATTCTCAAATTAACGACTGCTTTTAGCAAAAGGTAAAAGACAAAAACCAACCAAACAAATATCTTAAATTATATGTTAACAATGTTTTGGGGGTTGATTTGTTTTTTTTATATTTAAAGGATGAGTGATTTTCTTAGTATGGAATCTTCCTCTACTGATGCTGACAGCAATCCTTCTGCAACCTAAATCATAGACATTTAGAGCTAGACAGGACTTTATCTCGTCCAATCCCATCATTTTAGAGATGAAGAGCCTAAGCCCCTGGAGGTGAAATGTGACTTTTTTCAAAGTCAGACAGGCAGGAAATGTCATAGTCAGGGCAGTATGGGGTAATGAAGGCAGTGTGGAACTTGCAGCTGAGAAGGTTCTAATTTCTAGTTCTCATTACACCTCAGATCTAAGCAGTGTAACCTTAATTTGTTACTTAAAGTGCTTGTACTTCAGTTTCCAAACATCTGCAAAATACTGGACGCTAGGACCCCTAAGTTCCTGCTAATCTTCCATATGGACTCCTATATTCCCTGCTCTTCTGAGACATCAAGAGTAATATGTCATGGGGCAGCTGGGTAGCTCAGTGGATGGAGAGCCAGGCCTAGAGATGGGAGGTCCTAGGTTCAAATCTGACCTCAGACACTTCCCAGCTGTGTGACCCTGGGCAAGTCACTTGACCCCCATTGCCTACCCTTACCACTCTTCTGCCTTGGAACCAATACACAGTATTGACTCCAAGATGGAAGGTAAGGGTTTAAAAAGAAAAAAGAGTAATATGTCAGAGCTGATAACAATGGAAGCTTTTAAAATACAAACTATATATTTATAATTTTGAAATAGAAATTATATATTTAAAATATAAAATATAAAACTGTTCTCCCAATAGCAAAAAATTAAATTCTTTTTCTCAATTGGGCTATGATTCTACATATTTATTACATGAATTTGGTTTTTCTTCTTTTATAATTGGGGAAGGACTGGAGCGGGAAGAAAACTTGTGTTTTAATTGAAAACAATCACATTTTAAAATAGGAAATAAAGATTATGCTGAGTCTTGTTTTCTTATGGCCAGTTCTCAGATGATGAAACTAAGAAAAAAGAGCTTTCAATTCTAGCCTTATTTTATGCCAGTTCCATAGAAAGGGGAATATAATATATACCCTTTCATCCCCATAACCCAACAACTCTATATGAAAATAGACTCTCTGGGCTGTAGCAATGGGATAGTTTTCTCCTGCAGCCTAGAAGCAAATTTAATAAAGGAACTAGAGTTAGCATTGACCTTCCAACCTTCATTCAGAGCCTTTAAATGTTGGTAGAACCTCTCAGAAGCAGAGCAACACTGGAATGTTCTTTGAGGTCTGGAGGTCGAGTCTACACCATGTTAAAACATTGGGGAAGTAGCTTCAAGGATTTCAGAAGAGAGACCTTGGTAGAATGAAGGTATATATTTGGTCAATAAGAAACTGCTACAACTCTCAGTCTTCCAAACCATATAGTTTATCCTTGAAGAGCTTTAGGTAAAAAAAGAGTGAGAAATGGGGGAAACAGCCCACTTAGCTAATTTTTCTTAGTGGGATCCTGTAGCAGGACTCTCATTAATTCTTTCTGTGTGGTGAAGAACACTTACAACATGTTGTCCGAGCTCATATCACCATATCAACTCAAACATATCATTATCTTTTATTCTGGAACTCCTAAGAAAGCCATTTTTCTTTTTTAATAGAGGCTAATTGGCATCATATATCAGTGATCATAATAGCTAACATTACATAAGTTTAAAATTTGCAAAAGACTGTTTCAAATATCTCACTTGAGCCTCACAACAATTCTAGGAGGTAAGTCTTCTTATTATTCCCATTTTAGAGATGAAGAAATTGAGACAGAGAAAGGGGTGATTTGCCTACCCACACACTAGCTGCCAAGAACCTGAGGCTGGATTTGAACTCAATTCTTCTGAACTCCAAGTGCCCTATACACCATGCTACTTCAATCATTCAATCAACAAGTAAGCTAGATGACAAATTATACATACGAATAGATATAATTGTAGAAAAAAGTATATCCATAATTGTAGATAGATGAGTAAGAAGGGAGATGATGGGTGGACAGATTGATAGGTGATAGATATATTGATGATAAAAATATAGAAAGAATAGATAAAATGAGAAACAGAGAGATGAGAGAGCTGGCGTTTTTATTAAGTGCTTACTATATGCCAGGTACTATGCTAAGCTCTGATGATACAAAGAGGCAAAAGCAGGCCATGTTCATTAGACCTAATGCATTTAGGCAGCACAGTTGATAGGGCACTGGACCTAGAGTCAAGAAGACCAGAGTTCAAATCCTTCTTCAGACATAGACTAGTTATATGATCTTGGGTATCACCTGGTTTTTTCCACCTCACTTTCCTTAGCTGTAAAATGGGGATTATGATAGCACCTCCCTCCCAGAGTCATTGAAAAAATAAAAGGAGGTAGCACGCTAAAGGGTTCTCAAACTTTAAAGCACAACTAATAGCTCCCATTATTCTTATCAAATCAAATCTCAAACATCATATCCTATGGAGGCTTTATTTGAGATACAGAGAGAACCACAGGGACGATACCTTTTCGACGTGTCTCTAAAGAGATAGCTGCTGATCTCAGCTCCGTCTGGTAACATTGATGAATCATGAAACTGAGCTTTATCCTGAATCTGCATCTGAAACAGCTCTTCATCACGGGTTGGTAGCTTCTGAGCCCAGCAGGTGAGGGGGAGCAGCAGCCAGAACACCCCCCAGAGAAGCAGCACCATTCTGCCAAGGGAAAGCAAGGACAGGTCTGAATGACGGAAAGAGAACGGACGCCTGAGCAGACCCTAACCACTAAAGTGCTGAGTTGGTTGGGACAGAGCCCTTCTGAATTCAGTCCCTTACATGACAGGATTTGGACAGAGCCCCTAGATTTCTCTTTCATGTGTAATGAGTACACACAGAGCACAAAAAGGTAACTGGTCTCATACCTCTGTCAACACAGATACTTGTGGGACCCAGAATCACTTTTACCAAACAGGGGAGGAAGACATGAGTCTACCATCCAACATTTAGTATTTCAAAATATCTGGGGGGTCCCTGATTCAGCCACAGTACATTGTACATATCCCCTAGCTTTGGGTCTTCTGTTAATTTAATGCGTCATCCCTGCCTTTATCCAAGTTATTAATAAAATGTGACTTTCATCATAATGAGATTTCATAGGATCATAGATTCAGAGCTGGGAGGGTCTTTTGAGATCATTTGTCTTCAGTTTTACAGATTAAGAAACGGAAGCAGGTTACATCCCTTCTTCAAGGTCACTCTGCTTGGGTCTCAGGCAGGACCCTAGCAGGCAGGGTCTGAGGCAGGATTTGAACCCAGTTCTTCCTAACTTCAAGTTCTCTTCATAAATCCATCAGGGGAACATTTTCTTAAAGACATTGCTGTATATTCTCATTCTAGATGAAAGAAACTTATATTATAATTGTAGGGATTTTTCTACTGAGGGTATTGCCCAAAGGTACATTTAATTGATTAGTTGAGTCAATTTGATTTTTAAATAAATTTAAATAAAAACTTAGATAAAGATTTAAGCTCTATGATAATTATTTTAATTAAAATTTTTCAATGAAAATCCTTTCTCCTTTCCCATCTCTTCTCTCATTTCCATTGAAAAAGAAAGAAAAAAAGCATAAACATGTAGTCAGATAAACCAAATTCTCAAATTGGACATGTGTCCCCAACCCCAAGCCCAAAATGCCTCAACTTCTCCTCATTCAGAGTCCACCACCTCTGTCTGGAGTTGGGGAGCAAATTCTCTGGAGTCCTGGTCAGTCATTGCATTGACTTTATGGTCATCATTAAAAGCAATAAAAACCCTGGACAAATGGACCTCCCAAGAGCTCTGTGAAATAAGTACAAGCATTATTAAGAATCTCATTTTATGAGAATATCCTTCAATTGGGGAATGGCTGAACAAATGGTGGTATCTGTTGGTGATGGAATACTATTGTGCTGAAAGGAATAATGAACTGGAGGAATTACATGTGAACTGGAATGACCTCCAGGAACTGATGCAGAGTGAAAGGAGCAGAACCAGGAGAACATTGTACACAGAGACTGATACACTATGGTACAATCAAACATAACGGACTTCTCTACAAGCAGCAATGCAAAGCTGAGGGACTTATGAGAAATAAAACTAGCCACATTCAGAGGAAGAACTGTGGAAGGAGAAACACAGAAGAAAAACAGCTGCTTGAACACATGGGCTGATGGGGTTATTATTGGGGATGTAGACACTAAATGATAACTCTAGTCCAAGTATCAATAATATGGAATTAGATCTTGATCAACGATACATATAAAACCCAGTGGAATTGTGCTTTGACTAAGGAAGATTAGGGGAGTTTGGGGGAGAGGGAAAGAACATTGTAACTATGGGAAAATATCCAAAATTAAAATAAAAAAAAAAAGAATCTCATTTTACAGTTGAAGAAATCGGTGTGATTGGACTATGAGCTCATTGGTGCCCCCAGGGTCTTGATTTGGATTCCACTGCTCATTTCATGACCAATTCACTCCAACATGAGATGGTCAAAAGACAATAGATCTGGCATCAGAGAGCTTGACTACACATTCCAACCCTGCTATTTTCTGCCTTTGTGACCACTTCAAAATAAGGGTCACTTCACTTTGCCAGACCTCTGTTGCTCAATTTGTAAAATTAAGGAGTTAAACTAAATGACTTCTATAACTTGCTACCTTTTGACAGGTATGGAGAGGTACCTAAACTTTATCGAGCCATTTAGTCATAATAACACCAGAAGTAAAAAAAAACAAACAAACAAATAGATATTGGCTATTTCTTTTAGATAAATCCTATAATATTCTTTTATCTGATATTTGAAGAATTTTACTTTTGTACTAAAGAGCAAGGTGCTTTTTGTTTTTTTTTCCACAGAAAAGAAGAGAATGTTTATAGTGTGACTATAGAAATCTCCTAGCACTAGGATTCTTTACCTTTTGCTGTGTTCTGGACCCTTAGGCACTCAGAAGAAACATAAAGACCCTTTTTTGGAATTATGTCACAAAATGCATAAAATAAAATACAAAAAGTTTGCCAAGGAAACAAATTATACTCTATCCTTTTTTTAAAGTCATAGACCCCCTGAAATCTATCCCCCTTGTCCAATTTCATTACTTAACAGACACGATCAGGGAAATTGACCCTTGCCCGAGGTTTTATAGGAGGAGATTTGGTGTCTTATCCCTAAGGATACCCAGCTCTAGATATCACCAGAATCCAACAAGAGTTGAAAGCAATTGAGATCAGTGGAGAGAATGCTAGACCAACAGTAAGAAATATTTGAATTCGGGTCCTACATTGGGCATATACTCACTGTGGACATAGGCAATAATCATTGAAACAAACCTCTCTGAGCGTCTTTTCTCATGTATAAAATGGAAAAAAAAAACTGGACTTTCAGTTTTGGGTTTTTTTAAACATCCATTCCAGCATCAGAATAATCTTTTAATTTTTTATATCAGTTACTTTCATGAGACGTGGTGACATTCTATGGATGTTTTTGCCTTTCTCTGTTCCTAAATTTTTTTTTAATCAATAGCTTGCTGAAAAAAGATATGGTTAGTGGGGCAGCCGGGTGGCTCAGTGGATTGAAAGTCAGGCCCAGAGATGGGAGGTCCTGGGTTCAAATCTGGTCTCAGATACTCCCTAGCTGTGTGACCCTGGGCAAGTCAATTAACCACCATTGCCTAGCCCTTACCACTCTTCTGCCTTAGAACCAATATCAAGTATTGATTCTAAGATGGAAGGTAAGGGTCAAAAAAAAAAAAAGACATGGTTAGAACAGTTGAAATTGAACTGTATCACATCACTGTCTTTTCCCCATCTAATCTGATAGCTGATTTTGACACTTTACACACTTAATGCTAATTTCAGAAGGTCTTCTACATTAGTAGTCTCTAAAAATACAATTCCTGTTCTTCCTTCTTTCTTTTTTCCATTATGAAAGTAATTTTTAGTGTCATGTTACAATTTTTAAAACATAAAAACATGGTCTTTTGACATTCACATATTACTGAGAAAACTTACTGTTTTTACCCTTCTACAGTATTGGATAATTAGTTAATAAGGTCAAAGGCTGATGTGTTATTTTTACAAAACATATCTGTGAAACTGCAAATACTCCATCTCAGAGACTATTGCTTATATATCTTTTGTTCAAAATTAAACCTTACTTGGATCATCTCTGAAAACAGATCCAAATATTTAATTAAATCATTTCTTCCTACAAAATAAAATTGTTTTTCTGCTGTCGGTCACTAAATGTAAGTTTTGAGCACTTCAAAATATCTAAAAGCATTTCTTCTTAAGAACAACCCAAAGCAAAATGTAGAATTCTCTTCTCTAGGATTACAAAAGTGCCCTCTAATGGTATATATAGCCTTTCCTCCTTCTGCTTTTCAACTTTCCTTGGTTATCCAAGAAAAAATCAGAACTGGAGTTTGTTTCACTTTTTCCTTTTCCCTCCTCATTTTTCTGTGAGTGCAGAGAACAAACTGGGAAATCCAGCCAGTGATGGACTCAAGCTCTTTTTTTGCCTGCTGAGTAGAAGCTGCAGAATGTTTGTTCTATGGAACAACTCCTGGTTGAGCTGACTAGCCCAGTTCAATTTCCAAGAAAATGCAATAAAGTCACACAAGTGTTTCTCACTATCATCTGATGACTAGTAACACTCTCTGGTGAACTGGTTAGACTGAAAATTAAGAAAGGAATAGACTAGCCTCCAGCTGGGCTGAAGTCCTGTGCTCATCCATGACATTAAAAAGCCTTGTCTTCTTTTGGGGAGTTACATCCAGATCCTATCAAAACTAAAACTTCCAGAGTTTGACTGTGTCATCACTCTGTCTCAGAAAAGTCCGATATCGGCACACAAACAAAAAGGGATAGTTCACCTTTGCCATAAGTATCATATCAGTTGATCCAATTTGTCAGCCAAAGAGACAAATGGGCTAAAGCCTGGGATTCAAAGACTGTGGGCAGAGGCCAGCTCAAGTCCAAGGAAGTGATGTGGGAAGGGCCCTTTGCCTAATGGTGTTGACAGTAATTTTGTCAGCTTTCTTTCAGGAATATGCTGCTGTCAGCATGTCAGCTCAGGGTACTAGAGAGATAGGTGAGAAGGACTAAGGGTCCTTGCTCTTTGAAGCTAACACAGAGTATAAACCAGAGACAGGAAGAAGAGACGGACACACAAATGCTAGAGGAATAAAGAATCAATAGAGACGAGGTCATCGTACTCGAGGATGAACTGAGTCATGTAAATGCACATGTAGTCAGGCTCTTACCAGGATTATGTGCTTCTGCATCTCAGCTGGAGGTGCTCTTCACTTCTCCATCAAGAAATTTCAGAATTATTTTGTATTTGCTTCAAATAGACTTTGTATTTAATTAATTTGTGCATTCATTGTCCCTCTCCCCCAAACCATCTCCTCACCAACTTAATAAACAGATCAACTCATCAAAGGTAAGTCTATTTCATTCTCGTCTTTCTATCTCTAGCACCGAGTACAGGGCCTGGCACATAAATGTTCCCTGAAGAAAAAAAGGAAGCAAGCATTTATGTAACAATCTCTAATGTGCCAGGGACTGTACTAAGTGCTTTGTAAGTATTATCTCTTTTGAACATCACAACAATCTTGGGGAGATAGGTGCTGTCATTATCCTCATTTTACAGATGAAGGAAGTGATTCACAGAGAGGTTAAGTCACTTGCTCAGGATCCAACAGATAATAAGTGTCTAAGGCCAGATCTGAACTCAAATCTTCCTAACTCCAGGCTCAGTATTCTGTCCTTTGCTCGACCTAGTTTTTATTGAGTTGAATCAAACTCAGACTGAGGATCTTTTGAATTATATTAATGCCCACCAATAATATTAGAGGATAAAAAAAAAACAGAAGAAAAGACTAATATTTCAGGGATCTTTGAGAAAGGGGGAAAGAGGAGCTAAGCTTATTGGTGTCATGGTGAAGTAAAGACAACGGGCTATGGCTCTCTGAATGAAGTCTTGGAGTAGATGTCAACTTTCTATTAACAGTTATTTTGGTTACCTTTGGTTTTAGCCAAAGTTATACTGACTACATAAAGTATTTAGATAAATCTGGGTATCGTCTGAGTTATTCAAGACCTCAGTGGCTACAAAATAAGAGTAATTTACTATATAATATCTCTTCTCCAAAAAAGGAGTCAGGAAATTTAATCTTAGAAAAACAATAGTCCAAACATCCACTATCTTAAAGAGATACCTATTAATCTTCAACAGCTGTGAGAGATATTGGCACACCAAAATGAAAAGGTTTTAAAATAGAGTATACTAAAGGTCAGTTTGATGGCATAATGGATAGAGTACTGGACCTACAGTAAAGAAGACCTGAGTTCAAGTCTAACCTCAGACACTTACTCTAGTTCTGTAACCCTGGGCAAGTCACTTAAACTCTTACTGGCTCATTTTCCTTATCTGTTAAATGAGCTAGAGAAAGAAATGGAGAACTACTACAGTATCTTTGCCAAGAAAATGGGCATAACAAAGAATTGGGCATAGCTGAAGCAAATAAGTAACAATATCAAAGGGCAATAGAAAAAGGCAGGTACTGGGCATGAAGAGGTCATGACACAAGGAATTACTCCCAAGAAAGAGCATTAAAGGACATCACCATAGAGATGCATGAGCAGGAAGGAAGGCTGACCAGTCACAGTATGGTGAGAAGGTAACACACTCAGTCTGGGCTCCGGTTCAATGACTTGCCAGGAAATACAGTGAGTATCTGTAGGAGGAAGCCATGCCATCCCTTTATTTGAGGCTGGCTCTTGTATACTTCTGCTTCAACTTATTTGAAAATTTAAATCAATTTTTTAAAATAGAGTTGTTGTTTTTTTCAAAATGCCCAAATTTAAAGAAATTGTGAGTATAGTAGAAGAGGCCTGAACTTGGGGTTAGAGGCTTAAATCATAATTTTTTAGTATCTGTGACTCTGGGAAAATCACTTTCCTGGAACAAAGAGGTAGGGAAGGATGAGGAGAGTTGGGCAAGGAGGATGAATCCTGGGAATTTTTCAAATAGGAGGTGTTGTTTATGTTAAACTTTGCCAGAAGCCAGGGATTAAAAGATGTTTAAGTTGATAATAAAAATGAAAATTTACATGAAAGCAGAAAAGAAAAGTGATGTTTTATTTATAGTATAAACAAGAAATTGCAATAACCTCAATAACTAGAGCATTCTGAGATTATAGATTTAGAATGCAAAGAGAATTTGGAGGTCACTGAGTTTGACCTTTTATTTGATGGAGGAGGAAACTGAGGGTCAGAGAGGTCATGACTTGTTCAGAGTCACACTGAGTAAATATTCCTCGTTTGTAAAATGTAAGAATTGAAATCATTGGCATCTAAAGTTCTGTATAATTTTCATAAGATCCAAGACTTAAAAAAAATTTTTTTAAACTCTTACCTTCCATCTTGGAGTCAATACTGTGTATTGGCTCCAAGGCAGAAGAGTGGTAAGGATAGGCAATGGGGGTCAAGTGACTTGCCCAGGGTCACACAGCTGAGAAGTGTCTGAGGCCAGATTTGAACCTAGGACCTCCCATCTCTAGACCTGGCTCTCAATCCACTGAGCTACCCAGCTGCCCCCAGATGAGATTAAAATTTTTTGAGAAAAATTTTAGGAAAAGAAGCTTGCTAACTCCTCAAATCAAGAAAGTGAATTGTTTGGAGAAAGTGCCATAAAGAAACCTACACTGCCTCTGAAGATCCAGAATGAACTTTGGGATGTATTGATGGAACTGAAGAGGGTTGAACACATTTATTCTGAATGTAAACTCTTATGCCAAAAGGGACTGCCCCGGTTAAAACCAGTGGAAATGTGTGTTGGCCATGGGTGAAGGGGAGAGAGCGGGGGGTGAAGGGGAAAGTAGGAGCATGAGTCATGTAACTACATTAAAAATGAATATTAAGGGGGCAGCTGGGTAGCTCAGTGGAGTGAGAGTCGGGCCTAGAGACAGGAGGTCCTAGGTTCAAACCTGGCCTCAGCCACTTCCCAGCTGTGTGACCCTGGGCAGGTCACTTGACCCCCATTGCCCACCCTTACCAATCTTCCACCTATGAGACAATACACCGAAGTACAAGGGTTTAAAAAAAATGAATATTAATAAACATTCAAAAAAATTTTAAAAAAAAAGGGACTGCCCCCTAATTGGTTTTTTGTCAATGCACCTAGCAAACATTGGTTTTGATCTCTCTCTTTTATTTTCCTCTTATCTCCAACTAGTATAATTTCCTCTTAGATAGTGTAATATTGTTTGTACCTTTAGCTAGAAGATCTCTAGAGGTATAAGTTGGTTATGTTAAATGATTCACTGGGGAAACTAGTCTCTCAAAGAATCACAGGGGGGATGGTGAAGAGCGAATCAAACTCTCTTTGTCTATCAATTAGCAACTTTTAAGTTAATTAATCAAAAACTTAAGTACCCCTACTTAGTACCTTACCAGTCACTAAGTATGAGAGTTCACAAGTCACTTGCTAGAGTGAGTAACAAATCCAGAGGCCACTTCCTCCATCCCCCCCCCGTGGGCAGTGCTAGGCAAATTGAAAGACTGCAATTGGTTCCTGTAAATTGGGGAAGCAACAGGAAGTGACATGGAAAAAATGACTATAAAAAGTCCTGAACTTCCTGTCCAAGACTTTTCCTTGGGACTTCTCTTTGAGCTTCTCCTTGGGAGTTCTTTGGAGTCTCTGCTCCTTGGGATCTTCTCCTTTGGAATTCTTTTTTGGAGGATGGCTAACTGGGGCTTATGGACTTTGACTTCTACTTGAGCTTTGGGCCTTTCAACTGGGGTTTTTGGCTTTGGAACTTCGACTTTCAGCTTTGGAGCTTCTTGGAGTCAGAGACTTTCTTGTTGGATTCACTGTTGCCTCAGTGAGCCTAGCTCACAAGGGTTTTTCTGCATTGGGATCTTGCCTGGATCCTGTCTGGCTTACTGGTGAGTGGCTAGGATTCCCACAGGGAGACTGGAAATCTGCCAGGGAATGAGCTTCATTTCACTGGATCAGCATTTAGGGTAAGCTAGGCAGTCTCCTTACCTCTTTCCCTTCCACATTTCCCTCTTTTTACTAATATTCCAGTTATTTATTTTATTTTATGTTATTATTATTTTTTTAAACCCTTAACTTCTGTGTATTGGTTCATAGGTGGAAGAGTGGTAAGGATAGGCAATGGGGGTCAAGTGACTTGCCCAGGGTCACCCAGCTGGGAAGTGTCTGAGGCTGGATTTGAACCTAGGACCTCCCATCTCTAGGCCTGACTCTCAATCCACTGAGCTACCCAGCTGCCCCCACTAATATTCCAATTAAACAAAATGGTTAAAAGCTGCTAATCGTTTTCTTGACTTAAGGGATAATAATCAACAATCATTTTTTTTATAGTTTTCTTAGTTAATCAAAATCCCAATTTAATCCTTATAGTTCCTTCAAGTTAGAAATTGATAATGCTTATGATCCACATGGGCAACTCCACCCACAGTGGCACAGTGGGTAGAGTACTGGACTTGGAATTGAAAATACTCCTCCTCCTGGGTTAAATCTGGCTGTGTGACCATGAGAAAGTCACTTAACCCTGTTTACCTCAGTTTCATCATCTTTAAAATGAGCTGGAGGAAGAAATGGCAACGCTCCAGCATCTTTGCCAAGCAAACTCCTAAAAAGTGTACATATTAGATGTCCCCAATAGAAGGTAAGCTTCTTGAGAGCAGGAACTGAATATTTCCTTTTGGTTGACATCCTCTGTAAGAGCTGTCTAGAATTTCCTTCCACTGGCTTCATCTTGGATAATTCAGGACCACCTCCAAAGAATGCTGACATATCAGAGCAAAGTTTCATGGGACATATATTATCAGTAAGACATTTCGACTCTCCTTGACATTCTCAATTTGTTTACACTAATGCAATTTTTTCCTCTCCAATGATCATTACTATTTCATACTGAGAATAATGACATCATTGCAAGCTTGTAAAAAAACAAATCCTCATTTTTTTCTCTTCGAGCTAATACCATGCTTATTCTTTAAAGAAGCATAAATATAAAAATGTCATATATAAATGACATATATAAAAATGGCAACAAGTTCCATGAAGGAATTTTATTTTGCAAAATGGGGAAAAGGGAAGGAGTTTCATTTCTGCCATTTACTACTTGTGTGACTTTCGGAAAATCACTTAACCTCATGATTCTTGGTTTCCTCATCTATAAAAATGAGGGTTTGGGTTAGATGATGTCTCGTGTATCTCCCAGGTCAAAATCTAGGAGTCTCTGGTCTTCCTGGGAAAGTTTGCCAAGCACATTTTAAATGTAATTAACATTAATTGTGTAAGCATTCAATGACTTGATCTTCAGAAAACATTCAAGTTTCTTATGCAACAATTCACAGTTTCTAAGGACTAGAGATTGAGTTAAAATGCATAGTGCCTGGCACATACTGGGCACTTAATAAATGCTCATTGACTTGATTTAACTTGATATAACCCACTCCTGGCCCTTAGAGAGGAAAGCAAAAAACCAAAACAGTGCAGCAGAATCGGAATTTACTTGAAGCAAATCCATCTGGAATAAATAAAATTGAACATTTAATTATAGGGAGCAGCGAATGCCTGCCTATAATTCACTGAGGCTGACTCCGAGGACTGGCCTGTCACAGACTGTGGTGCTATATAGTGCTTTTCTCTTTTTTGGAGCATCCCTACAACTACTTAACTCTTCAATTTCAATTTTTAAGCTCCAGGGCATTTCTTTTACTTTGAATGGCCCATTCCAGATCTGATAAGAAATCTGTTACAATTGATCAAATACATTATTTCCTTGTGAAAGGAACACTTGTGTATTCAGGCTTGGGGTAGATACAACTCTGACAAGTGAAAGGCATAAGAATTTCACTGTCTTAATCCTCTCTACACAGATGAAAGACAATAAAATACATTGAATAAACCCTAGACTAGGAGACAGGAAACTGGATGTGCATCCTGTGTCAGGTGTTTAGGATCTATGACACCCTAAAACTCACTGTATCTCAGTTTCCTTGGTTATGTAACTTTAGGCAATTCACTTACCCTCCCTAAGATTCAGTTCTCTCATTGGTAATATGAGGATGATAATATATTATTTTATTCTGAGAATAGAATTGGTTCATTCATGTAGAGTGCTCTGTTTTCATTTCAGATTTAATAACATACACTTAGGTTTAAAAAAAAATTCCTGAACAACTAGGTAGCAGAGTAGTTAAAGCTCCCAGCCTGGAATTGGGGAGGAATCTGGGTTCAAATCTGGCCTCAGATACTTCTTAGCTGTGTGATCCTGAGAAAGTCACTTATGAAATTATGTAGCCCTTGTCACTCTTCTGTAAGGGTATAAAAAATAACAATAATAAATATATTTAAGGGTTAATTCCAAAATATCAAGTCTAAGGAATTAATTTTTAATGTTTGAGGTTTTGGAAACAAAGAAAATTGAAAATATTCATTAATGTGACTAATCTAACTTCCCAAATGACTTCCCCTTAACATAAAATTTGGAGATGGAATTTCTCATGCCTTTCTTGAAATGGAAAAAAAAAATAAAGGAAAACCAACCAGCATGTCTGATGTACATACAGGGTATACCCTCTGCCACTAGGCTCTTGGGAAGGACAAAAAGTTTGGCTAGGTAGCAGTGGATAAATAAGGCACTATTGAGGTAGTAAACGACTACTTGTCACTTCCAAATAGGTGTGTGCATGTATTGTGTACATGTGCTTATTTTTATTTATTTTGAGGGACTAGCTTTCTATCTTGTCCAAGTCAGAAGTTCAGTAGCCACTTTTTTCATAATACCAATAATGATCTGCATAAATGCTTTAATTGGCTCCATTTGTACTGACATAATCTCATAGCAAACCTGCTGGGACTCCACTCCCAGGAGTTTGCTCTGTTGGTGTCAGATTTCATATGGACCTCCCATCAATTATAGCCTTATTGCAACTCAGAATGCCCAAGCTAAAGAGATCCCCTAACATCAGCTTCTGCTAATAGCAGGGATTACCAGGGTGCCTCTCTATGCCTAGCCTTCCTCAATCCAACGGACATATCTGCTTTCAGGCTTTTAGGATTCCCCATGCCAATAATCCACAGACTGAGAGACCTTCCATGCAATTCATTTGCAATTTCCCAATTTCCCTTTTCTTCTCCCCCTTTTCAGCTGACTCCAGGGTGCTGGCTTTATCCACTGAACCACCAAAATAGCCAAAAAGCAATTTAGAGGGAGTAATATTGTCTAAGGAAGGCATCAAACAGTATCAAGATAAAAAAAAATCAAAAGCAATAAGTTGATAGATGATAGAGAGAGAGGAATGAATAAAAAGATAGATACCTAGGGAAATGATAGATAGGACCCACTAGACACAGTGCTGTATAAATGCCCAGCATCATGAAGTAGTAAAAACTTCTCAATGTGAAGTGATAGGCCTAGAATTAACTTGTGTCATCTTAGACAAGCCTTTTCTTCTTTCTGGGCTTCTAAAGAATAAAGTGACTAAACCATCTCTAAGGTCTCTTTCAGCCCTAAATCCTAGGGGTCAATAGAAAACAATGGAAGCCATGCTCACAAAGATACCATATGATCATAAGCCAAAAACCTAAATGGATTTGTGGTCTCTTTCATCAGGGAGTTCAACTTCAATGTCACAGACATCCATATCTGCTCATTCCTTGTGACTTATTTAATTTCTCCACAGGGAGTCCTGTCAAAGCCTTCTTTCTTTTGCCCCAATAATTCAAATGCTCCAGTTAGCTATCTTTGGTCATTAACCTCCCCATATCACCAGCCCCTCATCTTGTAGGAGCTAGATTTTGAACTAGAAAGGACCTTAGAGGACTTAAAATCCAACTCATTCATTTAACAGATGAAAGGGTTAAATGACTTACTTTGGGGCATAAAGGGTCTTATGAAGGGTTTGTACCCAGATATACCTGAGTACAAATCAAACCTGAATACAAGCCTCATCAATTATCTTATATAGCCTTTCCATAACAAGAGAAAATTGTTTTTTTTCTCATGTGTTTTGTTTTAAATGAGTAGTGTTCATTCTCAGTATCTTGTAAATAAGACAAAACAAATTTGCTATCTACCGAATGTTCTGTGGGGGAATCCAAAAGAAGAAGAAAAAATGGTGCCAAACAGAGTGAAACCACCATCAAGCCAAGGGTTAGTCTTCTTGGAAATTATGAAGAATATCTACTTTCTTTCTGAGCTGAAAGAAAGGGCATAGCAGGAAGATCTCTTCTGATTATTTAAGTCATAATCCTAAAGTTCAGATTATGGAAATTAGTGGTCAATCCACTGAACCTTGAAAACATTTCTTTTTGGACAAGTAAAAGAACATCTCATTGAATGAATGTTATCCTTGAATAAATATATACTTCCTAAATATCCTTTCTTGGCTATAGCTAAGCAAGCTTACTTTTATTCCTTGTTACATGGTCCATACATATTTAATTTTATTCTAGTTCATAGCTAGGAGTACAAAGCATGTCTGAGTTGGGAAATAAAATAGGAATTAAATGCACTTTAGGAAAATCACTTGGGTAGGACAGTGGACATTGGATTAAAGTTGGTGAGATTTGATGCAGTGCAACCAATTTTAGGTGCTACAGTTTTAACCTATAGAGTAAAGGGAGGACAATATAAGAGATGTGAGAGTAAGAAAGCCAAGATTTGGTAACAGATTGGCTGAGTGGTTTGAGAGAGGGAAAGTAAGGGATCAAAAGAAATGCTAGGCAAGGAAGTTGGAGAGTTCAGGCCCAGAGCAATTCACTGATGGAGCTCCCTAAAGCTATACAAGAAAGCATCTTCCTAAAAGGGCTCATAGCTGAGCTTCTTAAAGACTCTCTGGGGTGCAGCTCATTTTCACCTGCCTAACAGTATAAACATGAATCATCTGGTCAGAGATCATCACCTACCCCTACATCATTTTTGTAGAATGTTAATTAAGGTGGCCATTATCTGACAGTCTCTTCCCCACCCTCCACCTAGAAAATATTAAGAATCAAAAGAAAAATATAGGGGGGGGAAACAAAGATAAGAGTCCTAATGCTGGGATCAGAAAGCTTTGTAGCACTGTTTAACACTGAATTATTTTCCAGAGGTTGGTTACATGAAATGATCTCTGAGCTACTCCCTCTCTTTAAATCCTACAGTCTGACTGTTTTTCCATTCAGTGACTCAGTTTTCCTTTCTTTTCCAACTTGACTCCATGAGGAGTCTCATATGATTTTGTTGTTGTTGAATCATTTCAGTCACATCTGACTCTTCATGACCCTATTTAGGGTTTTCTTGGCAGAGACACCAGCTGGAGTGATTGGCCCTTTCCTTTTCCACCTCATTTAGCAGATGAAGAAACCAAGGCAAACAGGGTTAAGTGAGTTGACCAAGAGTCACAGGGCTAGAAAGTGCCTGAGGTTAGAATTAAACATTCCAGGCCTGGCACCCTATCCACTTTGCTACCTAACTACTCTTAACGTGATACATTACTACTAGCTATTTCTGTTAAAGATGTCAGGTTCTTCTGGAGTATGATAAATCATGGTAACCTTTCGCCCTGCCTTGACCTACAAAGCAATTTTGTCCTTATCAGAGCCCTGTGACTGAACATAAGCAAAACTTCTATTAGTCCCATTTCACTGAGGAGAAAACAAGTTCAGGGAAGGTAATCCATCTTCAAGTCACAGGACCAGGATAGTAAGTAGAAGAGCTAAGAGTCCAGCCCCAATCTTCTCATGCTAAACTCAGCTGTTATTTCATTTCAGGAGGAGAGTCTTGGAAGTAAGTCATTGGGTGATGAATTTTTGTTTTGAAAAGCAGTTCTATAGGCAAGTCACAACGTCCCTAGATTTCAGTTTCCTCATCTGGAAAATGAAATTAATAAATAGGTGCACTACTCACTTTGCAACGTTCTGTGAGCCTTCAAACACTGTCAATAGTTGCTACATTCATATTAAACTGATATCAATCATCAAAAGTCCCTTGGATTATTGCAACAACCTCTCTGGTAAACTTCCAGCTTCCACTGCCTCCTCTCTTTAATCCATCACCAACATAGCTGACAAAATAATCTTCCTAATGCACAGTTCTAATCACCTCATTCAACTGTCAAATAACCTTCTATGGCTCCCAATTATCTCTAGGATAGAATATCAAACTCCTCAGCTTGGCATTTAAAATTCTTCCTGATAAGTAAGGCTCCAACGGACCTTTCTAGGCTTACTTTATATAACAAACACTCTTGATTCCCATTTAACTGAGCCACTTAAAAATTCTCTGAATTCAATATGCCATCTCCTACCTATAAATATTAGCTCATTCTGCCCTACTGGCCTGCTCTTTCTCTGCAGCATCATTCAAGACCTATTTCCTGTCCTACCATCTCCTAAGACCTGTTCCTCATCCTTGGAGTCATTAGTCTTTGCTTCCTCCTCAGCTTAAGGTGTGTTTACTTTGATCTGTTTACAAGTTGTACTTCTCCCCTTGCTGAAAGTAGAATGTCAGAGCCTCAAGGTTAAGGATTGATTTGTTGGCTTCCTCAGCACCCAGCCTAATGTTTTGTGTCTAAATGCTTGCTGGATTGGACTCGACTGGAATTTCGACATGCATAATGCCAGCTTCAGACATGGAATTTTACTTTGCACGCACACTTAAGTTGGCAAAAAATTATACGAAAGGCAACCCGTTTCACCTTATCTCTGAGTCAAAGTGATTTGTTTTCCTCTGAACTTAAGGCAGTTTGGAGCCAAATTCCCAAAGTACAAAGGCAGACTTTTCTGCTTTCCCAGAGCCAAAGGACAAAAGGTTACAAGTTCAAAGTGCCATCTGGGCATGTGCTATTTGAACCTATGAAGAAACAAGATCTCTGGGGAAAGGGGTCTTCTGGAAAGTCCTTTTAGTATGCCATGAAGATGTGTTAAGATATGATGAGATCAAATCAGCAAGTTTCTTCTAAGGCATTTCAACTGGTACTGCCATCATTGGGAGCTAACTGAAGTTTCTCTCTGTCTGACTATCTCTCTCCATCTCTCTCCCCCTCCCTCCCTTTCTCTCTTTCTTTCTGAACATTTTAAATGAACGATTTAAATATCCTTGAAGAGCAAGTTGTGGAGACACAGCAGAATGACCTCTGCTGGGAACACTGGTTAGAAGGGCTTTTCCAAATGGCCCTGGTAAAAGAGGAATAGCAAGATGGTGGAGGGGGAACAAGCCAGAGTCAGGTTGTCTGAGGGATAGATTTCAGTTTTATCCTGCTGGAGATTGGATGTTTATTTGCCCAGCAGATCAGGTGAAAGGTTAGGTCCCTATTAGATTAGAGGTTGAATAAAAACAGCAGGGATACATCCCAGGAGATGTCACGTCTTCAGGGGTGGAAGGGTTGAGAACTCTTCCTCCTGTCTATGCTAACCTTGATTTGGTCCACCTAAGGTCACTTGGATCCTCTGACAGACCAAGTCACTTTTGAACTGGCTAACATTTTAGGATTTCTACATTTAGGGCCTCTGGTTAGGGATTAAAGGATCACTGAATCTCAGATCTTGGAGTGAAAGAACCCCTATAGATCATTGAACCCCATCACTTTATTAGGCAGCTGAGGAATCTGAGGCCTAGAGATGTTGAGAAAGTTGTCCAAGGTCACACAGCTGGTAAGCATCTGAGGCAAGAGTCAACCTGGGGTCTTTGTGACTCCAGGTCCCATGCTCTCTCCGCTCCACTCTCCTGTTTCTCACAAGTCAAATGAAAATGTGAAGATAAGGGAGGGGGAGACTGGCTCAATCCCTAGGATTGTTTCTGGATTAAGGAATGATTCAAGAATGAGGCAACAGAAATTGTGGAAAATCACTTTTAAAATGCAGAATCTCAATAAGAGGTAAAAAAAAATAATGCCAAATAAAACAATCTAGACAATCCGCAGGTCACTCATCAAATAGGTAAACAGAGTGAAAAGCAATGAAATCCAAAGGTTTGCACACTATTGTCAGGTTAGCCTGAAAATGATGGCTAACTCAACATTCCTCTCAAAAATTGGGATAAAAGGAGCCCCTGCAATAAAGGGCCATTTGGGGATGAATTGAAATACTAAATGTAAAGCCTTTGGCCAATAAAAAGTGGCTCTAATATTTGTTAATTATCATCATCTTCTTCTTCTAAATGCAAATCTATTGGGCAGAAATTTGGCAGTATACAGTAAAAGATGCAAAACTAATCACATCATTTGCACCTGTAATTCCATCGAGGGGAGCATTCCCCCAAAATACTATTTTCATGACCCAGATAAGTAACTTAACCTACTTGGGCTCAGTTTCCCCATTTATAAAAGGAAGGTGTTCACTCTCAGGCTTCTTGTGGCTTGACCTCATGATATTATTTATTAAAAATATTCCCCCCAAAAAAACTTCCCTCAGGAGAAAATTTATATATAAATATATGCATAAGCATATGTGCAAAAGTTTGTATAGCACTGTTATATAGAAGAGATAAAAGAGAGAAAATTTGTCTTAATAGCGAATGTCAAATACTCGTGCAAAAGTTCAACAGTTTACGATACAACAATGAAATGTCCTCTAATACCATTAAGACTGAAAGGCATGTAGTACACAAAGAAATCTGAAAAGACCTTTATGAAATAATGCAAGGTTATGGGAAAACCAGCCGAAAAGATTACTCACTATTCACAACCATAAGAGGAAACCTGAATGAGAATGAATGATCAAAGAATTTTAATGAGGACTTAGTGGGGTTTATAGAGAGAAAATACTATGATCTTTTTATACATTGGAATTAATTAATTTAAATATAAGGATTTATTTAGCAACTTGAGGTAGTTACAATGATCATCCCATGCTAATTTGTGATCACTTTTCTTATAAAGAGAAAGATGATTGAAGTTTGCAGCGAGGGAATTTCACATTTTAAAGTTGGAAGATGCAGGAATCCTTATTGTCCTTTTCAGTGAATAGCTCAAGGATAAACAGGATAAAATTATGCAGGCACAGAAGCAGCAAATGAGGAAGTTACAAAGTCACGAATTCTTATCAGTCCATGGAGGGAAGGATTCAGTTCTGGGCTTTCTCAGTCCTCCTTCCAAAAGGAGGAAAAGATAAATTGAGTTTTAAAGAAACCAACAAGTAAACAGGAGGAGGAGAAGGCGGGGCAGAGAGGGAGAAGGAAAGGCTGCAGCTGGTCAATGTTCAGGTCAAAAGAAAGTTGCTCTGGTCATTACACCATACACAGCCTTCCAAGGAGAAAACGATTATGTGAAAATTCCTGTTTGCTATTATTTGGGAAGGCAGAGTGTTCCTGAAACGTGGAAAGCTGTCTGAGTTACGGTTTGCAACTTCTGCCTAAAATACATGCACAAACCCCTTTACAGTCACTTCTGTTACTTGACGAAATAAAAGTTGAACAAATCCATTTTGTATCTATTTCCAAATGGATTCGGGTGATTTTAAACCATCCACAGCCTTCTAATTAAGTTGAAATTTTCTTAGCTAGTTTCAAAACTTTTTCAGAATTCAATGATATTTTTTCTTATACAAAATAAAAATTTTGTTGAAAATACCTGAGGACAATCTTAGAGAGATTAGATGACATTTCATTGGAAACTGACCTCATCAATGCCATCATGAGAGAAGACATGATTCCTGGATATTAACAGGAATTAGACACTAGGATTCTATCACTCTAATGAAGGGAAGGTTTGGTACAAATAATTATTGATTATTATAATATAATATAAATAGTTATATGACAAGCAGCTTTGATGTGATCAGGGCTGCCAACCCAGATTTTGGGAAGAATGCCATAATCTTGATCTGTGCGTACTCAGCAGCATGGAGTGTGTCTCTTATGAAATGTCCAATCAAAACAGACCAATAAGAATCAGAGAACCTGGAAATCGCCCTATCAACATAGGAGAGACAATGCCTTGGGTGTCCTGAACAGACCCAATGTTTCAGAGGGATTTGATTCTAGTGAATGTACACAAATGCAGCCATATTGCCATCATGTAGTTATTCAAGAGGCACCAATAAAATAAAAATAATATTAAAGCTTAAAAATACAAAAATTAAAATAATACTGAAGAATGATGAACTTCACGCTTTCTCATCCCAGCAAACTGGCTAAGTAAAAATTTTTTTTATTCTCTCTTAGAGAACAGTAATCACAAGTTCGGCTCTGGACATTTTTATTTCAAAGAGTATTAAGTATTCTGAATGGAAAGCACTCTGTGCCCTATATATTTCTGTTGGACTTCAAAAGATCAGTAGAACCATGATGATAACTATGATTTCAGCTATGGCATCTACACCAGGTTTTTTGATTGTTGATTTGTTTTGGAAGATTACCTAAAACAAACTTATTTTGATAGGAGGTCTAACAATGTAAATCATGTCCATCACTATTTGTTTAAAAACGACGACAATACTTTAATGGAGCTTATTTTCATTTTAAAGTAAACTGGCTTCCTTCAAAATCTCAGCTAAGGTCAGATGTCTACAACAATCTTTTTTTTCTGGATCCTCCTTAGACTCAATGTCTTATCTCTTAGGGTCAATACCTCCAATTTATACTATCTCTACTTTTGTTTGTGTTTATTTTTTCCCCATTAGATTGTAAACTCCTTGAGATTTTTTTTTTTTGGCTTTTCTTTGTATTCCCAGTATTTAGCACAGAACTGGGCACACAGTAGGCACTGAATTAATGCTTATTGAGGAGACTTCAATGGACTGAAGGCTCAGTTTCAAATAACACTTTGCTTACTACCTCTGTGTCTTTAAGAAGGTCATAATCTTCTTTTGCCTCTATTCCCTCCTCTAAATATTTCCCACATGGCAGCTTTCCTGGACTTCATTATCTCAGAAACTCATCAATCTGCAATATGAAATCAATTCTGAAAATCCCCAGCAACCCCTACCAGAGGGGCCCCTCTGATTGGCAATGAGTGGAAGATAGACATTGGAGATCTCTTTCCAATTCTTCTACTATTTAAAGAATGTTGTTCTTTTAGTCGTGTCTGACTCTGCAATCCTTTTGGAGGTTTTCTTGGCAAAGAGACTGGAGGAGTTTGCCACTAGAGTCACAAAGCTAATGAGTGTCTGAGGCCAGATTTGAACCCAGGAAAAGGAATACTCTTCCTTACTGCAGGCCTTACTCTGTATTCATTGTGTCACCCCGATGTCCTAATTTAAAGATGCATTCAGAATTCTCTTTATCATTTCCCACCAGGTTACTTCTCTGGACTTCCTTATTGCCAGAAAATCATTATTCTGCAAGATGAAATCAACTCTGAAGCTCATATCCTCTCAATCTCCCCTGCCCTTGGGGCTCCTCTTTCCCTCTGGTTGGAGAGGGTAGTGGCCATCCAGAGGTGCCTCCCAGATTAAGGAGAATATCCAGGGAATTCTCATCATTTCCCACCTACCTGCTATCCTGGACTTTATAATCTCCAGAAACTCAGCATCCTGCAAGATGAAATAAATTTTGAGCATATCATGCATGCTCCCTCTTTTTATGAGTAATCATCAACCCCAGCATCTTTGGCTGAGTTGTCTTCCTCCTTCCATTATGAGCTCCTGGCATACTGGGACTGTCTGTCTTGTGACTTTCTTTGTATTCTCAGAACTTAGCACCAGTGCCAAGCATATAGACTTAATGTTTTTTTCCAACTGTGACTCAGAGAGAGGTAGACAATATGGCATCTAGGGTCCCTCCCAGGTCTAGATCTGTAATCTTATTATTAAAAACAAAACAAACTAAAAACTACCAAGACACAACTTTTAAGTTTGCTCTGTATAATTGTTTGTAACTTTTTTGGGGGGGAGGGGGATGTCTCAGTTATTTAGATTCACTGTCTATCCCAAGTACAGAAGGAAAAGCTTCATATAACATCCTTTTTTTAACCATTAATCTGACATCTAGCTGCCTTTTACATTTGACCTTTAAAAAAAGGCATAATGTAAACACTAATTTTTCATGTAATATAACGTTCAGGGAGTTCTCCACCATCACTCTTAGCAAAAAAAACCCAAAATATCCTGAGCAAATGTTTCTTACCATTTCTTACCATTGTTTCAGATTTCATCTATTATTATCTTATAGGTAAATACTTCAACTCAAATGCAATTATTGAGTCTATTACTGGGAAAAAGATGTTTTTATTGTTTCAATTGTAGACTACAAAAAACAGTATACTATTTTAGAAATAAAAGGGGCGTTGTAGGGGGAAAAAGCAACTTTTAATGGTACCATTGCTTCCACTTCTTTATTCAGAAACTGGGGAACTAAATGAAGGAAAACTTTATTAAATGTAAGATCTTAAATACTGCCTTAGAATTTGAGATCAAGAACATCACTATGTTCAATCATTGAAGTGCTAATTTGTCTCAGCTGCAGAAATGGAAGATTAAAAGTGGTAGCTAAACTCCATAGAGAAGAACACTAAGACCAGAGGGAATGGCGTGTGTATCTCAGAACTAGGATTGTCCATAATTTTTACACCATTGTTTCCAACACACAAGAACAATGAAAGTCAGTTGGTCCAACGATTATGAGATTAAGGAGGCTGACACAGATTGTACCCAGAAGAGACTTCTAAATATGGTCGAAAACTGGTAACAATTTTGGAATTATTCTTCACAAATTGCAAGTGGAATTTACACAATATTAATTTCCCAGTATTTACTAATGATAATTTTTACAAGCAGAGAATCATAAGTAGAAGAGACACAGTATGACAAGGTAATTATTTCCAACAAGGTTGTAAGGGCTAATAGCAGAGAATTCTGAATGAAAGGGATGTTGGGAGCCTGGTGACTAAAATGGAGATGGTATAAGACCTGGGGGGGCCATAGATCCCCTGACATTTGCTCCAATAATTATTTAAAAGAGTTCTAGATGAAAAAATCAATAAAAAAAAGAAACAATGATAAATTCTTCCATTCAGTTCAGAACTGCACAAGATGGCCAGACACCTGTGGATACTTTAAGTGGATCTATATACTTGTGTATATTGAGGGAAGGGAGTAGAAGGTGTGAAGTCATTTTGGTCTCTGATAAATAAGGGCTGAAGTTTACCCATATTGTGAATGGGGAATGCACTGGTGGGGGTAAAGCCAAGCCAATCTCTGGTAAATGGGGCCTGAAGTCATATGGATCTGAGCCCAAGTCTGGTGGAGCTATTAAGAGGGTTTGGAGGCAACTTTCAAGACATCACTTGGAAGGGCTATGGAACCAGATAATACATGCTGGGGGCTACATAAGAGCACTGAAAGTAGTGATTTTGTTAGAGACTCAGCAGGAGGCAGGGGCCATCCAACAGCAGGAGATGTATAGCATAACAACCACCAGGAAGCCTGAAACCAGGATGATATCAAAGATCTAGCTGTAGCTCATCAAGGCCACAACAGAAGATGGCACCCACCTCTGTTCCCTGGGCATCTCCCAGTTGGTTACTGTATAAGAGAAAAGAGCCAGAGATAATGTCAAAGGCATCATCCATTCTGAGCCAGAAGGAGATACAAAACAGAAGTCAAAGCTTTTGGCAGAGTGTAGCCTGGTTCCAGCCACCCCATTCACAGCTGCAGTGGCAGTAGTTTCTGTATTGCAGAGAGAATAGGACACTGCATCCTAGAGTTCAATAAGAAGAAGAATGTGGTACTGGAACAACATCGCATTGCAGAAACTAAGCTTAGAAATATGTTGCAAAACTTTTGTGGAAACTTATTATTACATGTAATTGGCAAAATAAAATATCTTTATAATAAAAAAAGGAAAATGAAAGCAAAACAAAGAAAAAAATATGAAAGCCGAAGTACAATGAAGAAATCCTTTGGGTCATGATAACACCAAGGGGTAAGCCCAGAAGGAAATAATTCTATAATAAGTACAAGTAGGTATTCAGAAAAAGGGAATGTCATGGCCATAAAGACTCCAAGAGTACACTAGATGATAACTCTAGAACTCTAGTCCAACTATCAATAATATGGAATTAGGTCTTGATCAATGATACATGTAAAACCCAGTGGAATTGTGCATTGGCTAAGGGGGGCTGGAGGGTTTGGAGAGAGGGAAAGAACATGAAATATGTAATTATGGGAAAATAGTCAAAATAAAAATTAAAAAAAAACTCCAAGAGTAGATGGAAGAAAGGAAGCAAGGCTCTATTAAAAAAGAAAATAGAATGTTAGAGATATAACTAAGGGATACAATGGGGCAAAAAACAATATTAGAACAGAGAAAAGGAAGGGACTGAATATTTATACAGCACCTTCTAGGGATCAAGCACTGTGCTTAGTTCTTATTATTACAATATTATCTCATCTGTTCTCATAATAACCCTGAGAGGTAGGCACTATCATTATCCCCATTTTACAGTTGAGGAAACTGAGCAACAGAAGCTAAGTGACTTGCCCAGGATCAAACACACCTAGTAAGTGTCAGAGGTCAAATATGAACATAATAAGTATTCCAGATTCCAGGCTAAGCCCTATTCACTGTGCAAACAACTACTTCTCATACTTTCACAATACTAAAAAATTAGACTAGATAAAGTACCTACTACCAAAATCCTCTGTCCTAGAAAAGAAATCAAGAATAGATCTGTTATAGTATTGCTGGTGACAAGGAGAGAAAAAATGGAAACACAAGACAAAATATCCCAGACATCTCAAAGTTTATATTCTACTGGGGGAGACAAAAAAAATACAACAGACAAATAAAGAGAAAATAATTTTGGTGAATCTTTCGTTGAGTCTCTCATTAACACTTTTATGCTAACAGGGGACCAGAAAAGATATTCCATAGGAACTGGTATATTAACTGCACCTTGAAGGAAGATTGGGATTCAATGATTTGAGAATGAGAAATTCCCAGAGCATAATTTCTGCAAAGCTGGAGAGAATGAAAGGGGAATCCCATTTGCAAAAGGGTTTATCAATAGCCCAATTCTGAGAGGTTTGAGATTAAATTTTCCTTTCTGATACCACAAAAGGGCAAACAATTCAGTCTTTGGAGCAGATTTTCTTCCTGTTTTAGGAAACAGCCAAAATTCCCAATGTATCCCTTCCTTCAAAATAAGACTTTTTTTTTAAACACAGTGTCAAATGCCAAGATAATAAATGAGACTTCAAACGAATCACCCATGTTTTGTCCAAAAATGTCTAGAATCTAGGTATCTGGGAACATCTGGATGCCTTTTTTATTTTTCGTGCAGAGACTTAATGTGATCCTATATGTGACATATATTTCATCTCTCTGAAAAATTCAGTTCCAAAAGAAGTTCTGGGTGAACTCTCTCAGCATAGGGAAACTCATTGTGCAATAAATCTCAGGACAGCCTTATTTTCCCTTAGAAACACTTATAATTGATCTGACTTAATTTTTCTCCCCCTGTTCTTCCTTTGTTCCTCATAAGCCCAGAACTGAGCTTTTATCAGTTGGGAATGTAGCCTCAATAATAAAATCATCACCACTTTTGTAAATCAATATTCCCATCTGTATATAGCTCAGGGGCCTTGCTTTCCTATTTCCGAATTAGTCAGCTACAAAAGGGTCGACTTGTATTGTCAGTGCAGTTATCACATTCACAGAATCCCATACAGACAAATCAGAAATGCCAAAGTCCAAATGGATTGTTTAGAGCAAACTTTACATGGATAAAATTGCATTTCTAGATTTTTGACCATGTGATTATTTTTTTAAATTCCTTGACATTCCATTCTTGGAAACTTATGCAAATCTCATGCATTCTATTGACAAGGATAATTATTTTTTAAAAATAAGGTTCTTTCTTGGATTATTATTTCAACTTTTTGGAATACAGATGCCTAAAAATACGAATCAGTTGCAGTTTAAAAAATCAGATTTGTGAAAACATCACATCACGCTCCTTGTTTACAAAACGTAATTCTTGCAGATATACACAGAACCTGGGGATTCTAAGAATCTTCCTTCCTTCACAATAACCCTCTTTGGAGTTGACTATAGACTAGAAGTTCCTGGAGGGCAAGGACTGTTTCCCTTTTGAGGATGGGATACAGTGCTTGGCTGTCACAGTAATCAAAGGCAAAATGATGACTGATGGATTGAATTAGATAATGCAAGTGGTGCCAGCCCTCTTTTAGTTAGAGTAATTGAGGTTAAGAGTTTTTATGCAGAGGAGATTGAAACTAGGCGAACTGACTTATCAAGAGCTTTTTTTCACCACACTTAAGCTGTCTCTCATTGTGATTTTTTTTTTATCCCAATAAATGGACAAGACCCTTGTATAAGTTACACAATAGGTCAAATTTGTCCTGGAGTTCCCTTTTCACTGCCATTCTGGTCCTGCTGGGTGCCCCAGGACCCCTCAGTGCCAGTCCCAAGGAGGGCTTGCTTATGCAGTATTAATTAAGGAAGCCAGACATTCCTTCACAAGGGATAAGCCTTTTGCTCCACAATTAGAGATAAGGCATAAAATGGAGATACCCCTGGGAGCGCTAACACAGGGACTTCGATGTACATTAAGGAGTAGCTGACATGAGGGCATAAAGGCCAGAGAGCTGGTTTTGATAAAAGGAGAGGGAGTGAAGGGCCACTGAAGGGGGTGGGTGGGAATTTGATACCATTGTGGAGGGTGGGGAAAGCTTCCTCAGAGGGGAGCCTGGGGTACCAAAGACAAGTATCTCCTGCTTCATTATTTTGTCCAGGTCTAGTCTTCATCCTGGATTTTTTCAAAGCACAACTAGACTCTACCAACTAGTCCTCCCTTTCAGTTGTATTTTAAAAGTAAACTCTTGAGGTCTGGAAATTTTTATCAACCCAAAGGAATGAAATTCTAAATGGGTTGGGGGATGGGGTGCACTTCAGGCACGGATGTTAAAGTGGGAAAAGAGAATTTGAGGGGCCTCTCAAATTCCACCCCCTCAAGTCCAGCAAAAATGTTATTGTTAAGAGCTTCTTAATCCTTTTCTGTGTGTCATGGACCCCTTCGGCAGCCTGATGAAGTCTGCGTTAAATGCAAAAAAATAAATATATCTAGGATTACAAAGGAAACCAATTATTTTGAAATGAAGAAAAAATATTTTCCATTCAGATTCATAGCCAATTCTCCTCTCTCAAAGTCAGCGGATCTCCGGTAAAAAACTTTAGCCTGAAAATGTTAATTATGAATACTGAAGCTTTTTATCCAGCCAAGGATTATTATTTTTGATTAACATGCAATATTTCAATGGCATGCCCTTAGAATGGATTTTTGAGTCTGTTGTGAGGAGGTGTGAAGGAGGAGAGGGGGAAGAAGTGCTAATTGAACTTCCTACTATGTGTCAGGAACTGTGCTAAATGAGCTAAATCAGTGCTCCCTCTTTCTCCCATTACCAAGATGCTTTGGCTTTGTTGATGAGTCTTGGCCTTGGTCAGTCACTGTATCTGAAAACAGTTATCTCCCTAATTATCAGATCTATTCATCCTTCAAACAACTTAATTTGGAGAAATTTGATCATAAAATGAGGCAGTTTATGACGAGTTGTGCAAACCATGAAGTACTATATAAGTGTCCACTGTTCTTATCACTAAGGGAATGAGCATCTATTAGATTAAAATATAAAACCTGAACTCTGAATAAGTCTTATCCACCTATGAACAATATAGAAATGTGACACGTATGTACATACAAACACAGGTAGATAGTTGAACACAAAAATAACTTGGGACATAGGGGAAATTGGATCAGAGCTCTCCAGCTGCAAGGGACCCAAGAGTCATCTGATCTAACCCTCCCCATTTTACAGATGAAGAAACTGAGGCACAGAGAATTTAAGTGACATTCCCAAGGCCACATAGATAAGAAGTATCAGAATTTGAAGCAAGGTCCTCTGATTCTATTTAATCACTTTCCAATGTATCACATTGCTATGAATGCTTGTGTACGCAGGTGTCAGAATGGTACAGCGATTTTTGTCTTTTAAAGAATATCCAATAAAATCATTAGAATGTGGCCAAATATATTTTTATTCCCATCCTTAGTCAAATTGGAAAATAATTTCGATATCAGAATTAAGATCATAATGTGGTAACATCATTAGGCAGCGTCAGAGTCTGAGCTGGGCAGGGGAGCAACCCCAGCTGTGCCATCACTGGCATTCTCATGAATTCAACTTGCTCTTTACAAGCCTGTACAAAACATTAGCATTGCTAGTGTCCACAGTAGAGTGAGATCCTAGACCCACCGGATTCCTTATACTTTCGTTCACCTCCTTGCTTTTGTAGATACATTTCTGAATCATGACCAGACCCTTCCACCCACATTATGCTTCCTCCATCAAAGATGCATTATTGCTGTTCTTTGAATCTGTGCATTTTAAATCCCAGGTCAGTCAGTCATCAATATGGGGAATAAAAGTCTCCAAATCTCTCATTAATTCATGAGGTGGCAATTTCCATAGACCAGAGAGCTCTTCCTCTCCAGTTTTTTAACCTCAGCTTTCTTTTACTCTGAATTTTAGAAACTGGCCAATTTGACCCCTCAGATTATGTCTTTAAGCTTTTTTTCCCTTAGAAGCATAAAAATTTCTTTTAAAAAACGTTTATTTGAAGTAATTATGAAAAACACATTTGTATTGGCTCCCTTTCTTTTATGACCTCTTTAGAGAGCAGAAGATTATGGCAGATGTGTTCTTTGGCAACAGCTGGCAGAGGTGAATGAACACTAGTCTCAATTTCCTCTTAAACAAAAAATGACAAAATCAAGGAGAAAAACTTGCTCCATTCTTTTACCCTTCATAGCCTTAGAACCCACTTTTGCTGATACGAGTGCTAGAAAAAATGACTTGAACTTTATCTTCCTCATTTTGCAATGACATCAATAAGCTTAACTTCTCTTCTAACTTGGAAAGAAAGACTCCTGAAAGAATTGTTATGATTTGTCTGTTTGTAACTTGTCTTTCGCTAAGGTTTATCCCAATACCAAGGCATCCTATCATTAAAAAAAAAAAAAAAATCTGTTTTTCTGCTTGCAAACGTATAAAATGTAAATACAGCCACAAAGCAGCCAATGATTAGATTTTAAGATAAGATTTACAAGGACTTCAGTTACTTAACTATAGGTATTCAGCTATTTTTTTTTTTTTTTGCTTTAAGAAAATGTTAATTTCAGGAAATGGAGATAAGGATTTGGACCCAGAAAAAAAATGAATCACAAAGTCCCTATGGTTCCCAATGTCAACCACATAAGTATCTGCTTTAATGGAAAGAAAGTTGAACAGTTTAATTCAATCTTTATTCAAAGAAATATTAAAAGCAACTTCAGAAATGGTTAAGGAAAGGATTGAAGGTTTTCCCAAATAGATTCACACTTACAAATATAAGGCAGAAAGACTCAGATGGGAATCCCAAATGAAATGTGGAACTGAAAGGATATTATCTACCTTGTAACAGAACCCAGTACCCAGCTGTTCTTTGGTTAAAATCGCCTTGCTCATCAAGGAAATGTATACACACTCCCCTACTCAAACATTGCACTGCCTCATTTTTTATCCCATCTTCAGATTTTTTGCTTTTAATATTTGAAGATGTTAAAACAAGCTGTGGGTTTTGTTTGGCAAAATTAAAACATATACTCCCTCCATCATGTTTTGCAGATGTCATCTGGAACAAATTCCTCTGTGATTCCTAGACTAGAACTTCGGTAAATTATTTTGTTCACACTAAGCCGAAGAAAAGAAAAATGGCAGTCGTATCTTCTTTTTGGTGTACATTTGGGAACTAAGGGCCAATGGATGTTTTGGCTGCTCCTGGCATTGAGCTGCCTGGATTGCATTGCAGCAGATGCTAGGTATGCTCTTGGAGGCCTAAATGTACCCAGGGCAGTCTTTGTTAAATTGAAACATAACTGAATTCATGGATTTCATCCCACAAACTGCTTTAGCCACTCCAAAATTATGAGAACAGTTGTACTCTCCTGTGAATCACGGCATGAGACACACCCATTACTTTTCAAAGAAAAGGTGGGAAGGATTTGGTGTTTTCCTTTTAATTGGCAATTAATACAAGGAATCCTGGTTATCATTCTGGGCAGAAGGAAAGTAGAACTTAACTTTGAAAAAGAAAAATTTTGTAAAAGGCTATCCTTGGAAGTTTAGTTAATGGGGGGAGGGAGGGTAGAATGTTGAATATTAGTTTTCAGAGCAAAGATTTTTATAGAGCCCATCGAGATTTCATTTAGTTATAATCTATGGTGACCCCTGCTTCTTTAGAAAGAAAAAAAAGATGATAGACTCTGGGATGAAGAAAAAATAAGGTTTAAAAAAAAAACACATTCCAAAATGAGTATTCCAGGCCCTGTCCCATGTCCATATGAATTGTTGGGGTGATAATATTTCTCAATTCTGTCACAGTATTGGCCAATAACACTCTCTCCTCTCCTCTTCCTAGCAGCTAGCAGATGGCAATCCACTTCTGGCAAAGTTCACACTTTCACCTGCTGCCAGGGAGAGTGCCTGCTGCTTACAAGAAAACTTGACAAGGGGGAAGGGAAGATGTTGGAGCTCCTAATGGTGGAGGGCCCACATCTTGTCCCCTGGTACCCCCTAGTGAGTTTTCAAGGAAAATTAGTAAGAGAGTTAACCTCAAATTCATCCGTATTTCTAGCTCGGGAGAGTATGATGGAATGCTAGTGCCTCTCTAAAAACTGTGGAGTCACACACAATTACATGGTAGCCAGAGCTTTTCTCTTATTTATTTTATAAGTTTGTGTGAAAGAGATGGGGGAGGGAGAGAGGGAGAGACAGAAAGAGAGAGAGAGAGGGAGGAGAGATTGGTTTAAAGTTAGATTTAGCTCTCTAGACATGAAACTGTTAATGAAGTAAATCTCTGAACATATGGAAGAGGAGAAATCCACCCTATGTCCCCCCCCCCCACCCCCTTCAAACATTACTTGATTAAAGTTTTAAAAATAGCACTACCCCACTGCCCTCCTCCATTCTTCTCCCCTTTACTCCTCCCCCTCTCATCCCAACTCACAAAAGGAATCTGGGCAGGAAAGGAGCTAAAAGCTGAATCACCAGGTTCCTCAACCCAGCTGATGAAGTTCCAGCTCTCTCCTAAGAATGACTGACCCACTGTGGCTATCCAGAAAGTTACATTCCCCTGTAACAATAAACTACCCAGCTTTGGGAAACACCATACTTTCCCACATGAATGTTAAATAGGTCCAGGATAAATAAACTGGGGGCTCTCCCACCCCCGCAACCTTTGAAGACCAAAGAGATTTTTCAATTATATATTTTGTTACTGTCTTAAGAGATAAAAGCTGTATCTGCAAGTGATTAAAAGATGTTTTATATTCATGGACTTATTTCTGCTGAAATAAAGGCATAATTTAAACCACACATAATTCTAAGCAATTTGGGCCCATCGCAGCCTTCTAGCTGCTCCTGCTTGTTCTTCTTCTTCTTTTTAATGTTAGTCACTAATTAAAACGGAGTGTTATATTGCAGTGCTTAGCCCGATGCTTTGACATCCAGGTTTAGTGAATAAAAAGACCTGACAGAAAAATGAAAACAACATCCTCCACCAGGCTGCATGTAAGTTGTTATGGTTAAATGTGTGGCACAGATTAAGGACAGGCATTGAAGTTAGGAGCACTGAAGGGTGGAAGCCAGCACTTTATAGACACTCTTCCCCTCCCCCCCCCCTTCCTATGGATAAAGAAAGTAATATTTTTGAGAAAAATGGAGCTTAGGATTCATTTGTCGAGCTGCTGAATCACTCGCGGCTAATTCCTCCACCCCTTTGCCCCCCAAAAGCTCGGAGAAAAACACGGCTGAAGGTTAAGTCAAGGGACGTTTTAAGTTCATTCCAAACATATTTAGATTAAAAAGGGGAATTGGGACCCTAATTAATTAGTTTCCCAATGCTTAAATTTTAAAAAGGAGGACTACTGAGGCAAATTAGGGCAGCTTATACGAGTGCAAGTCTAACTTGGAATTCAAAGTCATGTGAATTTGGACTTTGGTAAAAAGATCCTATTTTCCCTGGAAACTGATGAATCCCATATGAAGGACGGGTGTCAGAAAGGAACGTCTTCCTGGTATTTTCGCAGAAATCACGCTTGGAAAACTTTGCTACAGACCCACCAACTGAGTATATAGAAGCTGCGGTCCCCTTGCAGGTCCGATGATCACTTTTAGTAATCAATAATAAATGCTGGGGGTCCCCGAATACAGATTCTCTCAGCGTCGGTCTCTTCCTCGCTTCCCGTCCCTCTCCATCACCCTTCTCCCTCCCTCCCTTAAATTCCATCCTGACTACGTGCACCTGGGATCAGCGCTTCACCCGGGTCTCCACCAGACTCGAGAGGGTGCGGGGGGGTGGGGAGGGGGAAGTAAGAAGTCTTTCCACTGAAACCTCTCAGGCTTTCTCTGAGACGCAAGGTGGGAGAACGAGGAGAAGCGGGGAGGGGGGGGAGGGGAGTAGGGAAAGAAGAGAAAGACGAGGAAGACGATTCCAAATCCGGGCTTGCAGGAAAGTCTCTGGAGAGGTGAGAGGGAAAAGAGCTCCTTCCCTGGGACCTCTGGCAAGCTGAAGAAGAGAAAGAGGGAACGCCATCCTGGAGCCCCACGAAGTTGCCAGAGTACCGAGAAAAGAAATGCAAAATAGGCAAGACGCCTCCAGCGATTTGTTCCCGACTGGGATGGTGACTGCGCGCCCCCTGGTCGCTCCGGCTGGGAGGACGAGGAGGAGGAGGAGGAAGCCAGGGCAGTCCCTGGGGGGGGAAGGGGGGATGGGGGAGGAGGCAGGAGGCTGATTCCCAGGTCCCCTCTCTAGCCGCCGCCGCCCTCTCCTCCTCCTCCTCCTCCTCCTCTTCATCCTGGTGGGGGGCGGGAACCACCGCAGGGCACACTTTCAAATCCAGCCTCGGGAGAGTAGGCAATAGCAGCCTTCCGCCCAGGGCGTCCCTTTGGAGCTCAGCTGGGGTCCGGCGAGCGCTAAATAGCTGAAGGCCGGGATGCCTGGGGACCTGGAACCATAAAGGGCAGCGAAAGCCAGAGCGGGGGGGATGGGGCAAAGGAAGGGGCAGGACCAGAGTCTGACTAGCTAAACACCCTACTATAGGGGCTAGTGGCTCCTTCCCAATAAGGTCCCGGATTGTTGTGGCAAGGTCCTCGGCCTGGCTCTGCCCTGCTGCCCTGTCCTGCTCGGGCAACATGCAAAGGAGAAGTCCAGACTTTTCACTACCTTCTCTGGATTCCGTCGTCTGGCAATTCCTGCCAGCGTACCTGCCCGGTATAAACTGGCAGCAGAAGGGAGAAAGAATAGTGAGCAGGAAAAGGGAATACCTTCGAAGGTACTCTGTCCGGGGATCCCCTATGTAACTCGGGCACCTAGAAAAGACCCTCTAGGTATACCCTCTCCTCTGGAGGCTCACTACTAGCGACTAGCCCCAATCTCCTACCGCAGACATCCATTAGTTGTCTGACCCAGAGAAGGGCACTAAACTATTTCTAAGCCTCAGTTTCCTCCTCTTAAAAATGAGGAATGAAGAAGGTGAACCCATTAACAGCTAAAGTCCCTTGCAGCTCTAAAACCTTTTCTTCCCTAACTTTAAGGTTGATTTGGACCCTGCCCCTCAACTTCTCCACAACTTTGGAGGAAAGAAGGGTGGGAGCTCCTGAGGAAAAGAAAGTCTGGTTTGTGTCTTTCCAGCCCTCAAACTGAGCACTGCTCCATCTCCGCAGTATCCTTTAATTTAAACAAGAGGAGAAAAGTGACCTTTCACCTTCCCGAGCCGCCCACCGCGTGCCCTTTGCAGCAGGTATCAGCACCCTCTCTGTCCGCAGAATCCCAGAGGGAGCCGTCCTCTCTCTGAACTCTAGGTTCACGAGGCCTAATCTGCCCAGGTTTCATCTCCAGGGGATTGCGCCTCCCGGCGAACAAACCCAGCCCCCAACTCGGCTTAGAGCTTCGTGTCCCTCAGTCACCCAGGGGCTCCCTTGTGCCCTTTACCGCACCTTGAGTACCCAAGTGACTCTCTTCCTTTCCTCAGCCTCTCTTTGGGCGCAGCCAGGGGAGAAGTGTGGGCCCCGTGTACACCCATCCCACTTTAGTAAATCACTTAGCTGACCCCACCACCTATGGGACCGACCGCAGCCGCTCTAAAGACCCGCTTTGCAGCCGCAAACTCTGGAGGGAAGAGGCAAAGAGTCTGTGCGCCTGGTCTGCTCTGTCCGTTAGCGGCGTCTTACGGGCTAGGGCGCGGACGCGGCGGGCTTCCCTCTGAGTCTTACTTACCTCCCAATGTCTAGGCTTTTTTGCCCTGAGACAACAGGAAACAAATTTCTCTCCAAGTAAGGTGCTTCTTTGGAAAATAGTGAAGGTTCCCCTGGTGCGTCAGAGATGACAAACTCCCGGGTTCAGGAAGACCCCTACGGTGCCTGCCGGTGGGGCTGGGCTGGGCTGTGGCAGTGGCAGCGGCGGCAGCAGCAACAGCAGCAGCAGCAGCAGCAGCCCGAGAAGCAGCGTCCCAACTTTGCGGAGGACGCTCGCTACAAACTTCCACCGCGTCTGGGCCGGGGCTCCCGGCTGGCCTCAGGAGGGAGGACACGGCTCCTACAGCCGCCGCGGAGGCTGCTGGCTTCCCAGAGCAAGTGCCTGGGCAGCTGCGGGGGCCTTTACATGTCTCGGGGCCACCCTGGGCCGTCCGGAGCCCCCGCGGAGCGTCGAGTCAGAGAGTCTTTGGGCTGGATAGAGCTGGGACTGCAGAGGCAGCGGCAGCGGTAGCGGCTGTCGGCTGCTCTTCGTAACGGGTGCTGCTGCCCAGAACCGGTCACCTAGGACTCCAGGGTGCGCCGAGCTAGCGAGCTAGCGAACCAGAGAATGGGGCTGCGGAGCCCCGGGGGAGGAGGCGGGCGGCGGGCGGCGGGGAGCCCTGGGCAGCCGAGAGGAGGCGGCGGCGGCTGCGGCAGGAGAGGCAGAGGGGGCAGCGGCGGCGGCAGCTTGGGCTCCCGCGCTTCGGGACAGATGCTCGGGACCGGACCGCACACTCACAAACACTAACGGTAGCTGCCCGGAACGAACTCAAGCCACTCGCCACTCTCTGATGCCCTGCAGCACCGGCAGCTGAGGAACTCCTTGCTCCCTCTCCTCTCCTCTCCTCTTCCCCAGGGCGTCTCGGTGCCGAGCGCGAGTGTGTGCGCTCCGAGTGTCACTCACTAGTGAAGCTCAGAGGCGCCCTCCCTCCCCCTCCTCTGCCTTGGCCGCCTCCTCCCCCCCTCCCACCCCCCAAAGCTGTCCCTCCTGCTGGCCGAGAGCGCGCGCGCACACTTCTCTCTCTCTCTCTCTCTCTCTCTCTCTCTCTCTCTCTCTCTCTCTC
>NC_058135.1:9118027-9273752 GCF_016433145.1 Gracilinanus agilis | reverse complement strand
CCCTCCCTCCCTTCCTTCCTTCCTTCCTTCCTTCCTTCCTTCCTTCCTTCCTTCCTTCCTTCCTTCCTTCCTTCCTCCCTCCCTCCCTCCCTTTCATTCTTCCTTCTTTAAAGACAGAAAAGTTTTTAACCAGAACATATTCTTTCTCTAATGGCAGTCTAAGATTATATTTAAGCTTATGAGCATATCCACTACTTAGACTGTCTTTTTCCCAAATAAGCACACTCTCAGGTGGCATGCAGCTTCTCAAGGGCAGAGGCTATTTTTTCTTTGATTTTACATCTAGAAATCCAAATTCAGTAGGTTCTTAATATTTGTTGAATTACAATTAATTAATCAGGACCAGCCATTAGGTCACTTATATTGGAAACCAGGAAGAGGAAGAAAAATAGCTTTTATAAGCTTGAATCCACCATAGAGTAAATGGATTGTCAATTATTTAACATTTGAAGGATTTTAAGGGTTCTGGTTTCCAAAAGAAAAAAATGCAGTCAGCTCAGTTGTCACATTTTTGCTAATCTATCAAGACCTGGAAAAAGGCATTATGATATTGAAGAAGTTTTTAGAAACTTAGTGTTGGGAAAAGACCTCAGAGATCATTGTACTATTGGTTCCAGTTTCATGATTTTTTTTTCATTTCAAACATGTTGACACAAGCAATCTCCCCATAACCCCCTGTTAACCAATAAGCCCAGAACATGTCTTGTAGAGAGCAATGATTTAGGTAAGCTATAAAACCCTAAGCTGTGATGATCTTTTCCTGAACATAAAAGTTGGGGAAAAAATAAAGGAATGAATCCCCATATTTTGGATAGAAATTATTTCCATTTTCTTTACTAGCAAATGTATTGCTGGCTTAAGAAAAGGAATGATTGTGCAAGTGATTATCTATTGCTTATCTTCCATAGATTCTTTTTAAACATTTTAAACCTTTACCTTCTGTCTCAGAATCAATACTGTATATTGGTTGCAAGACAGAAGAATCATTAAGACTGGGCAATTGGGGTCAAATGACTTGCCCAAGATCACACTGCTAGGGAGTGTCTGAGATCAGATTTGAATCTAAGGATCTTTCATTTCTAGGAATGGCACTCTTTCCAATGAGTCAACTAGTGGTCCCCTCCTCTATAGATTCTTTTCTTTTTTTTTATTTTTTTTTTAACCCTTATCTTCTGTGTATTGGCTCATAGGTGGAAGAGAGGTAAAGGTGGGCAATGGGGGTCAAGTAACTTGCCCAGGGTCACACAGCAGGGAAGTGTCTGAGGCCGGATTTGAACCTAGGACCTCCCATCTCTAGGCCTGACTCTCAATCCACTGAGCTACCCAGCTGCCCCCCCCCCCCCCATAGATTCTTAAGAAATAGTGCTAGCAGAATTTTCCGAGATGTCATCTTTCTAGTGCCATCTTTCCCAGAGACAAGGGACCAAATAAGATGATGTTTCAAGGATTTCTTTCCCTGGAGACAAGAACTGTTTTAAATTTCTCTATTTTTACCCCCAGGTGTTGATTTTTCTTGAAAATCATGCAAATAATGCCCAATGAGCCATATTGAATTAATTGTACATACCTTTTCTCACTGCCCCCAGTAGAATGGAAGTTCCTTGAGGAATGATTTGACATTTTTCTTTGTATCTCTAAACCTAACAAACCTATGCTTGGCACATAGAGTGATCTCAATAAATCCTTATTGAATTTCCTGTCCATTTAAATTTTTTTTTTTTACCAATCTTTTATCTGAAGTATTTCCCAATGAAATTTAATGGAGAAAAGACTTGTCTTGATAGATGGTATATTTTCAGCTAGCAACTCTGCCAGTGGTGTTATCAAGTCCCAACCATTGTAATAATGCACTGAATTATATTGAACTGACGTGACTGAGTCACATCTTTGCTTTTAAACATTGTGTTGGAAGGGTGGAGGAAAAGACAATGTGTTAGTATTTACTCCAATGTGACAACTCCGATTATATCATAAAACCAGATCAAAGACAAATTGCTTTACTGTAAAATCCCAAATCTGCATGTGTAGGGTAATGAGAAACAGGGGCCCTTCTGCTTTCCAAGCACAACGGCTCAGCTCTCATTATGTCTGTGGAGAAAAGAAGAATCACATTATTTTGGGTCATTTAAAAAGGTTAAGCCATTTTCTGGATAATAAATTATGATGGAAACACTGAAATGATTTTGGAGAATTAGTGCCCAATGAAATAGAGTCTCCCCTGAGTGGGCGATTGCTTAATGCATTAAAGGTGAAAGGATTTGTTTCTATGTTTTTCCTCCCTTCTTTGGCAAACATTTATTAAGCACTTACTGGGTGTCACAGAATGTGCTAAGCACTTAGGGATGGGAATAAGGACTGGACCTGAGATTTTGTTAGTAGAGAGAATTCCCTCAACCTTGTAAATCGATGCATTCCTAGCATCTTGGATTCTTGGATGCAGAAGAAACAAAATCAGCAGTCCTTGTTCTCCAAGGCTAAAATCCTTTTCTACTGTAGGAATAGGAAATAACCTATATGAGTAAATGTAATATATTTGGAGAGGAAGAAAGCATTAGCAATTGGAGAACACTGGGAATGTGTCATGAAGCAAATGGCACCTGAGGTGAATTGTGAAGGAGAGTAAATATGAGGAAAGACTGCATCTTAATCACACAAGTCAGCTCAGGTGATTTCATATGACTGGAAGATGGAGTGACAGATTCTATTCTAGGCTAGTTCAGTTGGAAGGAAATGTGCAAGAAGAGTAAGGTGAATTGAGATCTGAAATGCCTGTAGGCTTGCAGAAGTCCTCAAACACCACAATGAGGAATTGGCATTTGATCCTACTGGCCATAGAGGGTCATTGAATATTTTTTGAGATTGTGAAGGATTAATTTTTAAACGAATACAAGTTGAGGTTAATTTGTCCTTGCTAATTCTTGGTTTAAGAGTTTTTTCTACCTTTAATGGAAACCTCCCAAAAGATGTTAGGGGTACTCTTTTATTTTCCTTCCTTTTATCTTCCTAATTTCTTTATTAGCAATTCTTTACATTTTTTTTCTAAATCTACATATAGTTTCTAATGTTATTATTGAGAGTGCACTGGATAGAGTGCTGGACGTAGAAGTATGTAGATCTAGGATCAAATCTTGCTGAAGACACTTAACTAGTTATGAGATGCCAGACAAATCACTTATACTCTCTGTGCCTTAAAATGAGAAGTGACTTCTAGATTGCCTTTTGGCTCTAAATCTCTGGCCCTTTATGATTCTATGCAATGGCTATCTGCTATCCAGATACTTTCTACTTTGCTACCCCTATTAAAATCTTTAGGAATTTTAGCTGAACAGTACTATAAATTTGAAATTTTTATTTCTCAGTTTAGAAGATGAGAAAGACACAATGGATATGAAAAAAATCCTTGTGTCTTGCTAAAGATAGATAGATAGATGATAGATTAGATAGATAGATAGATAGATAGATAGATAGATAGATAGATAGATAGATAGATAGATAGAAGAGTCATTGGACTCTTCCCCATTTCACCCCCACAAAAATCACCTTTGTACATATGTCAGCACCTGGAAAATTCATTCTAATTTTGAAAGAGGAGATCATTTAAAAGACTTTAGTATGGAAGGGAGCAGAGCCAGAAGAACTCTATACACAGAGACTGACATTCTGTGGTAAAATTGAATGTAATGGACCTCTGTACCAGCAGCAATACAGTGACCCAGGACAATTCTGAGGGATTTATGGTAAGGACGCTACCCACATTCAGAGGAAGGACTGCAGGAGAGGAAACATATAAGAAAAACAACTGCTTGAACGCATGGGTCGGGGTGGACATGACTGAGGGTGTAGACTCGAAACTACCACACCAAAGCAACTACCAACAATTTGGAAATTGGTCTTGTTCAAGGACACATGACAAAACTAGTGGAAACGCGCATCGGCCAAGGGTGAGGGGGGGTGCGGGGGGGGGTTGAAGGGGAAAGGTGGAGCATGAATCATGTAACCATGTCAAAAATGAATATTAATAAATGTTAAAAAAAAAAGACTTTAGTATGAACAGAAAATTCTTCTCCTTTATTTTTTTTAAACCCTTAACTTCTGTGTATTGGCTCCAAGGTGGAAGAGTGGTAAGGGTGGGCAATGGGGGTCAAGTGACTTACCCAGGGTCACACAGTTGGGAAGTGTCTGAGGCCAGATTTGAACCTAGGACCTCCCGTCTAATTCTGCTCCTTTATAATGAGGTCCATCCCATTATCAGAGCTACTCTTTCTTCTGGGGGCTGGCTCAACACTTGAATGACCATTCATTTGACTCAATACCGAAGGACATGGGCACCATAAGATGAGGTGATCCTCTTTGGGTATTGAGCCAGTAGAACTGATAAATTACTGGACCCTTAAAGGAGAGAAATACCTTCCACTCTCTCTGTTGCTAATTGTTCAACAATGCTCTCTGTCCCTGAACTTCCTATTAAGGGAGAGAGATCACTTTTTCTCCCCACTCTGCATCTAAATGTGTCCCCCAGTAGGTGAACCTGGGCTGAGCCGTGACTGCCTTTTCCATTTTGTGCTTCCTTTCCTTTGTAGATGGTTGAACTTCAGCCTTAAAACGAATATGTCAAATGTTGGAGGTGACCTTGCAAATTTGAGAGAGCTGAAAATATATTGGGTCCTTGGAGGAGAATTAATAGGTAGAAATGGAAGTTTCTCAAAAGTAGAAGATAACCACCACCAGAATGAGCCCAATCTAATGGCCTGGCATGTCAGAATACATTGATATTGTAAAAGACAATGCAGATTCAGGATGAAATATAAAGTGACTAATTAGCAATCCCACCAACTATTTCTTATACAGATATAGTTTCACTATCAACATGCTAGAGAATTTTATACTGGTTAAAGGTTATTTTAAGTCACTGTCAATATTCTGACTTTTTTATCTTTTAGCATTTCTTTTGTGTATAAGAAATAAATATCTGTCCTGTTCCTGGTTTCATATTATGTACTAGGTGATTTTAAATTTTTCCCATTTTGGAGAAACCCTATAAATAAGCCAAAATAAGAGGTTTAAATAATTTATCTGTGGGCTTCTGAGATAAGAGATGTAACAAGCCAGAGTGTAAGAAAAGGAAGCTTAGCTCCTCCCTTAGAAGCTCAGATTAAATTAAGTCAACACTAAATGTATTTGTGCAGAGTAGAAGGTCTCTTTAGGAAGAAGTGGATTGTGTCCCATCTTCCTGGGCCTGGCAGTGATTCTGTAATATTAACTATTCATTCATTCATTCATTCATTCATTCATTCATTCATCAGAATAAAGGAGCACCTACTATGTGCAAATCACTGTGTTCAGTGCTCATCGTTTGTAAATAACATGCGATGTCTGACCAAAGATTTCCTCAGTCAAGGCAATGTATATAAAGAAACTCTGAAAAAAAATGAAAATTCAGAAGAAAATGTAGAAAGATAATATGTTGTTGACTAACATCTTGATTGGTCCAGGTCATGCGTATAAAGGAACCCTGAAGAATCTAAGCGGAAAGGGCATTTGAGGTCATCTAGCACCACATATTCCTGAAAAGAAATCTCTTCTAAAAAATTCCTGACAAGAGGTGATCCAACTTCTGCTTGAAGATGTCCAGTGATAAAGGAACTCTCTACTTCTCAAGGAGGAGGGTTCAACTGAATATAGCTATTATTTCACAGGTTAATTCTTTTGACTATATATGACAAGTCACCTCCTTGTCTTAGATCTCCTTTCCCCTATGTGTAAAACCAGAAGTCTGAACTCAATTCCAATTAAGGTCCCTTCTAGTTCTAAAACCTATTTTAGAACCCTATGAGCTAAACTAAGCAGAAACTAGGAGCACTTCTGTCTCATAAAAAAAACGTCCAGTCAAAAGAAGAAGAAATGACCTGCTCTCTTCATCACTGCCACCAAGAATCTGCATGAATTATGTTTTTATTTGCATATTCTTCTCCAGGAAAATCAATTCAATGGCCCCATTATGCAATCTTGGAATATATAATTTAAGAATGAGGAACCAAACTAGACAATATTGGGGATGGGCATCCAAATGATAAAGTATTAAATAAACGCCAACTATGAATGCAAAACAATTTCATATTTTATCTCTGAGAAATAGAATGTGTAGCTAGGTATATTATGCATACTCATGTATGTATACACACATTGAACACCAGCCCAAACCTTCATATGAGAAGTGAGTGGGGAAGGATCAGAGACAGAAAGAAAAATTATTGCTCAAGGGACCACAAGAGAAACAGTGTAGAGTATTTGAATAAGGAGGAAATATGATAAGAGTTAATCAATCACAGAATAATAGACTCTTTGGGTTGTAAGAAGACTCAGAGGCTGTTAAGGTCAACTTTTCCCTGAAAAAGAATGTCCTTACAACACTCTGGATAAACAACCAGCCAGCCTTGGCTTGATGACCTCCAGAAATGGGGAACTATTAGAAATTAGTCCATCTTACTTTTGGACAGCGCTAATCCTAGGAAATTAGCTATTCCTTATACTAAGCCTGAATCTTCCTCCTGCAGTTTTTATGCACTATTTCTAGTTCTTCCTTCAGGGCCAAATGGAAAAATCTATTTATCTCCCAAGTGACTGTCCATAGAATACTTAGAGATAGCTGTCATTCCCTTTGATAATCAACCAACCAACAAGCATTTATGAAGCCATTATCATATGCCAGTCACTGTGCTAAGTGTGGGGAATATAAATACAAGCAAAATTTAAGGTATTCCCTGCCTTCAAGGAGCTTACATTTTAATGGGAACAGACAACCCCTAAAAGGGAGCTGTAAAGGTGGAAGAGAAGTATCCCCATTAAGCATCACTTATTAAGTGGTTGTCTATCTTGTATAAAAGGGAAAGAAATTATTCTAATGCCATCTGGCCTCCAAACTGAATAAAGAAATAAAATAAGGCTGTCATCAAAATTTATGCCTAGAAATAAGGATAATACAAAGGTCTGTTATTGCTAAGGAACTGAGACTTAACCACTGCTCACTCTGTGTTGTAGCTGCTACTTTTGTACATATAAATTTTTTTCTGCTGAAAAAGTCTTGGTGGACTTAGTTATATACTTCAGGAATTCAGAATTGATCATTTTGTTTGCTTTAAAAAATAAGTTATCTGCTAGCTGCCTTGAAGATACCAAGGAGTTCCTCAAAGAGGATACAGTTTAATTAGGATGAAGGGTAGAAAGCACAAGAGATGAGATGTGATGGATATGTGACATAACAATCCAGCTGCCTACAACCTATCAGAAATAACTGTGTTAAGGAAGTAAGCTAGGAACAAATATTAAGAGGTTCCACATCTGTGCAGGCATCCATTTCCCAGAAACTATAGGTTTCCATTTCCTTTTCTTTTGGAATTACCTCTGGTCAGGGTTTTCTTCATAGACCTGGACAAAGAAGAATGATAGAAAAGTTTAATGTCTGAATTTAATGTTGGACTTCTTCATGCCAATAGGCCTGAAGCAGGGAGAAGGCCCCTATGAGTCACTATCCTTCCCTCAGTTGAAGGCAGCCATCAAGGAGTGAAATCACAATATAAAGATTTACATGGACTCAAAGCAGACTATAGGAAACAAATAGAAAGAGATTGGAGAGAAGGTCCAGATTTCATTGTTCAGTAGTTTCAGTTGTATCTGACTCTTCATAATCTCATTTGGGGATTTCTTGGCAAAGATACTAGTTATTTGCCTTTTCCTTCTAGAGCTCTTTTTTTACAGGTGAGGAAACTGAGGCAAAAGGATAAATTACTTCTCTAACCCTTATATCTAGTAAAGTGTTTGAGGTAGGATTTGAACTCAGGTCCTCTTGGCTCCAGGTCTGGCACTCTATCCCCTGGGCCATCTAACTCTCCTTGAGGTACAGATAAGATCATAGTAAATTTAGCAACTACCCTCACTGTGGGAGCAAGTGGAATTTCAGGCCCTCCTTTCCTGACTTCCCTACTGATTCTTTGGACTTTGCCACCATTCCTTAGCTGCCTTCTTACCCAATAAGTTTTCTTTGCTCCTTTGGCGCCTACCATTGCTGAGTACCTCCTGGATCCTCCAATTTGAGCAAGTGACTAGTCCAGCCATTCTGTACTCTTGAGTAGACAGTTCTTTTTCTCCTTTGTTTCTTTAGAGCTTGTGGAGGAAGCCCCCTGTTGAGTTTGCAGTCTAATCCTTCTCCATTATATCCAGCTCCCAGTCTAAGTGAGAAGAGGGAAGAAAGAAAAGAGCAACTGCTCCCGAGACGCTAAGTTCTGGAAACTCATTATTTAAAAGCTTTGTTTTACTTATCGCTCCAGTTTCTTAGGCTGATTCTTCTTCATAAATCATATAGCCATTAATAATAAATGATTGAATCCCGAGGCTTTTTTCCCCCTGAGGGATTGTCATGAATGGGAGAGTGAATCTAGCCCATTGGCAATCAAATCTCAACAGGTTGAAGATGAAAGTGAACTTGGATATATTCCAAATCATATTATGATATCATGATATAAAATATATTAGACCGCCAGATATATCATATATATATCATAACATGACATCATATTATATATCCTATTATATGTCATATTTTAGACTCACAGCCCTCAACTATCATCCTGGGACGAACCTCTAGAGATGCAGCCTAGCAATTCTTCCTACAGATGTTAAAGCCACACTCAGAAAGAAAAGTCCTCCTATCAAAGTACTTGGCACAGTCACAACATTGGAAGCTGATATGATTTTATCCATTTAAATAACATTAAAGAAGTGGCGTTACCATCTGTGTGACTGCTGTGTCTTAGGAGGTAGGAACTTTCCATCTGATTCACAGCTAAAATCTTCCAAGAATGTTGTCCCCTCCATCAGAAAGTGAGCTCCTGGAGAGCAGGCACTGCCTTCCTTTTCTTTTGTATACCCAGCTCTTAGCACACTGTTTTGCATATAATAAGTGATTCATAAATGCTTCTTTCATTCATTCATTCATTCATTCATTTATTCATTCATTCATTCATTCATTCATTCATTCATTCATGCAATTAGAACTCCATATAACAACGGAGGGCCAAATATTTAGTCACCAGAAGGCTCTGGAGAAAGCAGAAGTAGTGAGTTGTGGAAGAGACTACTCATAGGTAGCCAGGGTGCCATCTAGTGACCAAAAAAAATCTATCTCCATCTATATATTCTACCCTTTGCAGCTGATTAAATACTTATCAGTCTGATATTCTCTATTGGCAAAAATCAGAGAATACAAACAGGGTTGTCTGAATTCAGGATAACGTGCACCCCTATCTAGCATGCACTTGCCCACCCCCCACCCCCACACTTGTCTCTGTGAAAGAGCAGACACGGAGATCATTCCCAAATAGAGATCCACCTTGTCCAGAAGAGAGAAGCTATGGAATAGAAAGAAGGAGTGTTGGAGGAGTTGGAAAAGGGAACACATGGGGAAGGAGAAAAAGGTGAAGGCTAGAGCAGGGAGAAGGGAGGAAAAGGGACGGAATGAAGATGACAAGAAGGGTATATGTCGAATCAAGGACACACGGGCCAGGATATGAGGAGAGAAGATCAATTCGTGATGGTTAATGACAGCAGCTGGGAATCCTGGAGAGGCAGAAAAAAGGAGATGGAAGAGCAGGACAAGGATGTGAACCCAGAAGGGATTTGAGTAAGCAGTTAAAAAAGTGGAAAAAGAACAAATTTAAAATATCAAGTTAAAAATCATATTGAAAATCCTAAAACTTGAAAGTGAGATGAACAAAACTGAATATTAAAAAACCATTGAGTTAATAAATCAAACTAAGAACTGATTCATGAAAAAAAAACAAAAGAGTTTAACAATTGGTTGATATGATTTTTTAAAAAGTGAAGAAGGCTTGGGAACAATTTACTTGACCAGGAGAGAAGAGATGGGAGGTGGCGTGGAAGAAGGGCAAAGAGTGATGGAGAAATGATACAAACGATAGGAGCACAACTCGACAAAATAGGGTACCAAAAAATGTAAACATCAGGGGATCAAGGGAAGTGCTAGCTTTCATCCTTGAGTATCCACTGCTGAGTAATACACTGTAAGAGCTGAATATTTGTTGACTTGAACTGTTTAGATTAGTACTTTTTCACCATTTCCTTAGACATAAACATATATGTCTAATTTTTAAAAACGAAATGTGATTTAATTGACGCAGGAAGCTCATGGTAAGGAACTTCCCCTCACAATGAAATTCAGAGTCTTCTCTGTGCTTTAGAGTCTCATAGAGAGGTAATTAGAGCACTGAGAATTTAAACGATTTGCCCAGAGTCTCATAGCCAGTATGTATTAGAGAAGGAATTTTAATTCAGGTCTTTTAGCAACTTTTGTATCCAGAAAGTCATACTGCCTCTCATATATATTAATGGGAATAGGGACTGGACCTTTGGCTTCATTGACATAGAAAACTCCCAGATGAAGAAACTCCATCTACCAGCACAGGTCAGTACCTTCCCTGCAACTTAAAATCATAGAGAGCGGCCTAGAAATTAAGTGACTTGCCCAGGGTCTTACAACCAAATATGTGATTTGACAACCAACATATATGACTAAAATCCAACTTTTCTTGGCTCTGAGGCTGCTCTCCATCTGTTGAGCCATGCTTCATAGAACAGGTACATATGTTACATGTAAGCAAAGGAGGTCATCGAGTCAATTCTATAAATCTTTATTAAACTACTATATTTAGGATTCTTGCTCACAGTGGTATATATATATGTGTGTGTGTGTGTGTGTGTGTGTGTGTGTGTGTGTGTGTGTGTGTATAGTGATTACCTGAATTATTTTCATCTATTCCCATCCATTTATGTTCTCTGACACTCAAGATGTCAATGTTTAATCTTTCCCTCTCAGAAATTAGTTCAGACTATTTACTGGAAGGGTAAAAAACAAAACTAAAGCTTAAATACTTTGACCACACAATGAGAAGACAAGACTCACTGGGAAAGACCCTAAAGTGGGAAAGATGAAAGGCAAAAGGAGAAGGGATGAGATGGATAGATAATGTAATGATAGCATTGAACATGAACTCTGACAGACTCGAAGGGATAGTGGAGGATAGAAGGGCCTAGGGTGCTATGCTCTATGGGATCAAGAAGAGTGGGACACACGGAACAACTGAACAACAAGTTCAAGATGCTATGCTAGGCACGGAGAATGCGGAGATAAAAAAATAACGCAACGCTTGCCTTCAAGGAGATTTCAATTTCATAAACTGTGTATAGACTAATTATTGGTTTAATCAGGAATAGCAGTGATACTTGTTGGCTCTCTTCTGATTAGTTTGGGAGAATTTCAAGAGCTAGTTCAATATCAAGATTAGTACTTGGCAAGGTGAGGTAGGGAGGGTTGTAAAGTCAGAGGATATCACTTCGTGAAAGGAAATGAAGTGAATTTTCACATCAAACTAAAGAAACTTGAAGCAAATGAACTGCGGAGTATTAGAGGGACAGTGTTATGGAGAGAGAAAGGATGTAGTTGAACACAGGTGGCTGTAGGCCTTATACAGATGAGGAAAACTAGGCACAAAAAAAGCTCAGGATCTTCTTGGAGTTATATACAACTGCAAAGCAACTGGGCTTGGATTTCATAGGCTCTTAGATCTAGTGATGGAAGCGATCTTAGAAACCATAAAGTCCAAATTCTCCATTTTACAGATGAGGAAACTGAGGGTTAGGGAATTTAAGTGACTTGCTGAAGGTCAAACAGCTAGTATCTCAGATAGAATTTGAATTCATGGAATCTTCCTGACTCCATGGCCAGGATTCTATTTATTCTGCCATGCCATCTGGGTCTGCGCCAGTGTCTTCTGCATTACAATATCTTGCTGCTTTTAATGAAGTCAGCAAATCAATAGAAAGAGAACTGCAATTTGTACCTCTGTAAGATGAAGGATTGGATTAGGTTAGCTCAGAACTTCTTTATAATGACCAATTAAAAAAAATGAAGTAGTGGGTAACTTTGTGTGTTATCAGTGAAACAGTAGAGTCGAACCCAAACATTGATCTTGGAATGGGGAGCAATAGGTCAAAATTAGAGTCAGACTTTGGCTGAGTTCAAAGAAATGTTTTCCAACAACTAAAACTAAACAAGGAGATCATGTGACCTCAAGAGGCAGCCTCTTTAAGGAAAGCTACATGCTCACTTGCTGAGTGTGCTTCAGAAGGGATTTGCACCAGGTTTGGGCTGCATTGGATGCTCTCTCTTGTCCCTTCTGCCTACAAAACTGGGTGATCCAGTGACCACAGGCTTTGAGAAATGACTTGACTTGTCATTTCTGAAGGATATGCCAAAAAGTAGCCCAAGTGGTGGGAGGCAGACTTAATCCTAATTAGCCCCATATGCTCGGCCGTTCCCAAGAGTCTAAAAATGGCATTTCAAATGAGTGGCTTCCTCCTTTGGCGGCACTGTAAATCTCAAACTACTACTACATCAATGTGGGTTGTTGTTTTTATTAGGATTGGACTATATTCCATTGCTTTGGTCAGTAATTAGTTACTGAAAATTAAGCTGCGAGAACAGCATAATCTATGGGACATCTGATCGCTTACAGCAACTCCTACAGGTAGGGAATGAGTATTAGCATTCCTATTTTTATTGATATAGAAAATGAAGATCCGAAAACTGAAGGGTTTTTGTCCAAGATCAGAGTTAGAACAATACGGGATAGAGATTGGACTGGAATCCAGTTCTCTGATTTAAGTCCATTCTACTTGGTTAAATCACAGTTTGAGATTGGGAAATTGAGGAATAGAGAGGCCCAGTGACCTTAATGTAACAAATATATAAATTTAAATAAATTTTAAAAAGCCAACATTTTTCCTTCTATGCCAAGTTGCTTTGGGATCAACTGACAAAGAAATATAGCTTCTGTGTATTTGGATCAATTTGACAATTCCACAAGTATTTATTAAGTCTCTTATCTGTGCCAAGCACTCTGCTAGGTGCCAGGGCTAGAGACAAAGCAAAAGAAAACTAACAGTCCGTACCCTCAATAAGTAGATATTTTACAGACACCTGGCCCTGTCTTGGCTTATACTTCCAATAAAAACAGGGGCATGGTTTGAGCTCCCTGGTACTCCTCCCTAGCCCAAATGTTGCCTGGAGGCACCATTGCCAGCCATTTTCCCGATGCTCCCTTCCAGGGCTTCTGCTCGTCTTAACCTTTCAGCACAGCCCAGGGACATCCCCCTTGCCTTCATCTGGGCTGGCATTTCCACACTCTTCTGAATCCTTAGGCATATCTGAGGCTTAACAACGAGCAAAAAATTAGGTCAGGCTGAAAGGGGGCCCATCTCGCCTGCTTCTCTGCCAATCTCATTTCAGTTTGGAGGTTCTGATGCTCCAGATTCCTACTCAACATGGACTGAGAATTAACAAATTCTACCATGCTCAGTCCTGCCTCTATCTTTTGCATACTTCTACTCCCATGAATTAGGAAGGAAAAAAAAAAAACAACTGCCTTTTTTATTCTAGCATTAATTGGAGGAATCAAATTAAGAACTCCTAAATTCTTCTTCATCTGAAGCAAACGGGGAAGTTTCTTTTCCCTATCTGAGACTCTCTACGGGTGGAACAACTAATTAAAGCGTCTCAAGTGACAAAGGTTTCATTTAAAGCAGAGACGCATTTCCGCCACTGCAGAGCAGAGGTGGAGAGAGGTTTCGTCTGGAAGGTGGCTCTGCAAGAAAATACTTCTCAAGAAAGAGGGAACCGGGAACAGCCTGGGGAGGTTAACAAAGAGCACCAACAGGGTTGCCATTTGGGTGTGACCTGGCATCTGGCTCATTATCGAAGATCAATAAATGTGAACATGGACAATAATAAGAGTTAGAATAACTGACATTGGCTTTGTGCTTTAAGATTTGTGAAGCATATGATCTCATTTGATGCTCCAAAAACCCTGGGAAGAAAGGAAATGAGTGCCTACTATGTGCCAGGTACTGTGCTAAACACTTTACAAATATGATCTCATTTGATACAGCAAGCCTGGAAAGTAGGTGCCATTCTCTTCCCATTTTATAGTTAAGGAAACTGAGGCAAACATTTAGAAGTTACATATCTGAAGCAAGATTTAAATTGAAGTTATGGCACTCTAATCACTGTGCCCCCTAACTGGGACGAAGGTGCTGTCATAATTGTCATTTTTCAGATGAGGAAACTGAGGGTCACAAAGCTTAGGTGATTTGTCTAGGATCACATAGAGAATAAATAAACATAAACATCTGAGGTGGGATTTGAACCTGAGTTTTCCAGACATCAAGGCCCAGGAAGTTTTTTGCTTCACCATAGGTTCTTGAGTCAGGGAATATGAAGGTGAAGAAAGGGAAGGAGATCCCAAAATCGATCTAAGTAGAGAGGACCATCTATCAGAAACAGCATAGGATTTGGTTGTCCCAAGACCTGAGTTTGAAGGTTGACTCTGTTCCTTGTGAATTATAAGACCTCAGGTAAGTTGTTTCTGTTTCTTTGAGTCTCAGTTTGCCCATCATAAAATGAGGGGGGTTAGATGAAATGATGTCTAAGGTTCTTGCCAACTTGAAATCTATGATCCTCCATAGCCCTTGGGTTTTTGTTGTTGTTGTTGCTGTTGGAACAGGGGAGCAGGAGAGAATTTTCCATGAATCTCAGAAGGGCTATCCTTTTTTTTTAAATGAGGCTATATTACCATTTCATGTTTGAAAAGGAAATCAGAGTTAATATGATGGCAACATGCTTATGAATGAAAAAGGTTAGTTAGTAATAACCAGGGATAAAGTTGACCAAGGGATTTCATAGAGTTGGCTGGAGCCCATTAAAATTGAAATGTGGAGATTTGGGAAGGAGGAACAAGGCATCTCTTAGATGGCAGCTTTTTTTGAATGTATGTTTTGGTGGGTTTCAGTGCTGAGGAATCTCACTGGAAGAGGCTTATGATGAGTAAATTTCCCTTTGATTAAAACCATATCCTGGCCTCCAAAGTGGATCTTTCATCTAGGGTTCTGGGAGAACTTTAGATATTTTTTCACATATTTCATTAATCTCCCAGACATTCTGGGGAATTGGATAGGTATCGATCATCACACCATTTCCATTTTACAGATGAGCCAAGTAGAGTATAATTTGGTTCTTTTGGTCCCCATGTGTATAGAAAAGCCTACAGTTAGGGTTCTGGATCTTACATCAGTAAATGCATATGTGTCTTCCAGAGTTTACAGGGTTAGCACTCACTGGGATGATTCATGAAGGTTTCAGCCCCCATGGGACTTAATTCATAGTTCAAAGGACTGTAGGGAATTCAGAGGCTAGCTAGGTTTAAGAGATTAAGTGACTTGCTCATGGTCACATACCTAAGCAATATCAGAGGTGTGATTTGAACTCATCTTCTTTGTCTTTAGAGTTCTTATTCTTGCCATAGCACCTCAAAATCTCAAAGTCAATCAGGATCATTGTGGAATAGCATAAAGAGCTTTAGATTTAGGAAAGACCTGTTCTATATGACCTTGGGAAAGTCATTAAGCTTGTCAAAGCCTCAACTTTCTTATCTGTAGCTATATAAAGGACTTTATTACCTACCCCACAGAGTAGCCATTTGGCTCATATGAAATCATGTAAATAAAATGACTTGCAAATTTCCACAGATTAGATGTCTCAGATTAGGAGCCTTTTAAAGCTCCTCAAAGCTGGTCTTCAGAGATTAGAAGTTCTGTCCATGCCTGAGCCCGGATTTAAAGCTTTCCTCAGGTATAAGAAGATGCCAAAATTTGCCCCCCACTGGAAATGCCTTCAGGAGGAGGCATCAGTGGAGGCCTTTAGATGAGAGTTTGGCAGCAGTAACCACAAGTATAAAAAGAAATGTTCGCTCATGGGGTGCCAAGTGGTGACTAGGGGTGGAGGAAGGCTCAAGAGGAGGGAACAGGATGATGGATGGGAGTGCAAGGGAACACCACCATGAAAATGCCTATGTGCAGTCTGGCTATGACGATGCTAATGAGAATCTGGATACATTGTGGGGTTGGACAGGAAGAGTCTGTCTACAAGGGCCCATGTTACATGTATACAATGGGTTCTATTGTCCCTTGCTGGCTTAAGAAGGCATAGACTATATTCTTTCCTAAACTTGGAGAAGACATGAGTCATCATATGCTTTCCCAATAGTTTCTCCACCAAGACTGAGTCTAGTTCTGAGCAACTAGAGTATTTAGAATAGAAGTCTGCAAGTTAGGATCTGGGAATATGAACAAGGTAGTTCGTAATGGCTTTAAAGGTCCTGCCAACTCTGGCAGCTTCTACTTAGGGGCAGGTGGATAATACAGCAACTAGACGACCACACTCAGAATCAGGAAGGCCTTGGGACAAATCCTGCCTCAAAACCCTTATTACTTATATGTCCCTGGAAAAATCATTTGAATTGTCCCCAAGTTCAATTTCCCTCTCTGAAAAATGGGGAGACTAGTATTTATCTCAAAGTTGATGGAAACAACAAATTAGATGAATGAAAAGTGTTGGATAAATTTTAAAGCACCGAGAGCCAAAGATTCCCATAAAGTTTAAACAATCCTTTTTTGGGGGATGGGGATGCTGGGAAGGAGATTCTTAGTTTGATATGGGTTGATTTTATTACTACCTTCCCCCTGACTCTCAGCATTTTTAAATCCATAATGACTACTAGGTGGCACAGTAAATAGAAGGCTGGATTTGGAGTCAGTAAGACCCAGCCTCAAATCCTGTCTTAGACATTTTCTAGATGTGTTCTCCTAGGCAAGTCATTGAACTCATTCGGCCTCATTTTCCTCATCTGTAAAATGAGGATAATAAAAATACTTATTTCAAGAGGTTATTGTGAGAAACCAGTAAAATAAGGAAGGAAAGAAGGGATGAAAGGAAGGAAGGGAGGGAGGAAGAAAAGGAAGGTGGGAGGAAGGAAGGAGGAAGGACATTTATTAAGTATCTACTATGTGCTTTGTACTATATTAAGTAATTTGTAAATATTTTCTCATTTGTTATTCTTTACATTGAGTACTTTGGCAAACCTTAAAGATCTATATGAATGCCAGGGATTGTTGTTGTTGCTATACTAGAGACAGGTGTGAAAAAACAACATATTGTCTAACATTGTGATAAAAATCTATCCATCAATGAAGAAGAAAGTGCTCCCTTCTAATTGGACCCCTCTTTTTTACATTAAAGACCTTTCAGTTATATTCCACATTCAGTTTTACTTTGCTGTATAGCTCTAGGAAGTCCATGGAGACAAGGAGTGATTTCTCTCCAGGTTATTAGTTTAGGCCCCAGATAAAAATACCCAGGCTGCGCTCTTGGTTTGCTCTACTTCTGGCATATAGAAGTATAGGACTTAGAGAAAGCAACACCTGAATTCACATCCTGCTTCAGGTGCCTATCAGCTGTGTGGCCTTGGGCAAGGCACTTAGCCTCTGTTTTCCTCAATTTCCTAATCTATAAAGTGAGGACAAAAACAAAGCTCTTTGTGAACTGGCCAGCATCTGGAAAAGGAGAGCTATGATCATTGTGATTTTTTCCAACATCAAAGAGGGAAAATAAAATGAGGGTGAATGACAGCCAATGTATTAAGAAAAATATCCTCATTTGGGATGAGAGGCCCTGAATTATGACCCTCATTCTTTTCCTTAGTGCTTATGTGATCTGAACAGATAGTTCATTTTGTTGATTCATTTTATAGTAGTGTTCAAGTTCTTTAGGACTCCATTTAGGGTTTGCTTGGCGTAGACCAGTGGCTCCCAAAATTTTTTGGCCTATCGCCCCCTTTCCAGAAAAATATTACTTAGCCCCCTGGAAATTAATTTAAAAAAAAATTTAATAGCAATTAATAGGAAAGATGAATGCACCTGTGGCCATCACCACCCCCCCTGGAGCACCCACCAGGGGGCGGTGGCACCCACTTTGGGAATCACTGGCATAGATCTTGGAGTGTTTTGTCATTTCTTCCTCCAGCTCATTTTACAGATAAGGAAACTGAGACAAATAGGGTGAAGTGACTTCTCCAGGATAACAGCTAATAAATGTCTGAAACTAGATTTAAACTCGGGATGAAGAGTCTTCCTGACTTCAGGCCTAGTGCTTTATTTACTGTGCCACTTAGCTATCCCTAAGTAATTCATAGTAATTCATAGAATCATAGGATTTGAGACTTGGAAGTGACCTCAACAGCCATCCTATCCAAGTCATATGTGATAGCAATACTTCAAATACTTACCTTCTAAATGATTGTCCAGTCCCTGATTAAAGATCTCTAAGAAAGGGACCCCATCATCTTTGTATAGCCTTGTTTAAGAATTTTTGTTGTTGTGTTATTTGTTTTGTTTTTCTGACATCACGCCTATGTTTCCTTTGAAATTCTGAAGCTTATTACCCCCTTTGACCATGAGCAAATCAGTTAACAACCCTGGACTTCAATTTCTCCATCTGTAAAAATGAAAGGATTTGATTAGGTGAACTTTGAGGTCCCTACTAGTCAAATCTAGTTAACAAACATTTATTAAGCATTTACTATGTTCTAGGAACTATTCTAATTGCTAGGCATGCAAATATAAACAAAAAGAAAGACAATCCCTTCCCTCAGGGAGCTTAAAAACCTGTGGGGGAGGGGTTCAGTTATCTCTATAAGATGTAATTTTATACCTAATATCCCTATTGCTCCATCAAAGAAAAGCTCCAAAAATATACATTGCAGATAATTGTGGCAAGAAAGGACTGGAATCAAAACAAGTGTCCACTGAATGAGGAATTGAGGAATAATTCAAGGTAGCTGAAAGTAGCTGACTAAGAAATGACAATAGAAAAACTTGGAAAGACTTGGATAAAAGCTGATGCAGAGCAAAGTAATCAGAACCAGAGAACAAGGATAATAACCAACATTTACGTAACTTTCAGTGTTTTCTTTCAGCGATCTTATTTGACTTTCATGCAACCCTGTAAAGTAAATATTATCACTCTCAGATCTTTGGAATTATCTATAAAATGAGCTCTAAATCTAGGACCTTTTGATCTTACAAAACACAATGCAAACCTTATAGAATCAAGGTTGGAGCCGTGATTTTAATACAAAAATCCCAAAACTGCCTAGGCTAAGGTTATAAGAGCAAAAGTTTTACATGAGTAACTACGAGGGATCTCCTTAGGATCTTACTAAGGCATTCCTTAAAGGACTATATCATTGCGAACACACCCTCTAAAAATTCTTTTTTTGGGGGGTGAAAAGGAAGCACTATTTTGGGGGCGTGTGTGTGTCTGTGTGTGTGTTGCTCTAAAATAGTTCCAGGGTTTTTAAATTTAATTTCCTCTCTTCCCCCTACCTTTTTGGAGATGAAAAAGAAGCAAAGTTACCCAAGGCCTCTGTGAATGACCCAGGAGTGAATCAGGGTTGGCTCATGAAATTCATACTTCAAAGAGCTGGGGAAAAGCAGGAGATTCCTCTTTATCCTGTGTGGTCTACCTCCAACCTAGATTTTTTTTTTTTTATCATCACGTAAGCTCAGAAGTGTGTTTTAGAATAAAAGCCCCTTAATCATTCCAAATTAATTTTCACTATACACATAGATCACAAAGTACAAAATGTCTAGTATTTAATTTCTAATATTTTCTCTTATAATGTATATTATATTATATTATATGTATAGGTTGTATATTATACTGTATAAATTATGTATGTATACATAACATATTTTATACATATTATAATGTACATATAATATGTAATATTATCGACAATGATCATGATATATAGGAAGGCTGGGGTTTAAGGATCTGATTTAGGAGACTAAGGAATAAGTACTGAAATAAACTGGTTCTCTCCAGAGCCCAGTTCCAGGGGATAAGGGAGAAGAGAAAGAAAAAATCCCATGTGGATGAGAAGTTGACAGGGTTGAGGGGGCCATGAATTGGATCACAGTTTCCATTTTATTGAGTATATAGGTCCAATATTTATACATATTCTACACTCTATGATCAAAGGAAAATTATGGATCAAAAATAAGTTAACATATCAAAACACACATCTTTCAGTCCCAATTAGAGTATGCAGGTGGCACTGGCATTGAAGAGTACATACACTTCATCAATACTAATCTTCAAGGTCCTCTTTGGTCTGTTATTTCTGGCATAAGGATTTCTTTAGAAGTATAAAAGCCCTAAGGTATAGTCTATATGCATGAAGACCATTTGTCCCAGAGATAGAGCTCCAGGTTAGTGATAGTAACTTAACTGGTCAGGATGTTCTGAGCCAATTAAGAAAGCCAGGTGTTCTTTACACAGTAATTTGTAGACCTGCAAGGTCAGACTGGTCCTTGAGGCAGATCTGCAAATATGTCTTTTCTGATTGCTTTTGCCTCAATACGCTCCAAATGTCCTTATGGACTTGTCAAAGTACAGAAAATGTCAGTGATTTAAAAAGCACATTGATGTTAGCCACAGAGAGAAGAGTCCCTCTTAACGGATCAGTTGCTCTCTGCCCACAGTAAAATCAACACATTTCTTTCTCCCAGCTAGTGTGATCTAGGCACGAATATGGGATTATTACACACACATAGTGAAATTGTTCCTTTCCAAAACTTGACAAATAAGCCTTGCAGATAAATAACAAATAATAAAGAAAAATATAAATAAATGACACATAAAAAATAATCCTTGATCGTTGTTTCTTCTGCCAAATTTTCAGGAAGTTCAGGCTTCAAAGTCATGGACTTTTTTCCCTCCAAAAACTCTCTTTTTCACTACTAATTCAGTACACATCTGAGGCTTCAAACTTGGAGACCAATTTTAAGTAAAGTGTTTTATTATTATTACTATTATAAATATGTGATATATATGTAAATTTAATTTTTATCATTTTATATGTATAAAATGATAAAATTTAAAACAAAGTTTAGGAGAAAGGACTCCTCCTAGAATTGTTTAACTCACACCTGAATGGTAATTGGGAAGGTAGAATAAAAGCTACAAACAATTTTACATTGTTAGTTCAAAGGGGCTATTTATAGTTGATAAGGTTTTTTTGTCTTTTAAAACACTGATTATCAATAGTCTTCCCGGGTGTCCTGTTTTTGCAAGATTCTTCTAAGTCATCAGGCAGGCCCTTGTTCTTCTAGAGCACTAGTTCCATCTAGTGGACATTTCATAAATAGAGAGAATCATTTTTATTTTGAACTAATCCTAATAAGCCTTTTCAAAGAGTCACAGAATTTGAGAGTTGGAAGGTCTGTTAGCAATTGTCTAGTCCAATGCTATCATTTTATAACTGCTGAAATGGACTTGGAGAGAAGCAAAGGGATATACCAAAGTTTCCACACATAAGAAGCAATACTTGAATTAAAAGTCAGAGTTATTTCCTGATTATTACCTACCCTAAGGTACTATGCTATTGTTGTACCATAATTTGTAAAATGGAAAGGTAGTCTAACCTAACTCATATCTGGAGGAGGGAGAATCTTTATTCCCAACAAGTGGTCATCCTGACTTTTCTTGAAGACCTTCAGAGATGGGGAACCCACTGCCACCCAAGGTAGCTCATTCTATTTTTGGGTGGAGAGAGGAAGGAAGGAAGGAAGGAAGGAAGGAAGGAAGGAAGGAAGGAAGGAAGGAAGGAAAAGGAAGGAAGGAAGGAAGGAAAGAAGGAAGGAAGGAAGGAAGGAAGGAAAAGGAAGGAAGGAAGTGGGGGAAGAAGAAGGGTGGGAGGAAAAAGAGGTGTGAAAAAAACATATTTTGCTTTCTACTACTATCAGTTATTACAGAGAGGAAAAGTAGAGAAGAAAGAAGAAAAGACAATAGACATGTCTCTGAAATTGCACCTACAGTTTCTGAAATGTGGAGGAGGAGAAGAATTCTGATAAAGGAGCAGAGTTGAACTAGACTTGGGCTAAGCCATTTCCTTTTCTTAAACGAGCACAACACTCTTTAAGTTGAAAGTGTCACTTAAGCTTGATGCTGAAAGTGAAAGATCACGTAATTGTTATCAAGGAACAAGTCCAGCTGGGCACTTCTTCAAAGGAGAGCATCAGAGAACCCACTTGGTCTGTCAGTACCTCCATCCAACATGTTGTTGCTAGGATCATATTACTTCACACTCTAGATCAGCTCAGTTTGGCAATAGAAGCATTTGTTCACAAAGAAACCACATTCATCAGGTAATTTTTATAGGTAGTTCCTGGGACAGAAAGAAGATATCAAAATATCTAGAGTTGTGGGCTGTCCTGGACACATATGTTCCCTACATGTGTCACCTGCTACCCTGGGACTTTGGATGTGTGCCTCCTCTTGCCACTGACACAATGTACATTGGTGGGACAATGTGATTCAGGTTTACAATATTTAAAAATATTTTGAATTTGCTTTACATTTTCAGCTAATATTTTGCTTAATATTAATCGAGTGTTTATAGCTTTCATTTCCTTCTCTATAATATATTAATTCTCACATGTATGATCTCTCATGTCAGTAGGGGAAATAGTAAGGGACTTTCTGAAAATGCAAAATCTATATTTATAATTTTGGGGCAAAAATAATTATGCTATTAACAAGAGATTCCTTTTGGGCAAAAATGGAGTCTGTATAAAGACTTACCATGTCAAATTTCCTCCCTTTCAGGAGATAGTTAAGCTTCTAGAGTTAGCTCTTTGCTTCTCTCATTGAAAGAGGTTTCCATGTTGGTGAAGATGATGCTGATCAACCTGCCTTGGTGGCTCAAAAAGAAAATCAAGGTAATTAACTTTATTGGTTTTTTTTTTTTTTTGTGGTCTCATGAGAAATAGGTTCTGATAGTTTCTCTGGGTCTTCCTTTAGAGGCAGGTCCTAGAGAAAATGATCCTTAAAATAAAAAGATGAAATCCCAGAAGATACATTTTATGTGTGTTCTAGACCTCCTTAGGCCAAACTTTAACCTCTTTCAATTTGTAAAGTACCTCTATATGTCCCTCTCAAAATCAAGGGAAAGATGCACATTTGATCCTAAACGAAGTTGGTGTCTAATCATTAACTTAGCAGAGAACTGTGCTGAGTTCTTTACTCTTTCCCTTTAAACCATAGCAAAGGGGTCAAGGCCAGAAGTAAAAAAAACTGAAGAACTTTTCTTTGGTCTACTTCAATCAATCAGCAAGTATTTATTGAGTGTTCACTATGTGCTCAGGACTTGTTTTCCAGTATATTAGGGCAGTCTGTATTCTCAGAGAATCCCTTACCATCCCTGTCACATTCCCTATGTCTGGAAACTATGTTCCTTTTAAACATGAGTTTCTACCACCTCAAGTGCAGTACATCAGAGCTGCAGACCACTATAAAATTGCCTCTATATACTCAATCTCATTTGATTCTTTTTTTTCCTTCTTATGAATTTAACAAACATCAGGAAAAACAAATACCTTTATGAACAAAGAAAAACAAGAAAAGATTAGGTAAGGACAACCCATTGGGAGCTAACTCATATATTTATAATTTCCAATATTTTTGAATATCAAACTTTTATCAGAAAAGTTGTTATGAGAATTTTCCCCAAATTAATGGTATCCTTTTGAATTCTAGCTACATTTATTTTGATTGTGCAACATATACAATTTCATACAATCAAAATTGTCCCCTTCATTTTTGGTGTATCTTTAAGAAATCCCCAGCTATGAAATAAATTGTAAAAATATCTCTTTCCCTTCTCTAATTTTTCAGTGACATTACCTTTTCTATTTAGGCCATTTATCCATTTGGAATTTATTGTGGATTATGCTGTAACTTATTGATCTGTATCTAATTTCTACGAGACTGCTTTCCTATTTTTCCAGTAGTTTAATTACTTTTTGGGGGTCAAATATGGATAGAGTCCTTATCTTATGCAGATAAAAAGTTTCCTTGAGTTTATTAAAGCTATTTTTAAAAATTGTTTCTGACTTTTGTTATTTAACCTGTTTGACTGACTTTGCTGTTCTTTAAACAAGTACCAATTTTTTTTAAACCCTTACCTTTGTAAAGGGGGAAAATTATGGTTGGTTGGACTGAATATTAAAAAGGGTTGGTTGCCAGGAATAGAATAAATATCAATTCCAAGATGATTTTTTAGCAATTTATTTCTAAAATATAGGAGAGAGTAAAAGTAGAGAAAATCAGAGAGAAGATGGGATAAGAAAACTTAACCTAGCACACTAAGTAATTTGCTCTGGCCCCTGGCTCAACCCAGTCAGGGCTAATTAGTCCTTAGCCAGAGAAGCCTCGGCCTTGAGCTGAGGGCTGAGGGCCTGGGATGAATAAAGCAAGGCTTCAGTCATGAAGCCTCTCTCTAGAGGAGAGTCCCTTCAGAACAATACAGGAAGGAGTCAGTCTTTTTCACTCACCACATGTAGTTCTAAGGAGAAATATAAAGCAGTCCAAGGTCTCAACCAGCACTCCTCCAGGCTCATTTCAAGGGGAAGAAGTAAAGAAGAGCCCCTCACAGGAAGTTGTCACTCCCTTTTAAAAGTGCTTCTTTTGAGTTATTTCCTGTGCCTTCCTCTACTTTACATGTAGCAATCACAACAAAGGCTTTGCTTAGGACTATCCAGGGGGCAGTAAGTCGATTCTGATTCATCGCCCACTCTTGCACATGTGGGTTACAGACTTCCCTCACTTGAAGATTAAGTGGTGGTATTTACAGTCTTGATGATCAAATCTAAAAATAGGCAGTGTTGGATTAAGTCCATCATCACACCTTCTATCTTAGAATTCATACAGAAGAGTGGTAAGGTTGTCTGCATTTTGTATTCAGTTTTCTATGTACATGTTTTACCTCCAATAGAATATAAACCCTTTGTCTCCTTGGTATTTGTCTTTGTGTCCCCAGCACCTACTACAGTGTCTGATATATAGGAAATACTTAATAAATATTTGTAGAATTAAAAAAAAAAGAATGTTAAGGGTTAGTTAATTGGGGCTAAGTGACTTGTTGAGGGCCATATAGCTAGGAAGTATCTGAGGTTACACTTGAACCTAGGTCCTCCTAACTCCAGAGCCGGCACCCTATCTTTTGATGATTATTGCTTTGTATAGACTGATATTGTTATAATCTGGTACTACTAGATTCTCTTCATTTCTATTTTTAAAAAATTACTTTTCTTATTATTTCTGACCTTTTAGTCTCCAGATGAGTATTTTTTTATTTGGTCCAGTTCCTTTCCAGACTGCACTCTAGAATTCCTCTGCCACACCTTTAATTCTTCCTCCTTAAGCCTCACTCCAGCTCTAGAATTTACGCTTTGGAAATGTCCTCCAACTTTTATCTCTGATTGGATGATTTTTGCCAGAGCTTCCATTTAATGAGGGTACCCAGGCCATCCAAATCTTATTTCTCTTTTTTTTTTATCATGGCTTTCAGGTAGTTCAATAATTCATAAATTATCTCACTTCAATCTATTTTCCAGGTCAATGATTTTTCCAATGAGTTATTTAACATTTTCTATTTTTTTCATTCCTTTGATTATTTGATTGGTTCTCAATATCTCATGGAGTCATTAGCTTCCACCTGCCCAATTCTTATTTTTAAGAAATTATTTTCTTTGTTGAGCATTTGTACTTTTTTTAACATTTGAACAATTCTATTTTTTATGTTCTTTTCTTTAGTGGATTTTTGAATATCTTTTTCTATGTGGCAAATTCTACTACTGAAGAAGTGCTTATCTTCTGTGAATTTTTGTGCTTCTTTTACTACTTGACTACTTACTATTTGACTATATTTTAAGGTGTTGTTTTCTTCAGCATTTTTTTTTTGTTTCCTTTACCAAGCTGTTAACTTTTCTCTCATTGATTACCTTGTATCACTCTCATTTCTTTCTCCAAATTTCCTTCTATCTGTCTTATTTGATTTTAAAAATCCTTTTTGATTTCTTCCAAGGAGTCCTTTTGGTCCTGAGATCAATTTACATTTTTCTTTGAGACTTTGCATGTCACCTCCCCAACCCACCCCAGTGGGTTATACCTGTATTATCACTCAAAACCTATTTCTGTATTATTTATTTTTGTAAAAAAGTAATCTTTTAAAACCTAAACCTCAAATCATGAACCCATATAATCAAGTGATAAATTATATGTTTTTCTTCTATATTTCTACTCCCACAGTTCTAACTCTAGAAGTGGATAGCATTCTTTCTCATAAGTCCCTCTAGATTATTCTGGGTCATTGCATTGTTACTAGTAGAAAAGTCTGTTACAATTGATTGTGCCACAATGCTTTAGTATAATGTTACTATAGTATAATGTTCCCCTGGTTCTGCTCATTTCACTCTGCATAAGTTCATGTGAGTCTTCCCAATTCTTATAGAAATTAAGCAGTTCATCATTCCTTACAATAGTATTCCATCTTCCATCACCATCATACTTTTTTTTATTTATGACTTCTGAGTTTATATTTTGACCTTCCCTGTCATCATAGTAATGTTCTATGGTCAGGATATTTTTCTTGTTGTTTGCTCATTTTTCCAGCCCTGTTCTTAGCTTTTAACTTTAGCTCTCCAGCCTCTAGAGGCAGCTAAATAGCCCAATGGAAGGAGTGCTGGGCCTAGAGTTGGAGAGAACTGAGTTCAAATCCTCTTCATATATTTCCTAGTTTTATGAATTTAGGGAAATCATTTAACCTTGTATCAATTTCCTCAACCATAAAATGGGGATGATAATAATAGCATCAACCTCCCAGGGTTATTGTGGGAAATAAATGATGCATTTATAAAATATATCATAAAAAGAATATGTAGGAATAATATAAATGCTGATTATTATAATCATTTTTCATGCCATTGTAGGAGTAAGCTTACTAGTGTTGTCCAATAAAATAGAAAGGGGAGCCATCAAAATTTTTATCCCTGTGTGCTGCATTTTGTCTTAGAAAACCAGAGATTAATATTATCTATATTTTATTGTATTTTTAATTATTTTGTTGAATATTTTTCAATTAAACTTTAATTTTGTTTGAGCTACATATCCTCCCCTATCCCCAACATATGGTTCTTGGGGGAAAGGTGTTCAATCCTTATGGAGATAACCAGTGCAGGAGTGAAGCTCTCTATTTCTCAGGCTAGAGAATTAGGCTCACTATTTGATGAAGCCTCTATTGAAACTCCAGGACAATAGGCAAAAGATTATCAAAGGAAGTTAGCTCCACGTTTGTCTTTTTCTAGACTACAATCCCTGAAAATCGATTAGTTTTAAAGAAAGGGCATCATAGAAGAAGGTATGGAAAGGACCTCATTTATTTGCTGAGATTAGATGTTTTCTCCTGCTTGCTTATATCTATATTGCAACCATATATATAGATCAGTGCCTTGTACATCAATGTTAAATAAATACTTTATCCATCTATCTATTTATTTGTTTATTATTTAGATAGTTATTCATGTATTCATTCTTTCATTCACTTTGGCCTATCTATAAATAGCGGGAGGTTTTGAATAGGATTCCAAACTGGATACCATTTCAAACTGGAGCTTTTTTATTTTCTAAAAGAATTTCTAAAGATTTTTGTTAATTGCATCAAAGCAGATTTCCCCATTCATCTCTTATCTGCATACACTTTGGCTTTACCATTTCCCAAAATAGAATTCTTGCCATATGTCTGGCAATAGTAAGTAAACTTTACTTTTTATCTGCTATCAAAATCAGAAGTTCAGTGAGCTGATACCAATTTGTTTAAAAGTTCCCAGTAGGATATTGACCATGGATAGGCAGTGAAGCTGAATACATGGGCCCAGATCATTTAGGGGTAACTGATTCCATTTCAGACTTGTTTCACTGGAAAAGTTATTTTTTAAGACTGCTGGGAAAAGGTTGACCTTTCTTTTCTTTCTATTATAGAAAGGAATAAAAATTATCTAAAGGGTTATTTTAAAACTTTTGACTAAAATATTTCATTCCCACCATCAAAAAAATAATTATTAGGAATCTACCTTTCAAATGCAGGCATAGGTAACAAGGGCATGGGAGTACAAGTATGAGGAAGAAATATAGCGGAGTTTTAAGTCACTAATGTACAGAGCAAGGGGGAAAACGGCATCTTCTATTTCTGAATAACTTTGAAGTTCACAAGGCATCATTGTTCATAACACATCCATGAGGCAGCGATTGCCAAGTACTGTCATCACCTATGGATGAACTAGATACAGATTGGTGAAGGAACTTACTCAAAGTTACATGCCTAGAATATGTTGAACTAAGGGGGATGGTCCCAAGCCCGGCTGAAAAAGGAGGAGGGTTGGGCGTGGGGCTAGCAACCTCACCCCGTAAAAAGTCTCACTTGCTACAGAAACGGCAACCTCATTAAACCAACAAAACCAATGATCACCTAGTCTGGAAGATTGCTCTCCAACAGAGTCCATGACGTGCAGATGTGGCCTCAGACCATCAACTCCTGGTGGCAACTTTTAGAACTAAGTTGAAATCATTCAACGACCTTTCAGGCAGATTACACCACAAGTTCGAAGATCTGCCAAAAACAAAACAAAGGCCATCGGAATGGCATGGGCCCAGCTGGGGGAAGTTGCCCAGAACAGAGTCCGTTGGCGTGAGATGGTTGCGGCCCTATGCTCCTCTAGGAGCCAACAGGAATAACGAAGGATTCATAGTAAAATCTTCTTTTAACTCTCAATCAAGTGCTCTTTCCACTTTATTTACTTGTATTTTATTTGATTGCCTTTATTATTCCTATTTTAGAGTTAAGGAAACTGAGGCAAATAGATTAAGTTACTTAACCAAGAACACAAAGTAACTGAGGCCACATATGAAATTGTATCTTCCTGATTCCTGGTTCAGCAATATTTGCATTCTTTCCATCATAGTGATATTATGAGCAAAGATACCTTGGAACATCAAAGCTTTACAGAAATGGAGGATGCCATTTTTTTTCTTTCTTTATCCATTGTACCTAAAAGGATATAGCATTTATGTATGGTACATGTAGCCCTACTCACTATGACTTTCATGGCCTTGGACCATCCTTCAGGTCTGAAGGGTCTCTGTTCCACATTGGAATTAATGCTCTTAGGTGACAAAGAAGTCATATTCATAAGGCAAAGACATCAGGAAATTCTTCAAAAGTTGAATAGATTGAGCTTTAGTCCAATGGGCCAATAAAGTCTTGTGACAGCTGCCTTTCCATTTAGGGAAAGAATGTGTATAGTTTACATGGAAGGCCTGAGAGTGAAAACCATTGTGGATTTATTGTTTTTATTTTTTATAATTTATATATTTTTCAGTTCATAGTGGGTGTCCTAATATAAATCTGTGGTGATGAGTAGGATTAGCACCAGGAACATCAGGGCCAAATTGTTCATCATGGTCATCTGGAGTAAAGCAGCTAAAATGTTATACAACTACTACATGAAATCTGTCCTAGAATCTGACTTCATATCAAAGCCCTCCCTATATGCCCCTGAATCACTATTTCCTGCCCATAAGTCAAATCTGCATCTTCATCAGGAGCCTTTTGGGGAGGACAATATGAAATTTTGGTCCTTTTCCAGGCCTTTGGTATGAGGCTGCCTCTTTCTCTGGAGATGGATAAAGACTTAACCTACTATCAGCCAAGAACACAGGGGTATCACAAGCCAAAAGGAGATCCTTTTTCATTGACATAAATGCACATCCAACAAAGCTATGTAGTTATAATTTTACTCCCTCCATACTGTTAGAAAGCAAAATACCTCCCCAAAACACAGCCATTTTTCCACCTATGCCTTTTCTGGGGAGGAGCTGTCTAAATGATCCCAGAGAAAAGGTCTGATCAATTGAGGATGACTTGAGTAGTTTCCTCAGAGTGGATAGAATCCTCTGAGGGAACAGGTTCCTCGAAGCCCTGGGTGATATTGCATCAGGGATAGCAGGTCTTAGACGGGATCAGCCAGGACTATGCCCAAATGTAGTCCTTAATGGAAAATTTTCTCTGGAGTCTGGAACTGATAAACTTCTTTGGAACTAGGTACCTTTTCTCTGCCTAGAATGGGATTGATTCATTACAGACATAGTTACTGGGAGGAGGGCCACTTGACCCTATCAGTAACTTGAGTCTCAGCATCCTGAATCAATCATGCCCAAAACTCCGTTTCCTTGACTTTTAGGAAAAAAAAGTAACCTAAATTACATACGAGTGTGTGTGTGTGTGTGTGTGTGTGTGTGTGTGTGTGTGTTTAGGGTGGGAGTGGAATGGGAAGAGGTAAAGTGGGAAGGCAGCAAACATCTAAGAAGAGTATAAGAGTAGTAATAATAATGAAAATAACAACATTTATATAAGGTCTATAAAACACATTACAAAAGTTGTCTCATTTGATGTTATAACCACTCTTGGAAGTAGGTATTATTATTAACCCCATTTTATATATGAGGAAACTAAAGTAGACAGGTTAAAGTTATTTGCCCATAATTTGTATCTGAGGTTAGAATTAAATCCAAGACTTCCTGAATCCAAGTCCAACTTTTTCCATGTTTTAAGTATTTTTTAATCTAGGCTTAAAAGCATGTTGTATTTTAAGCATTTCTCTTGTGGTGGAGGAAATGAATAGCTATCCTATACCTGATATTTGCTACTTTGTCCCTTGAATACCTTTCTAGAAGGAACGCTTCTGTTATCTTTTTGTTTTGTTTTTAAATATTTTTCCATGTTTACATAATTCATTTTCTTTCCTTCCCCTTTTCCCTCCCCACTTCTAGAGCTGACAAGCAATTTCACTGTGTTATACAAATGTTATCACTTGATACCTATTTCCATATTGTTCATTTTTGCAATAGAATAATCTTTTGAAACCAAAACCCCAAATCATGTGCCCATATAAATAAGTGATAAGTCATATGCTTTTCTCCTGCATTTCAACTGGCACAGTTCTTTCTCTCAATGTGTATAGCATTCTTTCTCATAAGTCCCTCGGGATTGCCCTGAATCATTGCATTGCTAATAGTATGGAAATCCATTACATTCGATCATCCCACAATGTTTCACTTTCTGTGTACAACATTCTCTTGGTTCTGCTCATTTCACTCTACATAAGGTCATGGAGATTCTTCCAGTTAATATAGAAATCCTCCAGTTCAACCATTTTTTACAGCACAATAGTATTCCATCACCATTATATATCACAATTTGTTTAACCATTCCCCAATCAAGGGACACCTCCCCATTTTCCAATTTGTTTCGCCATCACAAAGAGTGTGGCTATGAATATTTTTGTATAACCCTTTTTAATTATCTCTTTGGGGTACAAACCCAGCAGTGGTATGGCTGGATCAAAGGGCAGGCATTCTTTTAAAGTCCTTTGGGCATAATTCCAAATTGTCTTCCAGAATAGTTGGATCAATTCACAACTCCACCAGCAGTGTATTAGTATCCCAATTTTGCCACATCCCCTCCAACATTTATTATTTTCCTTTATTGTTATGTTGGCCAATCTGTTAGGTGTAAGATGGTGCCTCGGAGTTGTTTTGATTTGCATTTCTCTAATCAGGAGGGATTTAGATGTGTTATCCTTTTGGAGAATACTCTGGGTATGAGGCATATTGGAGGACTTTCCTGGAATAATCCAGATGTAAGCAATGATGTGGAAAGCTTGAGGAGAAACAACAGGAAGAACTAGGTCCTCTCCTTTTCTTTGTTGAAGGCCTTCCCAGGCTTTGCTTATGCTTAGAGCTAGGTTCCTACTGGGAGGTCTCATCAACTCCAAGAGGAACAATGACATTCTCAAAGTTGCCTCCAGTTTCTGTGCAAAACAAAACCTTTTCTCAATGTCCAATAAAGGATCCCTTGTTTTAAGGGGGCTCTCCTTATAGGCTCTAACTGCCACACAATTGATCAAAGAAAACGCTAAAGATATTTTACAAAAAAATCAGACTTTGAAGTTGAGTACATTGCATTCACTGGTGTCACCTGCTGGCCATGTGTGACTTTGCAGTCAAAGTTTATTAGAAAGAGAATCTCTGAATTTAAGAGGTGGGGAATGGTGGATTGAGAGTGGACCTTAGAGAACTTATTTTACAAATGAGAAACCTTGAAGTTCAAACGGCCACCAAAGGCCACACAGGAGTTTAATAATAAAATCAAGATTCAAATCCAGGTCCTTTGACTTTAAAGCCTCTTATTCTTTCCATTACATTTTAACTGCTCTCTCCTCTGTCCCTCACCCTCTGTCAAAAGGCACAGACAGGGAATGTAATGTGAACAGGGAACAACTTGAGAACAAATCTAACTGTAATTAAGAGTGTATGGAGGAGAGTCCCATTAAATAAGATTGGACATTGTTGTTAATTGTCATTATTCTTAAAATCTGATAATGGTTCCTTCAAAAGAGATGTTCTTTGTCTAGTGACATCCATTGTTTTGTGTGGTTTTGTTTTGTTTTGTTTTCAAAAATCAAATCCAGAGAAATGCAGTAAATTAACCAGGCACACGTGTAACCAGAGACCCTATTGGGGGTTTTCTTGGAAACGATATTAGAATGCTTTACCATTTTCTTTCACAGCTCATTTTACAGATGAGGAAACTGAAACAGAGTTAAGTGATTTGCCCAGGGTCACACAGCTAGTAGGTGTTGGAGGCTAGATTTGAACAGATTTGGGGATAAATCAGAAAGGAAGATTGGAACGAACACAAAGGAAGGGCTGAGACTATTCTTTGCATGGCCCCCTTTCTCTAGATTTGATACAATGATGAAGACCTGCCTCAAAGTGGGAAGAAGATAGAAGTATGGAATAGTGACTAGGACACTTAATTTGGAGTCAGGAAGGCCTGGGTTCAGATTGTTCCTTGGACATTTTCTTAGCTGTGTTACCCTGGCCAAGTCACATAATCACTTGCTGCCTTAGTTTACTCATCTATAAAAAATAATAACATCTACCCCTTAGGGCTATTGTGAAGATCAAATGAGATAGCATATGTATCATTTTTTGCAAACCTTAAAGGGCTGTGTTAATGCTAGCTAAGTTTCAATACCTACACTAGTGGAGCAAAGGCATTTCACTGGTAAATAAAATAGTCCTGTTTTCAAGAAAGGTCAGAAAGGGGAGAAGGGCAGTGATACAGAAGTCTTACTATAACTAGAGTGAGGCCATTGAGTCCTTACCCCAATGCTAAAATTTATAAGACGATAATAGCACATAGAGTTTTTCTGTTATATAGAAACAAATGTTTAACACCTTGTTGGCAGTAACTTGGGGAATTTGGGTCTGGGACCTGGTAGAGGGAGTTCCGGATGTGAAAATTCTAGTTTGGTAACTTGTCTGGAATTTAAAGTAAAGAGTTATCCAGAGTACTGCCAGGTTAAATTATGTCATAAAAACATTAGGTGTCAGAGGCAGAATTTGAATCCAGGTTTTTTCTGAATTTAGGTCTAGCCATTATGATATGATATGTTATATCTCAGAAATAAGTAATCAAATGGGGAAGGTTCCAGATGGACCATTTCCTCTCCCCACCACTACCACTGAATTGTTTTATAGGGCAAAAAACTACTAGTTAGAATTTAGAGAGAGGGACTTCTCTATGATGGGGACAATTCCACAAAATTTAGAAAATATTAAGAAAAAACTTTTACTCATAGAACTTTAATGACCAATTAGATGCCAATTGACTATCATCTTGCCCTATCTTCTTTTTTCCAGATATGGTTGAAAAAAAATCCTTTCCGCTATAAAATAAGGAGATTGGATCACATATTCTTACATTTCTTCTAGCTGGAAGATTCTATAAATCCATGGTTAAAATTTCTCCTGTAAGAGGCAGCTAGTTGGTTCAGTGGATTGAGAGCCAGGCCCAGAGATGGCAGGTCGTAGGTTCAAATCTGGCCTCAGACTCTTCCTAGCTGTGTGACCATGGGCAAGTCACTTAACCTCCATTCCCTAGCCCTTTACCACCCTTACCAATACACAGTATTGTTTCTAAGAGAGAAGGTAAGGGTTTTTTAAAAAAATAAAAAAATAAAATTTCTTCTATTAGTGCTTTTTCTCTCAATAATTTAGTGACAATTTTATAATGGAAAATAGACTTCATATGAAAAATGGCTTTGCAATATACTCAAACTTTAGAATTGCACATATCTTGCATAATGATAAATGTTCCCTAGAAGGTGAGCCCTTAGGAGTAAGAATTGTTTACTTTATTTTTGTCTTCCTAAATATCACAGTGCCTTGCACACAGTGGACATTTAATAAATACTTGTTGATTTCATCAATTGAAAATAGTTTTTTTTTAAATCTTGAAAAGAAATACCCCAGTGCTTTCCTTTATTTTCAAACTCCCATGCATCTGAATCCTTTCTATACTATCCCCCACTTTCAATCCTTTTGTGGTCTGATACAGTGAAATAAAATTTTAAAACTTTGAAGAATAGATACATTGATTTTTCCCAGTACAAACACCTCCAACTGGGGGCTCAGAATGTTTTCTCAGAATGAAAGAATAGTCCAAATCTGGCAGAAAGAAGTCATGTCTGACACTTTATGACCCCATTTGAAGTTTTCTTTGCAAAGATACTCGAGTGCTTTGCCATTTCCTTTTCATTTTACTTTAGAGGAAACTGAGGTAAACAGTGTTGAGTGACTTACATAGGGTCACATAGCTAGTAAGTGTCTGAGGACAGATTTGAACTCAGTGCCTCCTGACTCCAGGTCCAGCATTCTATCCATTCTGTCACCTAGCTGCCCAAGTTATCAGTAGTCATATGAAAAAAATGCTCTAAATCACTACTGATGAGAGAAATGAAAATCAAAATAATTCTGAGATATCACCTCATGCCCTTCATATTGGCTAACATGACAGGAAAAAATGGTAAATGCTGAACATGATGTGGAAAAACAGGGACATTAATGCACTGTTGGTAGAGCTGTGAACTGTGTCCAATCATTCTGGAAAACAGTTTGGACCTATGTCCAAAGAGCTATGAAACTACATACTTTATGACCCAGAAATATCACTAGTAGGCCTGTGTCCCAAAGAATTCAAATAAAAGGGGAAAGGATTTACACATACAAAAATATTTATATCAGCCTTTTTTGTGGAGGCAAAAAAACTGATATTGAATGGATGCCTAATGATTCAGGAATGGCTGAACAAGTTGTGGCATCTGATTGTGATGGATTACTATTCTGCGTAAGAAATGTCCAGGAGGCTTCAGAAAACATCTAGGAAGACTCATATGAACTGATACAAAGTAAAGTGGGAGGAACCAGAAGAACATTATACATGGTAATAGCAATATTGTAGTCAACATGACAGACTTAGCTACTCTGATGTATATAATGATTCAAAACAATTTCAAAGGACCCAGGGTGAAAAATTCTATCCACCTCCTGAAAGAGGTCAGATGAACTTGGAGTGCAGATTCAAGCAAACTTGTTTCATTTTGTGTTTCTTGAACATGGCTAAGTCTAAATTATATTTTGCATGACTTCACATGTATATAAGTGATATATTGCTTGACTTCTCAATAGGTTGTGAGAGTCAAGCGGGAAGCAGAGAAGTTGGAACTCAAAATTTTATTTAAAAGACTATAATGGAAAATAAATAGAAAGGAAGGAAGGGAGGGAGGAAGGGAGGGAGGGAAGAAAAAGAGAAAAACATTATGGTGATATCTTTTGACAACAATTTCGATTTCCAAATATATTCTGCCCCTATCTTCTATATGAAAAGGGGGGAGAGAGAGAGAGACAGAGAGAAAGAGACAGAGATACAGAGAGAAAGTTCAGTAAAAATAACCAACACGTAAACTCAGTCTGATGATCTGGACCCAGTGACTCACACCTCTATACAGAAGGGAGGGAGGCATATTTTTTTCTTTCTTCCAGAAGAAGCTTGGTTATCATAATTACCCAATGTTCAATAATATAATTTTTTTCTTTCTATTTGCATTGTTGTAGTTATTGTGTGTGTACATGTATGTATATGCATATATATTTCATTTTTGTCAGTTCCTATATCCTTCCCATAAATTAATATTATCTTTTTTTCTTAGTGTAATAATATTCCATTACTTCCATTATACCACAATTCTTCAGTCATGATGTACACTGGCTTTCCTTCCAGTTCTTTGATGTCATGAAAACATTGATATAGAAAAATTCTCTTATAAGAATCTGAAGTCCCATACTCATAGGTCTGCACTCACAGAGTTTTTTATCTTGAGATTTGATTACTTTTTCATCTTTTCATTTTGGGTTGTTTAGAGTCAGCTGTTTCCCAACCATTCCATCTTTCCCTCTCTCCTCCCTTGCTATCTAGCCACTCTTTAGGAGTTGGTTTATTCTATTGTACTGTGAACTCTGAGGGCAGAGACTTTCTTGTTTTCTTGTATTTGTATCCTTAGTGCTAAGCATAATGCCTAGCCTAGCCCTAATAAAATATTTTTCATGGATTCGTTTATTTTTTCTGACTTTAAGTTCATTGAGATAGTTTGGGCTCTTTCAATAATCTGCATATAATTTCTCACCCTGAGTACTGAGATAGCAGGAAAATAAATAGGTCTAATGTAAACTCTTCTCCCAGAAATGCCGCCATGTTAGCTTCTCCTGGACTGGCTACATAGACATTGTTGTCAGGTCCAAAGCCACAATGTATCTGTGGAGGACAGAGAGAAGAGTGAGGAACCACTGAGGATACAAAGACACTCTTAGGAAGTATATTGGGCTTGTAGTGTTCTCTAGGCCCAAAAGAAAGCAGCCACACAAATCCTCAATCTTTGTCTTGTGGCCCACTATGGTAAATGCAACACCATGTGACAGGGTCAGCTGTCTTTGTTTATCCCTAGAAACCAGATTTGGGGATTTTCCAGAGCTAGATTAAAAGGTGACATCAAAGGGTCATAGCATTATTAAATTAATGAATCCTTAAGCCAGAATCCAATGCCAAAAACAAGGATAGGCTAGGAGGCTAATGGAAGCTCTTGGAATAGTATGATTCATATTAAAACTTAGAATGATAAAAATCTGAAAAAAATATGCAGTATATGAAGAATGACCAGTTATCCGGTGAAATGTGCTGAATTGCTTAATAGAAAGTGTGCAGTTTATAGATTCTTCTTAATTATTTGTATTTTTATTTGAATGATTAAAATTATACTATTTTCCTATGATTTGGGAAAGAGATACTGTAACACAGGATGTCCCAGCTTTAGTTAAAACTTAAGTAAGACTTTTGGAACAACTGGTATTATGAAAAGAGCTCTATCTGGAGTCAGATTTGAATTCTGCTTTGGGGACTTTCTGTGTAACCCGTCACTTCTTTTCTCTGGGCCTCTATGACTTCATTTTGTAAAGTGAAAGTTTTAGATTGGATGATTTGGGAAGTCTCTTCCAAGTCTATACCCTAGGATCACCCATTGTTTATGATGTTCTGCTAAGGTCCCATGTCACTGTCTTATTATGTAGCCATAGAATTGAGTTATTTTCCATTCAAAGTTCATTTTAAGTCAGTGACCTGTTATCACTTCATGGAAGTGGAAAGACAGCCAAGAATCAGAGAATTTTAGATCAGGTGGGGCCCTTGAAACTCACCTACCCTGTACTTTCCATTTTATATCCAAAGGACAATGAAGTCCAGAAGCAAAGTGACTTCCAAGGTAACACAACTGGCTAATCTGTTGTCTCCCAACTTTCTCAATTCTCATTCTGGAAAAGAACCTTCAAGTCAACACAGCCCAGAAAGAAGATGGCCTTCCTTCTGTCCTTAGCCTACATAAAGCAAAGACAAATTCTCCACTGGCCTAGGGGTGCTAGTGTCATTTCATTTGGTCTCTGCCTTTCCCAAATTGGAAGGCTTCCTTTCTATTCTGAAGAGACATAGCAATCTTTTTATTTCAACCTTTGGGTTATGAATTTGGCTTCACAAGTAGGAGGAGGTGAGACTCCAGTGATTAATTCAATTAAAGGATTCCTCGAAGGAATAGTATAGGCAAGAGCATGAATAAGGATGGGCAGATACCAATGATGCCAGGGCAAGAACTGCTGAAACCTGCCTCTTTGGACTGGGCACTGTTTTCTAAACATGAGTTGACTTCCCCATATCCCACCTGCTGGGAGGTGGAATTGAATTTGAGATTTTCTTAATTAGGTTTCCTTCCTGTGTATATTAGCATGACTGATGAGCTCAAACTTGGAAGCCAACTCATTAATTGTTTGGAGCTTGCTGTGAAAACATCTACTTCTCTGGTCCCATTATCAATAGCTCTAAGCATACAGGTCCTTTAAACACTGAGAGATGGGCCCACAGACCTTAGGAAAAAAACCAGTAGTAGCAAGGGTTTAATTAAGAGTCTAGTATCTGGAGTCAGGGGATCTCAGTTCAAATCCAGATTCTTTTCTGTATATTTCTCATGCAAACTTGAACAAATTCCTTCTCCTTGAAGTTTAGTTCCCTCCTCATAGAAAAAGGAAAGTTTCTTACAGTTTCTAATTCTAATGGCACTGTCATGATGCTTTGGGTAATTAAATTAAAATCCACTGCTGCAACATGTGTAATGTCTGCTAGTGCTAAGGAGTTGTATAGCTTAGCTCATGTTGCACTTCCACCAGGTTCACCAGTCAACAAAAAACAGCAAAATTATTTGGGAATTAATTTAATGGTAAAACAATCCTTTGCCAAGCCTTGTGCCCAGTGTGTGGGAGGGTCAGGGCTAGGCATTTTTAATCTCTTAAGGATCTTCCTCTCATCTTTCACTTCCCCACCTCTCGAATGCAATTCTTTGTAACTTTTTCAGACATTTAATCAGCAGACATTCTCAGGGGGGCATGGAAGCAGCCACAGCTCTAGAAAACTATCTCAGTGTGGCATGGGACCTGGTATCCCTAAATTGTAGAAGTGTTTCAGGCCAAACTGTAAGCAGGAAAATTCCTTTGCTACCTTGTATTCTTGTGAGACAACTAATCTGATAACTTCTGATAAGACCCTACTACATCAAAGGGAAAGACCCTTGAAAAAATTGTTCTTCTTGTTTGGTCCCCTAGGTTTCAGATGGACACAGAGATACACCTCTAGGCTATGATTTTGATACCATCAGGCTGTATCTAAGACATCTATTTGTCCCCTAAACTATGAGGGTCACCCCCTATGTCTTCAGGACATAAGACACTGCTTTAACCCTGGTCAGATGACCAATCCCCTCCCCCCACCATGCCCTTGAACCTAAGTGCATCCCCTCCTCAAGTCACCTATCACCTATTGCAAACAGCATAAAGATCCCAGAATTGATGTCCTCTAGGAGGCAGCTTTCCCTCAATGCTCCAAGGCCAGATTCAACATTACCTTCTAAATTAATACATTTCTCTTGTTTTTAAGCTACATTTTGGAGTCTTGCATCCTTGCAAAGGGTATCCTTCCCAAACCCCAGTGGTTCACCTCAAGCCCCCCACCCCCAACAAATGGACTGAACAGCATTAGCTGTCTTTCTGAGACTTCAAATGACACTCAGTAGACCCCAGCAGAAACTCTGCTAAGCAGATGAAAGTAAATCTCAGAGAAGATGATAATCGACTGCATTTTCTAAACATCTGTCATGCTGTTGTATATTCAAAATGTAATCCCATTTGGCTATATTCCAAATGGTAGTGAGGAAGAGTATGTTTTCTATTATTAATGACTCAAATCCCATGGAAGTGGAATTACTGATTTAGAATCAATCAATTCAATCTCTGGAACCCCTTCCCTATATATGGTGGAGTAGGGTGAAGTCAGATGGTGAGCAGGTTTGTTGAATTGCTCATATTTATCTCCCCCCATTGCCTTATAGCCTGGCTGGTTTTTTCATATACATTTTCCTTCTTTGATATGGAGAGTTCTCTTAAAAGATCTATACTTTTATCTTTTTTTTAATCTCAAAACTACACTCTTTAAAAATACATCAATATTACATCTCTTTCTTCTCTCTGTTTGTCCTGCATTGGGACCAGAAAGGCTAGGGAAATAGGGATAGAGATCACATCTGTGATCTAATTGGCAAAGGAAATTCTCAGAACGTCCTCTACCAAGATGAGGTCAACATCTGTTTTTTAATTTATGGTCTTAGAGAGTTCCCTACAGCAATGCAAGTTTGAGTGACTTACCCAGGGCCACAAAGCCAGTACATCACTGAAACAAGACTAGAACTCAGACATTCCTGTACTCAAAGGCTGTATTCTCTATTCCCTAAACCAAGCTACTTCCATAAAACATAGTAAATAATCTGAAACAGAAACAACTAAAAACAGCATAAAAAAACTTGTTAACTATAAGATGTCAACAGACAAATAAAGAACTATATTTAAGGACTATATTTAACATATATTCAAATAAACAATGGGCAAAACAATTAACATATAAGCTTAACATAAGTGCATGTGCAAATAAACATTAGAGCAAAACTAACAACATAAATATAATTCCTCTGTTCAGGAATTAAGCCATGCAACAATGGTGAGATTACATGCGAGACACACATTGCCAGGTCAATTGCTATTATTGTTTCCTGGGTATTTGCTTAACTATTGCTTTAGGTTTATCTCTAATGTTATAAATTAGGCTAAAGATTGGCCACATGAGTCTAGTCCCTCTCTACCTCCTTCATTTCCCTGTTCTATAGCAAAGCTAATACATGATAAGACTGGACTCCATTATCATTCTGGCTATAGGTCTGCTTCTCTACAGCTGAATTTATAGCAAAATCAGTCTGGCTAACAGAATCCTCATGCTCTGTGGAGTTATGTCTATGCACTAAGAGTTTGTATTGTTGCAGATTTAAGCAAAAAAGGAATTGTCTCTTGAGTTCCTTGCCCTGTTTGAACTGGATTGCCCCTGGATTTGAAGCAATTTTGTTGCATACTAATGCTCAGTGTCTCCTTCCCTGGTAATATTATTTTCAGATCCCATGAGTGGTTCATGCAGTCTTTACACCACTGATGGATAGTTTCTTTTGCTTAGAGTCCCCTGAGGTACAAATCCATTACTTCTCTCCACCTACCCATCAGAAAATACAGCAAACTCTCCTAGGGTTGAACAGTGGTTGTGCTAAATTACCTTAAGAGCAGCTGCCCCTCAATTTGCCAAAACTATTTTGTAAACACTACTCAGTCCCTCAGGAACTTTTACATGGGTTGGTTTTCTGCCATTTTACTAACACAGGAGTCCCTTGAATATTGAGATTTTTAAAACAACACTGACTCATCATGACAAGGAGCTGTTATGCCTTTGGTTTATGTCACAACTTTTCTAAGATGCCATGGCTAGCTGGGAAACTTCTTTTGGCTTTCTTTTCAAATCTTTGATATACTAATTATGAAGGTGTATATTACCTTTTGCATTTGGAACTCAAAGCCAGAAACCAAGAGGTAAGGGGGTCTCTTACCCAAATGTAAGTGAGTATTTTATTGTTGCTTTTCAACTCTTCCTGACCCTATTTAGGGGTTTCTTAGCAAAGATACTGGAGTAGTTGGCCATTTCTTTTTCTAGCCATTTTTCTAGATGAGTAATTTAGGCAAAAGGGTTAAGTAATTTGCCCAGGATCCCACAGCTAGTAGATCACTAATCCCATATTTCAACTCAGAGAATGAGTCTTCCTGACCCCAGACCTTAAACCACCTACTATATGAACAAGTATAGTGTATTTGTATTCCTCTGAAGGGTTATTGGGTCTTTAAATGCCACTGATTCCAGTTTCCATCTTGGTGTGCTCTCCTCAATACCAATTACTAGTTTATAGTTAGTATCTTCTCTGTCTTAGTGATTTATTGACTCAGTGTTTAGTGTCCACTCATCACTAGAACCAGTTAACACCAATAGCTTAAAAAATTTTAAACCTTTATCTTTTGTCTTAGAATTATTACTAGGTATCAGTTCCAAGGCAGAAGAATAATGAGAACTAGGCAACTGGAGTTAAGTGACTTGCCCAATATCACACAGCTAGGCAGTGTCTGATGTCAGATTTGAACCCAAGACCTCTTTTCTCTAGGCCTGGCTCTCTATTCACTGAGCCACCTAGCTTTCCCACTAATTACCTTTTTTTTTTAAACCCTTGTACTTCGGTGTATTGTCTCATAGGTGGAAGATTGGTAAGGGTGGGCAATGGGGGTCAAGTGACTTGCCCAGGGTCACACAGCTGGGAAGTGGCTGAGGCCGGGTTTGAACCTAGGACCTCCTGTCTCTAGGCCTCCACTAATTACCTTTTAAGAAAGATATTTCCTCAGAAGATATGGCAAGAACAAAAGTTATAAGTCACTCTTTGCAATGCTTAGGAGCATACTCTTTACTATCCCACTTCGGCTCAGACTTACAATGCAACCACCACAAAGCCAGTTCCGTGATGAATTAGTTAGAGTGTGGTCCTGGAGATAGGAATACCTAAGTTTGAATATGTTGTCAGATACTACCTATGTAACCCTGGGAAAGTCAACTTTATTTCTCTCTGCCTCAGTTTCTTCCACTGTAAAAGAGAGATCATAATAGCACTAGTGTACTACTGCAGTTATGGAGAGGATCAACTGAAATGATATTTGTAAAGCATTTAGCACAGCACTTGACACATAATGAATGCTTCAAGATTGTTTGTTTCCTTCCTTCTTTCTAAAGCACTCCACATGCAAAGTTCATTTTCTCTATGTGGCATGGCTGCTATGAGTCCACTACTCTGCTGGGGTAAATAGGTCATTCCACACTAGTTTAAATTGCTGGCAAACTCTGACATGGACATCCCTCACAGGATCTCTCATTTTCCAAAGTTTCACAGGCCTTCTTCCCAAATAAAAAAAGATAGAATGAGGAGCTGGTCTCAATCCGGACACAAGCTTACCCTTGGGCACATACACTCAACTGCTTTGTGGCTGTTTGGGGTAAGAAAAGTTCTGATCAGTTAATTTTCCTTAGATGAGCATAACCAAAGAGGGCAAAAAGAGCCAGAGGTCAAGTTGTTGGGATTCTTGGGGTTCACATTCATTTCTGACTTAGCAGCCAATCAGAAGGTCTTTTTGTCACCATGTAATAATCAGATGGGAAAGAGAATAGATGGACATCTTCTGAAGCTGGAAAGGCAGGGCATTCTGTTCTATGTCGAGTACTTCCTGAAGAAGACTGGCCAAAACTACATGCTCAAAGAATAGGACTTATATTAGTCAATCCCTCCATTATAACTGTCATCTCCCTCTGAAACTAAGATGTCAATAAAGTGTTCTAGCAGCTTACTGGTACTTGTATTTTCTAAAAACAGACCATGGATTGGCAATTCTTTTCTCTGAACACATCAGGTATATATTTTATATATCTTAGTGATATCTAGCCCCACGTTAAGACAGTAAAATCTCCTCCTTCATAGTTCTAAGGTCCTGTCTTGACCCATATGTCTGAGGTCATCATTCAGGGCTTTAGACACCATTAGCATGATGAGCTCTCAGTAATACCAGCAACTTCTTGCTTCCACATGTGAGACAGCCATATCACTCTACTATACAGCTCCAACTTCTGCCATTATCTCAACAGTAAGAAGTCTTTTGATCAGGGGAACCTGAGTCCATTGGCATTTGGCTTTCCTGCTTTGAGGCTTATATGGCTTCCCTTTGTTCTTCATTAGTAATCACCTTTCAATGGCAATCATTCACAAACAACCGAGATGAGGAAAGTTGTTTAGAATAAAACAAGGTTCATATAGGAAAGTGACATAACGCCTGGTGGAAAATTCCAGGCTCTCAGCAACATTTCAACTTGACTGTAGTTCAGCCCCCTGGATATTCACAATATGAAGTATGGTGGCCTAGCAGTACTAGATCCTAAACTGTACTGTAAAGCAGTGATCATCAAAACAATCTGGAACTGGCTCAGAAATAGAAGGGTGGATCAATGGAATAGACATGGGGTAAATGACCTCAGCAATCTAGTGTTTGATAAATCCAAAGATCCCAGCTCTTGGGATAAGAACTCACTATCTGACAAAAACTGCTGGGAAAATTGGAAAGCATTGTGGCAAAAATTAGGCTTAGAACAATATCTCACCCCCTATACCAGGATAAAGTCAAAATGGATATATGTTTAAACATAGTGATATTATTAGTAAATTAGGGGAAATTTAGGATAGCTTACCTATAAGATCGATGGATAAGGGAAGAATTTATGACCAAGCAAGAGATAAAGAACATTTCTATATATAAAATGAATGATTTTGATTATATTAAATTTAAAAGGTTTTATACAAACAAAGCCAATGCAACCAAGATTAGAAGGGAAGCAATAAACTGGGGGAAATTTTATAAAAGATTTCTCTGATAAAGGTTTCATTTCTCAAATATGTAAAGAACTAAGTCAAATGAATAAGAATCCAAGTTATTCCCCAACTGATAAATAGATGAAAAATATAAATAGGCAGTTTTCTCAACTGGGGGGTGGCTGAACAAATTGTGGTATATGATGGTGATGGAATACTATTGTGCTGTGAGGAAGATGAATAGGATGATTTCAGAAAGAGATGGAAAGGGGTAGCTGGGTAGCTCAGTGGATTGAGAGCCAGGCCTAGAGAGGGGAGGTCCTAGGTTCAAATCCAGCCTCAGACACTTCCCAGCTGTGTGACCCTGGGCAAGTCACTTGACCCCCATTGCCCACCCTTACCATTCTTCTACCTATAAGCCAATACACAGAAGTTAAGGGTTTAAAAATTAAAAAATTAAAAAAAAGAAAGGGATAGACCTACATGAACTGATAGAGTGAAATATGCCGAACCAGGAAAACATTATACACAGTAACTGCAATTTTATGGAATGATCAAATGTGATAGACTTTGCTACTAAAAGCAATACAATGATCCTGGACAATTCTGAGGACTTATGAAAAAAATAATACTATCTACCTCCAGAGAAAGAACTATTGGAGGAGAAATGCAAATGAAAACATATGATTTATTACTTGTTTATCTGGGTATATGTTTAGGGGTTTTGGTTCTATAAGATATATTTGCTTACAAAAATGAATAATATGGAAATGTGTTTTGTGTGATTATACACATATAACCTGGATTAAATTGCTTCTCAGCTCCAGGAGAGGGGAGGGAAGAAGGGAAGAAGATAATATGGAACATGAGACTTTGGAAAACATATGTAGAAATTTGTTATAAAAAAAATTTTAAAGTTTTTAAAAAGTTGAAGTACTGTCTTTGTAGGGTTTGGTACTATCCAAGCTTTCAGCCATTCATGATCGGTCTTGGAATGTATACCCCACAGATAAAGTGGCCCTACAAACAACTTCCAGAATGAATTTTGAGCTTTACTTGATAAGTCCCAAGTAAGATTATTTGTTATTTGGTCTACCAAGTCAAAGTCCTAAATGTCTCTTATAAATGATGGTAATTTGAAATTCACTGCCTAGAACACCACTGTGATCCCCATTATCAATCTTTCCTACCACTTCATCATAAGGTTCTATGAGTCCAGATGGAATAGACCCCTAAGGAATCAACAAAGAGTTCAATGTGAGTAACCACAGGGTCCACAGAGACTTCTTTCCCTTACTCCAAAGCTAGATCAAAAGATTAGAACTTTTATATGACCAGTACTTCATAACTATGATAGTATATCCCACATAAGTAGTCTGAATTATTACAGAAAGTGGACCTGTTTTCCTGATTATTACCTGAGAGAAGTTTTTCTATTTCAGACCTCTTTGCTTTCCTTAACCTTCTGCCTCTCCAGATACAATACGATTATGCACAGTTCCATCTCTCAACTAATCTCGCTGGTCCTATGCCACACCTCAGCATCGGTGGTGCTATTGTCCTGAGATTCTTCTATGCCCCATTTGGGAGAAGGCCCCAGATGAGCTAAAGTGAAGTGAAGATATTATATCAACCCCTGAAGTTCAGGAGTACTTGCCTCACATGGCCATTGTTGGCATTGGTTTCTGTGTCTGTATAGCTCTGATGACAATAGATGCATGAGAGTTGTGTACCAACTCCTGGCAATTATACCTACATCCTCAAAATCCATAGAGCCTATCTCTGAGAGCAGTATTAGAGACAAAAACAATGTAGGCCTATTCTCATCTGCTCCTCCAATGTCTCCACTAAAGTTTATATACATTCAAGTCAGGAGACATCTGACTAAGCCACCATGAGATTTTACTACTACTGCTTCTGTCCTCCTTAGGCTTTCTTGTGATCTCTTATCACTTGGTCTAACCCAGGAGTTTCCCAATGTGTCAAACCTTCTTTTCTCTAACCAACATAAGTCCCTCAGTGTTGTACTCTGGTAGACATGGCTTAAGTCCAGAAAAAAAAAAAAGTCCATTTGCATTCTGTGGTATTCTGCCTTCCACAGGGAGTCTGGGCCTCAGCCTTAGATGAAATAGAATTCCTGGATTTATTTGTGACAAAGAATTTCTAAATAGTGACACCTCCTATGATTAGAAGGGCTAGTACATCTTTTAAACAATTGTTCATTGTCAGAGGGAAGACTAACATGAAATTACCAGGAATAATTATAGCTCTACCGTTAAATTTATCAGAGAAGAGTCAGAAAACTTCCTGAACAGCCTCATTTGCCTTAATATTAATGGTTTTAATTGCACATTCTTCTAGACCTTTCACTCTTCTGCCCAGTATCCTTAAAATGCCTTCATTTTAAAGATCTGGGTCTACTCTTCAAAATAGGAGATCTTTATGAACTTCAACTGCAAAAGCAATATAGGGCCACTTAACTGTCTTAGTTCTCATCTTTTTCTAAAGACTGTGCTATGTATGCCCACCCTGCTACACAAATATAATAAATGAGCATCATTAAAGTGACACTGGTCTATTGTTTCAATTTACTGTGCTTCAACAGCATTTGAAGGGAACAGACAAGCTTCCCATCCAGATGTGGCCTATTTTCCTGACAGACTTTTGTTTTAAAGAAGGACCATGTAAATAAAGGAAGGAGACAATTTCTTTTTTTCATTTTCATTTTATTTTTTAATATAAATTTAATTTATTTTTCTAAATATTTTTCCATGGTGACATGATTTGTGTTCTCTCCCTCAAGGGGACAGTTTTTGATGAAAAAAAAATTAAACCTTAATTATCCTTCTTTGGATAAAAGAGTAACTAATCAACACATATTTATTAAGTGCTTACTATGTACCACTCATTGTGTTAGCACTTGGATACAAAGAAAAAGAATACACCAGTCCTAATTTTGAAGAAACTCACTCTCATGTCTAGTTTTGCACCACCTAGGGCAATTTATCATGCATGAACTCTCCAAAGATTTCTATACAGAAGAAACAAGAAGCAAAAAAGTACTGACATATTGTAGTTACTTACATTCTATAAGTCGAGCTATGTACTTATTTAATGGAAACAGCTGTAGACTAAGCATGGCAAAAGAAGATGGTTCTCTTGAAATTCTTTATCTTGGATGGTGTTTCTTGGACTCAGGTGTATGCTTAAAATTGTAACTTATGCATAAAGGGATGAGATTTAGTTAAATTTTCCTTAATGTAAACTAATCACTCATATGTATGTCTGTACTGTTTGTCATTTTGCCTATTAATCATGTCCAACTCTTTGTGACTCCACCCAGGATTTTCTTGGCAAAGATACTAGAGCACTTTGTCACTCACTACCTTCTCAGATCATTTTGTAGTGAAGGAAACTGAGGCCAACAGGGTGAAGTGACTTATGTAGGGTAACCTAGCTAGTAAGGGTCTAAATCCAGATTTGAACTCAGGTCCTCCTGACTCCAGGGTGAGCACTCTATCCACTGTGCCACCTAGATGTTCTATATGCATACATGATTGCTAAAGCAAGAAAGAAGATCTTGCTTCGGAATCCTACACATCATCCATTTCTAAGGCCGATATGCAATACTTCCATTCAGTCCTACATTTGGTGACAATAGGAAAAAAACTGCAGAGGTCAGCCAAGAAATGGCATGTTCTTCCTATTTAGGCTCATCAGTTTAGAGTTGGAAGGAACTTCTTGAGGTCAACTAATCTGAACTAACCTTCTTCTTCCTTTTAAAATGAGAAACTGAAGCCCGGAGGTGTTAAATTCATATAACTCATAAATTCACATAACTGTCCCTCTTATCCCACATTATTTTTTTCCTTTAAAAAAGGAAGGAGGAGGAGGAAGAGGGAGTTAGTAACTTCAATAACCTAATGCCTGATGGGAAAAATTTGCCCATGGAACAAAAGAATAAATCCAAATACATTGAACTACTTTGCCAAGCTTAATTGTTTTAGACATTATCATGTCCTAATGAGAATTATTGTTGTTGTCCCATGTGAGGTTTTCTTGGCAATGATCCTGGAGTGCTTTGCCTAAAGGCACACAATTAGTGTCTGAGGCTAGATTTGAACTCATGTCTTCCTGACTCCAAGCCCAGTGCTCTATTTACCGAGCCACCTAATAAAAATAGCACTCATCAATTACAGAATCATTTTGAGAAGAGAAACATCATCTACACAGAAAATTCTAGCTACTAATTAACAGCATGCGGGAAATGGATGGTTGAATGGGCTGAGTTCAGATTTTTGACATTAGCTATGACCCTCAAGAGGTCATTTAACCTCTCGGCGCCTCAGGTGGCATTCTAAGTCTTATCTACTAACCCCACAAATGAGCTGGCATCTGTGTTGGTGCAGAGATAGCCTGAGAATTCACTCATTCTTTGTATATTTACATATTTATGGACTTTAGAGGCAGCAGGTAATTAGAGTGACTAGAGTACTGGCTTTATCTCAGCAAAACCAGCCTCTGGCATTTACTAGCTGTTTGACCCTGGCAACGTCAAATGGCAGGGGATCTCCAAGTACTCCATTTGGGCACCACACTTTTAGCTTAAAATCTACTTTTTTAAACCCTTACTTTCTGTCTTAGAATCCATACTAAGTATTGATTCCAAAGCAGGAGAGTGCTTAGGACTAGGCAACTGGGATCAAGCCCAGAGTCAGAAGCCAGGAAGTGTCTGGGGCCAGATTGAGCCCAGGACTTCCAATATCCAGGCCAGTCTCTCTTCTAAACATATTCTCATAGGAGCCTACATGTAGTGTACCTACTCCTATGAAACTTCATAGTATTTTAAAGTTTAAGTTCCTTTTTCTTTTACCAGAGATTACCTCAAGGGCCTGACTATGGTATGCCAGGGCTTAACATACCACAAACTGTGGCAGGTCCTACCAAGCACCAAGGATAGACTGTATGGTTGAGGGTCTAGCTGAATTCAGAGGAGATCATCACCAGCTTGATCACCCTGAAATTACAGGTTTATGCAAGGTTGAAATTGTTATTTTTTTGTATAGCCTCTATTCTGTGTGTGTGTGTGTGTGTATGTGTGTGTGTATGTGTGTGTGTGTATATGTGTGTGTGTGCGTGTGCGCATGCCCACAGGCAGGCATATGTATAGGAGAAGAATAATCACTGGATCTAATAATTGCTCTTTCTGATAGTTTAAGTTTCCCATAGATATTTCAGTAAGTCATGGAAGAGTGAGGTTTGACAAGATGTGAGTTAGGATGAAGTCTCCAACAAGTGGGCAGAGTTTGACACTCCTGAATCTTTCTGACTCTTTGCACTGATGATGGCAAAGAACTGATGATTTTGTGTGGATCTGACCACAAGGTCATATTGGAAGAGAGAGGAAGGACCCCTGTCTGTAGGAGAAATCAAAGAACTACTAACTAGGGGGAGGAGGGAAATGAATCAACTGAATCCTGAAGCCATCAAAATACTGATAACGACCCAGGAATCCAATCTCTCCAGATAATATTTTAACCTTTGGTTTGTTCTTTGGCAATTGATATCTTTAATTTTTTTAATTTAACTAATTAACTAATTAATTTAGAATATTTTTCCAGGGTTACATGATTTATGTTCTTTCCTTCCCCTCTTCCTTCCCTCCTCCTGGAGTTCAAAAGCAATGCCACTGCATTATACATGTATCATTGTTCAAAATCTATTTCCATATTATTAATATTTGCAACAAAGTGATCATTTAAAACCAAAATTCCCCAATCATGTACCCATCAAACCACATGATCAACCATATGTTTTTCTTCTGAATTTTTACTTCCACAGTTCTTTCTCAATCTCTTTTTCAATTTCAATTTCTCAAATTCTTTTTCAATCCCTCAGGATTGTCCTGGATCATTGCATTAGCAATAGATATCTTGTGGGTTGTAATTAGCCTGCTTAGCACCTCCCGAGTGTTCCTGCTTTTCTAGAAGAATGGAATGATCTGAAGAATTTCAGCTTCTCAGACTTTAAAACCTCAAAATTCATTAAGTCTGATTCCTACCCAAAATATAAATCTTGTCCATAACCTCTCTAATAAGATGTATGCTTGAAGTCTAGTGGAAAGGAAATCATCACCTCCAGAGGGAGCTCATTCTACTCCTAAAGACCTAAAATTGCTAGGTAATTTTTCTTTAAATGGGCCTAGAAACTGGTGAAAGTTTTCCCTCTGAAAATTCATCAAATGTTTAAAAATATTTCTCATGTCCCACTCCCCACACCTTCTTAACTTCAGGACAAATATCCCTAATGTCTTCAACTATGGTATATGATCCAGGCCTTTAGGGGAAGTAGATGGCTCCAGATCCTTGTTCAGCGGTTTCTAAAATATTTGTTTTATTAGACATTTGGACTAGAATAAATTGATTGGAGTGGTGCATGGTAAGGAAGGAGAGTTAGCAAATGGTTAAAAGTCACTGAGATATATTCTTACCATGTGACTCAACAAAACACGAGAGTAAAAGAACATTAGAGTTTATTTTTTTTTCTTTTCTTTTTAGAAAAATTTTCCATGGTTACATGATTCACATTTTTACTTTCCCCTTCAGCCCCTCAAACTCTCCCCCCCCCCATAGCTAATGCACATTTCCACTGGTTTTAACATGTGTCATCAATCAAGACTTATTTACATATTATTGATAGTTGCATTGGTGTGGTCCTTTTGGGTCTACATCCCCAATCATGTCCTCAGCAACCCAAGTGTTCAAGCAATTGTTTTTCTTCTGTGTTTCCTCTCCTGTAGTTCTTCCTCTGAATATGGGTATCGTTCTTTTCCATAAATCCCTCAGAATTGTCCTGGGTCATTACATTGCTGCTAGTACAGAAGTCCATTACATTCTGTTTTACCACAGTGTATTGGTCTCTGTGTACAATGTTCTTCTGGCTCTGCTCTTTTCACTCTGCATCAATTCCTGGAGGTCTTTCCAGTTCACATGGAATTCCTCCAGTTTATTATTCCTTTGAGCACAATAGTCTTCCATCACCAACATACAACACAATTTGTTCACCCATTCCCCAATTGAAGGGCATACCCTTGCTTTCCATTTTTTTTTGCCACCACAAAGAGCGCAGCTATAAATATTTTTGAATAAATCTGTTTATCTATGATCTCTTTGGGGTACAAACCCAGCAATGATATGGCTGGATCAAAGGGCAGACGGTCTTTTAGAGCTCTTTGGGCATAATTTCAAATTGTCATCCAGAATGGTTGGATCAGTTCACAACTCTATCAGCAGTGCATTAATGTCCCAATTTTGCCACATCTCCTCCAACATTCATTACTCTCCCCTTCTTTCATTTTAGCCAATCTGCTAGGTGTGAGGTGGTGCCTCAGAGTTGTTTTGATTTGCATTTCTCTAATTATTAGAGATTTAGAACATTTTCTCATATGCTTATTGATACTTTTGACTTCTTTATCTGAAAATTGCCTATTCATGTCCCTTGCCCATTTATCAATTGGGGAATTGCTTAATTTTTTTATACAATTGATTTAGTTCCTTTTATTTCGTACATGAGCCCTCTGAGGTCCAGGGTATAGAGTACCTTGGCTATAGGCCATGCCTCAATAACCTAGTCAAAGGATATGCCATATAAAGTTTTGTCCTGGTCTAGAGAATAGAGAACTTGAGTTCAAATACAAGCTCTATTTACTACCTGTTCATGGTTATATCACCTCCCCCTCTCTGTCTCAAGTTTCTTATCTATAAAATATTATCAGACTAAGTAATAACTAAGATTCCTTCTAGCTCTGAAATCTAAGATCATATGGCATATTCTACTGCATAATTTCACTGACTTTTTTTTTAACCCTTACCTTTAGTCTTGGTATCAATTCTAAGACAGAAGAAAAGTAAGGGTTAGGCAATCAGGGTCAAGTGACTGGCCCAGGGTCACACAGGAAGGAAATGTCTGAAGCTGGATTTGAACTCAGGTCTTCTCAATTCTAGGGCTTGGTGCTCTATCCACTCTGCAACCTAGCTGTTTCTCACTGACCTTTTCTAAGCAATTTGGGTTTAGCTCCAGAAGTGTTTTCTTTCCAGCTTGGAATGAAAAAATAAAGTAATATTAACCTTCTTTTCCTTCCTCACCAAAATATTCAGAGTTATCCATGAGGTGTATTGGTATTTCAAGGACCTCCAGTCTCATTTGGCCATTAGGCTCTGTTTGAAGTCATGTATTCTAATCCCTTCATTTTACTGATGAGGAAACTAAGGCCTAAAAAAGTGAAGCAGTTTGCCCATGTTCAGGGAGAGGATGGGAACCTTAGTATCCTATGTTCTTTACAAGAGCTGCTGGAAAAAAAAAAAAAAACCATTGTATCTAATCTTTTCTAAAATAGGTATGCATCCCTTGATATATTTCTCATTCCTTTTCTTCCACATAATAACAACTCCCTGCCTTCTCCTCAGCAATTTCAATGTGGGAGAGTCCTAAGAAGTCATCTGGCCTACCCTCTGCCTCTAGACCACACTGCATTTCTGAGAGGCTGACATTGTGACCATGGCAGTGCTGCATAATGTACAGTGTCCAGCATAGTCAGGAAAACTCATGTTCAGACCTGACCTCTGATACATGCTGGCTGACCCAAGGCCAGTCACTAAATGACCCAGGTAATTCTCCTATGCTACAACTTCTTAGCAACACCTTTTAGAGTTGAAAGGGACCTTAGAAGTCATCTAGTTCATTCTCCTCACTTTACAGATGAGGAAACTGAGGCATAGAGAGCTTGAGTGATTTGTCTAAGGTCTTGAGGGTAGTGGGGTTTGGCCCCAGGTCCCTTGGCCTCAGAGCCAGTGCTCATTCCGTTGGACCATACTGCCTTTTCTCCAAAACTCTTCTATTTGTTAAATAAATCATGACCACCTCTATGTTTCCAGCAACTCAATTAATCAGTATGGCCAGGCCAAAAGCATATATTTAACACCTATTTTATGCCAGCTACTCTGCTAGTTGCTGACTATAAAGAGTCAACAATAAAGTAGTCCTTGCCCTCAGGGAGCTTAACTCTTATCTAGGGAGCAATATGTCCCCCTTTAGGTACACACAAAATACATACAAGGTACATGCAAGGTAATGTTACAGACCCAACTTGATGTGGTGTAGGGCATGGGTGGAGGCCCCAGCAGCTGGGATAAAGCAGGGGAGGACTCATTTAAGGAGCAGTATTTAAACTAAGCTTGGAAGGAAGTAAGGCATGAAACTCTTACAAGGCAAGAACTGTGACTCCTAGGAAAAAAGTGTGTGTGTGTGTATGTGTATGTGGTTGTGAATTATTTAATTCTCTGTCATAAACACAAACAGTTAATAGCTCTATCTTCCAAGGTTTGTGGCTCATATCACTTAGTTGGATATAGAGAAGCCACCTGATAGAGCAGCTAGAGGGTCAAGAAAGGCAAGGGTTCTTGTCTGACATATTGACTTGGTGGCTTTGAACTTCAAACTTAGCCTCTCGGGACCCTCAGGATGCTGAAGATTTGAAGTTCGAAACGAGTTGTTGATATAAAATATTTGACCAAGTCACAAATCCAGGCTAAAAAAAGTGCAGGCAGGGAGACACACTGAATCAATATTGTCTACAGGTGCTGTGAGCCAGTAGGCACTCAAAGTTGGTTTCATTTAACTGACTGGGGGTAAGAAATGCCATTTCATTTACTCATGCCAACAGGATGGCCCCTGGGCTTTCAGTGGGAAGTAACACAGTCATTTGAAAAGCTGAGATCTGATTTTCCAGGAAGGGTCACCAGAGCTGACCTCTCTTTCTCTCAAAAAAAAATTCCTCTTTTCATCATGGATTTAGAATCATCAACAAACTAAACCCTCCAACATACAAAGGAGAAGAAAAGAAGATCCTATAGGGACAAAGCTGTGAACTGGTCACAGACAATTTTGTCTGATGGAGGCACTCTTCCTGCTCACTGTGAGGCCTTGGTGGATGGGATGCTCACCTAGAATTCCGGGGATTTATTCTATAGGAAATCTCTGCCCCTTTGCTTTTCTTTCCTCTTGACCACATGACTTTCTGAGATCTGGATGGAGAAAAGATGTAATGGGAAGGTGTCCTTTGCTCCACCCTGCCAGCACATGGACTTCTAGGCAAGGCTGTGTGGCTGAGATCAGGCCAGCTTCTGTTTAGGATTTCTTTGCTTCACTACAAAACTTTGTGAGATTTCTAAGGGCAGTCTGGCATCTTTCCTTCTTTTGGGCACCTGAGAGCAGAGAATCAGCTCCCCTGTTCTGTGGTAACAGAAATCAGAGGCAGTGGCTGAGAGTGGGAAAGTAGCCCTTGGAGAGAGAAACCATTGGGCAGCAAGGAACTCATTTGGCATTGATCAGTCTACACTCAGTTCAAGGCAAATGTAAATAGCTAAGGAACAACCCTGTTGCAAACATCCCAGTAAAGCCTCTCAAGTGATAGGCATCCTTTTCTGATTCTCTATTGCTTAGCATTCCCTTTATTGAGTGAGAGAACTAAAAATACCACTTCCATACTTGATTCACCTATAGTCTGGGAACCTTAAGAAAAACTCCTTTGCTAGGGATGGCCCCTTACACAAGCCCTAAAATAGAATTGTTTCTTAGGAATCTGAAATGGGGCTAGAATTGGAGCATGGGCGAGCCTTGTTCTCCTAATTAGGAGATAGAACCAGGAATTTGTGTAGTTTATGTATTCCACTTATGATTTTCCTTTGTTGGCTTTTTGTTTGCTTGCTAATTTTTCTCTACTACCTATCAACATCCCTTCCAAGGCCTTCCTTAAAATAAATGCAAGTCAAATAAATCAATGGGTTGGCTATGTCTGAAAATGAAGGTCTAATTCTGTACTTCTCATCTAGAATCTCTCTGAAAAATGTATACTTTATCCCCAGTCTTCTGAAGTGAATAACTCAAGGACAAGCCAACAGTGACAACATGAAACAGTGTGGGTATTGTATACTATAAGTGCAAGAATTGCATCAATGAACCTAAATTCAAGTGCCACTTTGGACATGTAGTTATGGGCAACTTTGTTGACTTCCATTTTCATATGGATCAAAAAGGAGTTCTAAGCATTTCTTTCCTCGTGGCTATTGTTAGCAAAGCCCTTGAGAATCTTAAAGCATGAGAGAAATGTGGATTTTTCATCCTTGAAAGTGCTACAGAATGTTAGCTGTCGTCTGAAGGGACATTTCAAAGAAACTACATGAGTACCTTTACTGGAGGTGACCAGAATAGACCCTCTGGAGGAGGTAACCCTTGAATTGAGTTTTCAAAAAGCCAAGAATTCTCAAAGTCAAAATTTGGTAGCCTGGCATCTTAGTTTTCATCAATAACTTCCTGGAGAAATGTTCTGCTTTCAAAAGAATGATTCTCTAGTTTTTGCCACCAGGTAAACTGCATTTTGGGAGAGTAACATGACAAATTCAGCCTCTGGTCAGGAAATCCTCTAGTCATAAGGAAAGTCCATAGCATACACCCAGGTGGATAACATAGTGCCCTTTGTTGAAAGGAGGAAGTAGGTCTGTATAGTTGAATTGAGGAAGGCAGTAGGATGAAACAATATTAGAAAGCTAGGAAGAAGTTAGAAACCTTTAAAGGTTGGACAAAAGATTTTCTATTTGATCCTGAAGTTTTTTAGCAGATGATTGACATGGTCAGACCTATGCTTTATGAAAATCCTTTGTCAGCTATTTGGAGGATAGATTGGACTGAGGAGAGACATAAAGGAGGGAGACCACTAATGGGTTATTTCAATAGACCAGGCAAAAGGAGACAAGAATCTGAAATAGGGTAGTAGCTTTGTAAATACAGAGAAATGGGCATATTAAAGAGATGCTGAGAAAAATAAATGACAAAATTTGGCAACTGATAAGATGTGTGGGATAAATAAAAGAGAGGGATTAAGAATAATATCAAGAGTGTGAATCTGGGGAACAGGAAGCATTGTAGTTCTGACAGTAACAGGAAAGGTTGTGTAAGAGGGGAAACTAGATATTTAAGGTATGGTCGCCAGGAATCTGATTAGCTTGATTCCAAATTTAAAATAGACCCAAGTCAGGATGGCTTTTATGGAAGTTTATTTACAATTAGGAAGGTTTAAGGTAGGGAAATAGAGAGAGAGAGAGACTCTGGCCCGGACCAGGGGTCCAGACTGGATGAGAATTTAGAGGCCCCAGCAAAGAAGCACAGAGGTTAATTAAACAAGGCTACTAGCCACAAGGCCTTTTACAATTAGAGAGGCAAGAGAGGCCTCCTTGAGGGCAGAGCCTCCAAAAATGCCAAGGGAGGAGAAAGGAAGTCAGCATAACTTACCCACATGACAATTCAGAGGGAAGCAATCTGAGGTCTCACCAGAGATCCTTCTACATCAAGTTCAAAGCACCAACTGTCTCCACAGGAAGTTACCATCATATTTAAAAGATAGCATCTTTTCATCACTTCCTGCATCCACCTCTATTTTCAAGTGGACAAATGGCAGCCTCAACACTGTTTTGGACTGCCCAAACAGTCCCTTATTGTCACGTGTGGGTCACTGATCTTCCCTCCCCACTATGTTGGGTGGGGTGACATTATTTCTGATGGCTAGAGTCTAACAATGAATGAGGATGAGCTAATTCCATTTACATAATCCCCCCTGATGATCCTTGGGTGCCTAGTCACCCCAAGTGATCATTTTACATAATCATCTTATACCTACAAAGGTCTTCTAACTACAATAGTTAGAGATAAGAGGGAAATGGAAGAGAGAGAAGGCAAAACCAATGTTTTGCTAGGCGCATTGACAAGAAACCAATTGGGGGCAGTTTTTCTCATCAATCCCATTGGGATTGGTTGCTTGGTCTCCATGACCTTGTGCCTTCTTAGCACTTTTTTAAACGGCTCTTGTGTTCCCTTCTCCTGGAATTAGACAGAAGCATTAATCACAGTCCCATAACATTTAACAATACATGGCAGGTTCCCAAAGTCTAAAGCCTTGTGAGTAGGCAGTAATATTACAGCAAATATATATATTAAAATTATATCACTGCAAAAAATAAAAAGATTAATAGTGATTATATGTACTTTAAGTACAAGAAATGAGAAAAAGGGGGAAATCAATTATTCTATTAAAAGATAAAAGGAAAAGAATGCCTGCCCTTTGATCCAGCCATACCATTGTTGGGGTTGTACCCCAAAGAGATCATAAATAAACAGACTTCTACAAAAATATTTATAGCCGCGCTTTTTGTAGTGGCAAAAAAAACTGGAAAATGAGGGTATGCCCTTCAATTGGGGAATGGCTGGAGAAATTGTGGTATATGCTGGTGACAGAATACTATTGTGCTCAAAGGAATAATAAACTGGAGGAATTCCATGTGAACTGGAAAGACCTCCAGGAATTGATGCAGAGTGAAAGGAGCAGAGCCAGAAGAACATTGTACACAGAGACCAATACACTGTGATAAAATAGAATGTAATGGACTTCTGTACTAGCAGCAATGCAATGACCCAGGATAGTTCTGAGGGACTTATGGAAAAGAACACTACCCACATTCAGAGGAAGAACTGCAGGAGAGAAAACACAGAAGAAAAACAACTGCTTGAACACATGGGTTGCTGAGGACATGATTGGGGATATAGACTCAAAACTACCACTCCAATGCAACTATCAACAATTTGGAAATAGGTCTTGATCAATAACACATGTTAAAACCAGTGGAAATGCGCAGCGGTTATGGGGAGGGGGGGAAGTCAGGGGATGAAGGGGAAAGTAAGAGCATGAATCATGTAACCATGTTAACCTTTCTAAAAAATAAAAATTATTAAATAAAAAAAGATAATAGGAAAAGCAATAAGAAAATTGAAAATAAATTCAGGGNAAGGAAGGTTTTACAGGGTAAAAATAAAGAATTTTGTTTTGAACACATTGAGTTTGAGGTGTCTATATCTCATTCCAAAATCTGAATAGGCAGTTGGTAAATGGAATTGAAGCTCAGAAAAAAAGAGTAGGGATAGATAAATATAACTGGTAAATATCTACATGGATACATAATTGAACTCACAGAAATTGATGAGATCACAAATGAAAGTATAGAATGAAAAGAAGAGATGACATTTGGAGATGACAGCCATCTCAATTAGTAGGCACAACATAGAAAAGACCAGGGAGAAAAGCTGAGATAAAATTATCAGATAGGCAGGAAGAGAATCAGGAAAGAGTAGCTTCACACAAAAAAAAACAACCAAAGCTATGATGGAGAACCTATGGCATATGTGCCAGAAAGGGAACACAGAGACCTCTCTGAGGGCATCTGCCCATTGTCCACCAGAGTTCATTACTAGAAAGGACTTGGGTGAGCTGATCCCTTCCCCCCTTCACCAGCCTGAGGACATATGTTCACTTGACCCACCCCTCTGCCCAGCAGCCCAATGGGAACACTTACTCCCTCTCCTGTCTGGGGTAGGGTGGGAAGGTCACAAAGAACAGAGCTGAAGGGGAGCTCTCAGGCCACTCCTCTCCCTAATCCTAACCCCAAACTCATTTCTAACTCTAACCCTAAATTCATTTTTTAAAATTTTAAACCCTTACTTTCTGCCTTGGAGTATTGGCTCCAAGACAGAAGAGTGGTAAGGGTTAGGCAATGGGGGTTAAGTGACTTGCCCAGGGTCACACAGCTGGGAAGTGTCTGAGGCCAGATCTGAACCTAGGACCTCCCGTCTCTAGGCCTGGCTCTCAATTCACTGAGCTACCCAGCTGCCCCCTAAATTTATTTCTAACCCTAATTCTAATCCTAAATTTGTTTCTAACCCTAACCTAAATTCTAACCCTAACCCTAAATTCTAACCCTAACCCTAAGTTCATTTCTAACCCTAACATTAACCCTAACTCTGAGGACATTTTTTCACTTCACCCACCCCTCTGCCCAGCAGCCCAATGGGAATGCTTTCTCCCCTGTCTGGGGGTAAAGTGGGGTATGTGTGTGTGTGTGTGTGTGTGTGTGTGTGTGTGTGTGTGTAGCAGTACTCACTCTGGGTGTTCTGGGGCACAGCACATCGTCTCTAGGTGAGGGGTGGGGCAGGACATGGCACATGTTCTCTAAAAGGTTTGCCATCACTGAACTAGAATACTAGAGAAGAGAGTGGTCTACAGTGTCAAATGGCTTTGAAAGATCAAGAAGATTGAGGATGGAGGATGGCAATTAAGAGATCACTGTTAACTTTGGAGAAAGTCGTTTTAGTTGGATTATGAGAATAGAAGCCAAATTACAAAAGTTCTAGAAAAGAAAAAGGGGTAAAGTAAAGCCATCAATTGTAGATAGCATTGCCAAGGTGTTTAGCTGAGTCAGGGAAGAGATATGTGATGATAACTAGTAGTCACAGGATATGGTGATTTTTTTTTAACAATAAGGTACACTTGGATTTGTTTATAAACATCATAGAAAGAATTAGGGAATAGATAAAGAGAAAGATTGGAAAATTAGAGAGTAAGGAAAATCTACTAGAGAATACAGAAAATGATCAGATCAAGGATGCATCTAAAGCCTGAGCAAGCAAAAAGATGATATCATTATGAAAGTCTAGAGGGAAGAAAGATTGCCTGGTACAATACCAGAAGGTATGATATTAGAAGAAAGGGGAAAAATAGCTTGAGAACACCTGCTGTGGTGAATTGAATGGGAAACCAAATGAGGAGAGAGAAAAGAATTACTTTTCTTTAGTCAAGATACAGTCAAGATTAGCTAGTACAAATTTGTAGTGGTCTCCATCAGCATACTTTTATGATTTTCTACATTTATGTTTAGAAGCACGTGAATAGGAATAAAGGAAGTGGATGGGAATAACATAAGTGTTGGAATTTGGAAAGATGGGTGATTGGACAACATAAAAAAGGAATTCAACAGTACAGGTTAGTATAGAGTTGAATTGTTCAACCAGGGGTCAGAATTGATAAGGGAATAGAGTATAACCAGAGCAAGGACTCTCCGAGTTGGCACAATACTGAGAAGATGTAAGTCATGATCAAAATAAAGGTTAGGTGGGCAAATATGTGGAGAGAAATGGAAAAACAAATGATTATGAGTCAAAATAGCACTGTAGTTTGCTTTGTTGATGGAAGTAGATGATTAGTAAATTCAAAGGTAAGATTCTATGTTGGCACAACCCTCAACAACAGTCAGAACTCCCAAATTTCTGTGAACTAGGACAAGTCTAGCCATTTTGGTCAGATTTGTCTTGACCAGGTCTACTTGTCATTGACAGACAATGGGAACAGACAACACCACCCACCCACCTAACACCTGCTCCAGAAACACCTGGAAGAATACCAGAACTTCCTGTTCCTACATGTATCTCCTGCATGGCTGAACACCATGCCTGGGAACCAGCACCTCCTCATCCCCCCAAAAATGGGACTCCCTACACCCTCAGGGACATCTATTGCACTTAATCCAGGTACCTCACCTTGCCCAGAGACAACCAATAGGGGCAACACCAGTTACCTCATCCCTGATAATCTCCTATTCTTCCAACCCTATAAGAGATCATACTCTTCCTCACTCAAGTGGGGATTCAGTAGCCATCTTTACTGGTATTAATCTCCTTGCTGCTTCTTTCCCCCATTCCATCCCCCACTTCTTTTCCTCCAGTAAAGCTTTGCTATTTCACCTCACTCTAGTCTCATTTGTCTCTCAAGTCAAACTTTTGTCAGTCAGACTGATAGTCATCATTCTCATCATGCCTTCTGGGTGGTACAAAAGCCTAGAGAGCAGAATATGTCTTATCACTGTACTTGCCCACCAATCAGAAGTAAGAACTGACCATGTTAAGTATTCTGGACAGTCTGGAAATCTAGCAAAGAGGAAGGAAGTGGTCTCTTCAGATGTGATCCCGGAGCTTTCTCAATTAAATTGATCATTTTATTGACAGCAAATTATGAAATAAATATATCTGGAAAATGACTTGCCAAAGGACACATAGGTAAGAAAGTGGCATACCTCCTGTTAGGCCCTTTGACTCAGGTTTTCTGACTCCAAATTCCTTGATCTTTCCCCTTTTTTGTCTTCAGCAACATAAAATCAGCTGATAATCCTATGTCACTTTAAGAGAGTCATTTAGTGAAGCATTGAGATAAGATTACAAAGAATTTGAGGAATAGGAGGAGAAGAATTTGAGATCTTTCAGTGATGAATAAGAGGACATAAAGACCATGGAAACTTGATGAAATAAGCAAATGAAAAGTTTTTTACTTGTTTTGTTTTGTTTATAAGGAGATTTGGAATTCATGAGGAGATTTGGAAAAAGCATGGAAAGGGCTCATTCTTCATGGAATTGCTTTATAATATTTTGTTTGCTCTTTGTGTTATATATATATATATATATATATATATATATATATATATATATATATAATTTTTGGATTTGTGGAAGGCCTTTCCAGATGGAAGGCTGGCCTGGACCCAAATAGACTGCTGAGATTTTAAGTTTTCACTCATCTCCAGAGACAAAGAAATATTGTATGGATTGAGAGCAGTACAAAATTTGGATAAGCCAGTGGAAAAGAAGCAGCCCTTGCCCCTACAGGGTGTGGCAGCCTTATTATTCAAGGTGTCACTAAGGAGCTCCAGGCTTGATACTTCTAATGAGCCAGTTATCTAAGTTCCATAGAAAATATTATCCTCTCAGTTTTCTAGTCTGATGGGGCAGACAGAATGAAAGACTCAGGTTTTACTAATTCTGTCCTTGGGAGTTTAGTTATGGAAACATGTAGCCCCTTATCACCAAGGGGTCAATGAGAAGCATGGCATGGTTATTTATTTATTTGTTTGTTTTGGTCTGGAAGGAAGAATTAAAGAATCATGGGAGTCAGAAACAAGAGAAGTCATACTTGGGAATTTTTTTGTCCCTCACAGAATTTGACAAGGAGCAAGATGGTCTGGGAGGTGGGGGTACAGAGAAGAGGGAAGATGTGCCCTAGGGTCAGAAGCCAGCTGATTTTAAGGGAAAAGATACTGCTTCTCAGACCCGAATATTATCAGGAATAATTGTCTGACTCGCTGACCTGCTTGAATAATGATCTGCTTTGATAAAATTGGTTGCTATACTGTGGCCTGTTGAAATTACCGCCTCTCTCCTCTTCTTTCCCCTTTGCTGCCTCATGGCTGCCTGGTGAATTGGCAAGGTTAACCCTCGAATCTTATTGATTTGCTATGTGTGCTTTTTATGCTGGGATTTGTATCCTGATAAATATATAGCATTCTGATTGAGTGCTCATTCTGAAGTAGTGGACCATACAAGGGAAGGTCAAAAAATGGGAACCTGAGACCAGTTGCCATAGTTCAACCACAAGTTTATATTAACTAATTTGTCTTGACAGACATTTTTCTGGGTTCAGACATGAATGGCTATGATTATACCCCCCCAGTCAGAGAAAGAGGAACTGTACCAGGAACAGTTGCTATCTCCTGTATCTGGAGCTGTCCACACACACTCTTTTTTTTTTAAACCCTTACCTTCTGTCTTGGAGTCAATACTATGTATTGACTCCAAGGCAGAAGAGTGGTAAAGGTAGGCAATGGGGGTCAAATGACTTGCCCAGGGTCACACAGCTGGGAAGTATCTGAGTCCAGATTTGAACCTAGGACCTCCCATCTCTAGGCCTGGATCTCAATCCACTGAGCTACCCAGCTGCCCTCCTCCACACAACCTCTTGAAATGAACCAATGACCATAAGGAAATACACATTTGGATCGACCATAGTAGTTTCCAAGAAATAAGTCAGTAACATGTAATCTTCAACAGAATGAATGAATGATATCAGATCTGGATGCCAGTAAGGAAAGACTGAAACAGAACTAGGGGAAAGGGAATAAGGAAAAGACATTTATCGAAACACATCTGCTTTTTACCAGTCTCTGATCACAGAGCACAGGGACTGATAAAAAGCAACCCAACACCTTATAGCTTACCTCTTCAGCTTTCACCATTCCTTGTGGGCTTAGGGAGGAGAAATGTTGTTAGAAAATTATTCTCAGCTGCTGTCATCTGCGTCAATGTTGCTGGGGCTACAGCTGCTGTTGCCACACTTTGGGACTGGGATCCTCCTTTCTTTTCCACTAGCTCTTCCCCCCTCCTCCCTCCCCAAATCATACTCATGTTTCCTTGTCTTGAGAGTGAAAAATTAAAATCTTACCAGTCAATTCAATCAGTTAGCAAGCACTGAAGAGCTATATAATAGGCCCTGTGCTAAGAACAGGGAATATAAATAAATGCAAAAACAGAGTCCTTGGCTTTAAAGAACTAATGCTTTAGTGGTGAGATAAAATGCAAATGCAAATGTACAAATAAAACCTATACCAAGCAAATAGGAGGCAATTTCAGAAGTTGGGTGAAGAGGCTAAGGGAGAAGAAAATCTGTAAAAGGTCTCTTGTAGAAAGCGGAATTTGAATTGAGTTTTGAAGGAGGCTTCAGGGGATGTCAAAACTCAGGGGAGGGGGAAAAAGGGAGAGAGAACATTCCAGGCATGTGGCATAGATGGTGAAAAGCGAGAAAGAAGAGATGGAGTATCATGTAAGAGCAGCAAGTTAACCAATGTAACTGGATGGCTGAGTATGTGGAGGGGAATAATATAAGAAGCCTAGAAAGGTGGAAAGAGTCTAGTTTGTGAAGGACTTTCAATGTCATTGTATTTCATATTCGATACTGGAAATAATGGGGAGCATTTGGGGTTTGTTAAATAGAGAAGTGACGTGGTGCGAAATGTGCTTTTAAGAAAACTTTTAAGAAACCTTTGGTAGCTAAGTGGGGATGGCCTGAATGAGGAGAGACTTGAGGCAGGGAGACCAAGAAGCAGGTTCTGACAACAGTTAAAACGTTAGTTGATAAGTCGGGCACCAGGCTGGAGGTTCTTTGACTAGAGAGAAGAGATGACAGATGACAGATATCATGAAGGTAGGAATGTAAAAGTTGGCAGACTAGACTGAAATGTGAGAAGACTGCCAGTGAAGAATTGCAAATGACACCAAAGATGTGAACTTTGGTGATTAGGAGAATGTCTGTGTCTTTGATGGAAGACTGGGAAGAGAAGAGTGTTTGGGGCAGAGTGATGATTGAGTTGTTTAGGGCATGATGAGTTTGAGATAGCTACAAGATATCTAATTTGAAATGTCCAGTAGATAGCTGGTGAGTTGGCAAGTTAAGACTAGAATTTAGCCCTAAGTAGAGGATGTAGGAATCATGTGCATAGAGACTACCAACTGATATAGAAGGAGAAGGAAAGGGGGTCCAGGAGAGAGGCAAGTAGGAAACCATTGATTAGTGTTGTCACCTGGATGATGGCCAACTGAGAAAGAGCAATCAGACCAATACCACTATAAACCAGTGAGACCAGTGTCCTGAAACCTTATAGAGAGTACCCTGGAGAGGCTGATAGTGCCAAAGGCTGCAGAGAAGTCAAAAATGGAGGGAGTTGAGAAAAGGCCATTCGATTTAGCAATCAAGAGGTCATTTGTTTACTTTGGGGAAGGCAATTTCACCTGGATGATAAGGTTGGAAGCACAACTGCAAAGGGTTTAGGAAAAAATAAGAGATGAAGCAGAGAAACCTAGTGTACATTATTTTCTCAAGGAATTTGGCCAAAAAAGAGAGGAGAAATATAGGATGTTAGCTAGCAGGAATGGCCACATCAAATGAGGTGTTGGGTCAGGGAAGTGGGGTTGAATGGGAGAAACATGAGCATTTTTACAGCCATTAGGGAAATAGCCAGTAGATGGGAAAGATGGAACATGGTGGAGGGATAGGGGGAATCTGCTGGAGAAGAACAGATAGACTGGGATCAAAAGGGTTACCTTGGCAGAGATGGGTCAGGCCTATATCCATCCATTAGGGTCTCAACCATTCCTCTCTCCTTGCAGAGGAGGTGTTATATTCCTAAACTTAGGGCCTTGTGGGGTACTTCCGAATAATCATGGTGTAGGTGCTTAATAAATATTTATTTGCTGAGCAGATAGTGGAAGATGAGAAAGAGAGAGACAGACAGACAGACAGAGAATGCAGAAGGCACATATCTGAAGGAAATGGTATAAGATGAGTTCATAGGCATAGAAGAGGGATTAGCCTTGTCATGGAAAAGGGCCTCTTATTCCTCAGACTGAAGTGAGGGAGCACAGAGTAGATAAGTTGTGTCTTGGGGTATGGAGAGGGGAAAAATAATAATAGCTAACATTTATATAGTTCTTACATAGGCCGGGCACTTTACAATATTATCTCATTTTATTTTCACAACGGGAGATAGGTACTATTATTATCTCCATTTTAAAGAAAGAGAAACTGAGGCAAACAGATGTTAAGCAACTAGCTCTGAGTCACACAGCTGGTAAGATTGAATTTGGATTCAAGTTTAAGATTTAGGGAGTCACTGTGGGGTGTCAGAGTCATTCAGTAAAGAATAAAAAAGTCACTGTGCTCAATGACCAATCACAATTCCAGAGGACTAGTTATAAAACAAGCTAGTCATCTCTTCAGAGAGATTCAGAGATTCAAGCGGCAGAATAAGTCATATAAATTGTTTATTTATGGCCAATGTGGGAATTTATTTTGCTAGTCCTCTCTTTTTTTTTCTACCTGGGTTGGTGGCAAATATAGAAGGGAGAGGGAAAAAGCATTTTATTTTTTGTTTGTTTTTGATAATTGAAAATTTTAATTTAGAAAAATGATTCAAAGAATTTTAATTTTAAAAAATCTGTATAGCGGTGAGTGAAGACCCAGATAACATTAAATGGCATTGCCACCAAATTATAAAATTCTAAGTTATCAGTTTCCATTCACTGAAGTATTTCTTTCTGAATATCACTAAGAATAGTGAGTTTCACATTAATAGTTAAAGGGGTGTGAATAAGTGAATTATAAAAGATCTGTAAACTGTTAATATGCAGGTGGGTGAAAAGATTGCTGCAAATAACTAACAAGGAGACATATAAATCCAAATAGCTCTCAGGCCTCATTTTATGCCAAACTGGCAAATGTGATGAGAGGGAAAGAATCTACCTGAGAGGAACTGTAAGAAGATAAACACACTAATACTTAGCTGGTAAAACTGTGATTATCTTGGTTCTATCTTGACTTCTTGTCTTTTCTTTTTTTTCAAAACAAAACAAAAATTCTCTTCACCTACATCTTAGAATCAATATTTCATATTGGTTCCAAAAAGGCTAGACAATGGGGTTAAGTGACTTGCCTAGGATCACAGAGCAAAAAAGTATTTGAGGCTAGGTTTGAACCCAGGACCTCTTATCTCTAGGCCTGACTCAATCCACAGAGCCACCTACCTACTCTTTATCTTTTTTTTTCTTAACATCCTCTGTATTGATATTGTATCTCTCTTAGCTCAGAGGGGTTAAATTAATGCCTCTCTGTAGATGATTTTCCAATATTTATTCAATTCTTCTCTCCTAAGCCTACATCACAAGCATCTAATCATTCTGAGAAACCACTTGTAATTATGACTAGAAGTGACTCAAATGTTAAAGCTAAGCATGTTGCCTTAATGCAGTGATAGGCAAACTACAGCCCGTGGGCCAGATGTGGGCTCCCTGAAATGTTCTATCCAGCTGTGGCTGCACGACATTATTCCTAATCTGACGAATACAATGAGTAGGACACAACACAATGAAACCTAGAAAGAGTTGCCTTAGAAACAGACTGGCAGATGAGCATTTCCTTTCCTTTGGCCCCCCTCTTTAAAAAGTTTGCCCATCACTGCTAAGGAGATTGAAGACAGAAAGTAAAGTCTCATACACCACAATTTTTTTTTTAATAGGAGCAACTCTTTGTAGTAGCAAAGAACTAGGGAGGTATTGATAGTGCTGCCAAAATAGAAGAAACCAAAGAGGGTCATACAAGTACTTGCTTTAAATATAAAAGAAAAGAACCGAAGGAAATTCAGAATGAAACTCCAACAAGCAAGACAGCTTTGAAAGTAACTTGTTGAATTTGTTACATTAAAGCAAGCTGTGTATAATAAATTCATAGTTTCTCATATGATATTCTTTGGGTTTTCTTTCTACTTTGTGTTTAGAATGTTTCCTCTTTTTTGATGCCCTTTAATTTCATGCAAAATAGTTTTAAAAATGGCTTCCATTTTTAAAGTGTGTAATTGAATATGGAATGATTGCTCATGAAAAATCTATAGCAGATTGCTTACCATGTCTCAGAGAAGGAGGAGGACAGGGAGAAGGGAGGGAGAGAAAGAAGGAGGCTCACAAAAAAAGGGAGAGAAGTTAGAACTCAAAACTTGGAAAAATGATAGTTAAATTACTTCACACATAATAGGGATATTACATTGTAATAGGGATAAGTAAAATATTACTTAAAATAATTTAATAAAAATATAGGACTTTAAGATTTATAAGGAGCTTTCCTCAAAAGAACTATTGAGGCAGGCAGTAAAGAATAATTATTTCCATTTTACAGATGAGAAAGTGAGTTCCTAGAAAGCATAGGTAACTTCTCCAAAGCTAGTTATATAGCTGATCAAACTTCTGGGTCTGAGTCATGTGACTTTTCCATTACTCAAAGGAGTGAATGTGTTCCACTGGACCAGCTCTACAAATGTGGGAGGAAGGCAGGGAAGGAAAGAAAGAAAGAAGCATTTATTGAGGACTTACTTTTTGCCAGGAATAGTGCTAAGCTTTTTGTTTTTACAAATATTTTTATATGTTATAAATAGTATTATGTTAATGATCTTAAATATGCACACATGATTATTTTAGATATTTATGTATACTTAAATATGATGTAATTTATATTGTTATTTTTACATATTACAAATATTATCTCATTTGATCTTTACAACACCCTCATGAAATAGATGCTACTGTTATGGGGGTGCAAATGATGAACTCCCAGGTTTGGGAAGGAAACCTTTCTCAAGAATGCGAGGACTCCAATCTTAGCTTAAAAGTAAAAAAGAAAGATTTATTAGTAAGATAGGATTAATGGCCAGCAAGACAGCATGAGTGGAGCAACCCTGAGTGGGAGGGGGTTGTTCCCAGGATATGGCAGGGCAGCATGAGTGGAGCAACTATGGGAGCTGCTCCCCAAGTACTCCAGTTCAGGGGTTTTTATATTCTTTACAGTAGTGTGGACTTGACTTTTTGCACTCAGGCATTCCGAGAGTGGAGAGCTCTGCCTGAGATCCTCAGGGCTTAGGCTATCAAGGTGTGGCCCAAAGGTGTATCTCTCTTTCTATCCCAAGGATAATGGTCTTTGCCTCTTGAGTCACAAGGACAGGAGGGGGGGAAGGGAATTTCCCTGTTGACAGCCTGCCTGAGTTAAGGGGTACAGGGTCCCTGCCATCTCTGCACAATGCCCATGTCACTATTATAATCCCTTTTTTACATTTGAGGAAACTGGCAGACAGAGTTGTGGAGGCAGCTGGCCAAAAATTAGGGACATTTCCTTAAGACCAAGGAAAGGACCACAGGCCTTTTCAGGGGCTCTGAGAGGTCAAAACTATACTCCTATCAATACTAAGACATGTTCATTTCTAATATGATACCTATCAAAGAAGCTTTTTTTGGGTAATCCTCAATAATTTTCAGAGTATAAGGAACTGTGAAACCAACATTATAAGAAAAGCTCTTTAAGGCATTCCAATTTGAATCACAAAGGACATGATTTTGAGCCAGACATTTCCTTGATCTGCTTGTCAGTAGCATTTAGAGAATCTTCTTTTCAGGGAAATTCAGGCCATGCTCCTCTTGGTGCCTGTCCTCTATAAAGAATTATAAACTCAAACCTTTTAGTTACTGAAAATCCCAGGGAAAATGCTCTAATTTCTGACTTGCTGTGGAATGCTCTCACTCTGTCTGCACTGGAGGGCCAGAAACTTCCATTCACTCATGGAAAAGCTTTGTTTCATGGAAAGATCAGAGGGTCATAGATATAGAGCTAGAAAGGGCTATAGAGTCGACTCATTCCCTATTTTGTTGATGAGGAAAGTGAGTCACAGAAAGGTCAAAATACTTATCTAAAATCACAGAGCTAGCTTTGAGGTTGGATCTGAACCAGGTCTTCCTAAATCTAAATTCAAATCTCTGTCTCCTACTGGGAGAAACTACCACCTACTCAAAAATAATCTTGAACTCAGGGTCAGTGTATGAAAGGCTCTTTTTCATCCTCTTGAGAACGGGAACTCCTGAGCCAGTGTTTCAAGTGTTTCAACCAGCAAGGGAGTGAAAAATGAGGAGGCTCACAGACTTCCTTTTATCCTGGGTCTTGAGCAAAGATGGTCCCTCCCCTCATTCACCAATGGCTGATTACTTGAGAGCTACAATCTTATCTCAAAAGCTAGCTAATCAGAAGGCTCAATTTACAAACCCAATTATTCTTATTATTCAAGTGAGATTTAACCAATCAAAACAAGGACTGGGATTTAAACAATTAGAGGAGGAGGAGGTTATATACTGTTCTTAAGTTTCAGTTTCTATGAGTCATTTCTTATCTGTCCCTTCTTACTTCATCAACCAAATGTACTTCCCAGAGAGATGTCTCTGCTATCTATATTCCTCACACCTATTCCATGAGATCACTGGAATATCTTCTACTACTAGAGCCTATAATCCTTCATCCTTGAACTTGCTAAGGTCATGCATACAATCAGGATAGAGGTTTTTCCCATGTGGTTATTCAGAACACTGGAGATGATGCCAGTTCCAGTGCTTCCTAGATGTGTTGTTCAATTGTTTTTAGTCATGCTCAACTCTTCCTGACCTTACTCACAGTTTTCTTGGCAAAGATACTGTCCTTCTCCAGCTCATTTTATGAATGAGGAATAAGCAATTTTCAAATAAGGAAATTGAAACTATCAATAAGCACATGAGAAAGTGTTCTAAATCTCTTATAATTAGAGAAATGCAAATTAAAACAACTCTGAGGTACCACCTCACACCTAGCAGATTAGCTAACCTGACTGCAAAGGAAAGTAATAAATATTCGAGGGGATGTGGCAAAATTGGGACACTTATACATTGCTGGTGGAGTTGTGAATTGATCCAACCATTCTGGATGGCAATTTGGAACTATGCCCAAAGGGTGCTAAAAGACTGTCTGCCCTTTGATCCAGCCATATCACTGCTGGGTTTATACCCCAAAGAGAACATAGGGAAAAAGACATGTACAAAAATATTTATAGCCACACTCTTTGTAGTGGCAAAAAACTGGAAAATGAGAGTATGCCCTTCGATTGGGGAATGATTGAAGAAATTGTGGTATATGCTGGTGATGGAATACTATTGTGCTCAAAGAAATAATGAACTGGAGGAATTCCATGTGAACTGGAATGACCTCCAGGAATCGAAGCTGAGTGAAAGGAGTAGAACCAGAAGAACATTATACACAGAGACTGATACACTGTGGTAAAATCGTATGTAATGGACTTCTCTACTAGCAGCAATGCAATGATCCAGAACATTCAGAGGAAGAACTGTGGGAGTAGAAACACAGAAGAAAAACAATTGCTTGAACACATGGGATGATAGGGATATGATTTAGGATGTAGACTCTAAATGACCACCCCAGTGCAACTATCAGTAATATAGAAATAGGTCTTGATCAATGACACATGTAAAATCCAGTGGAAATGCATGTTGGCTATGGGTGGGGTAGTGGTTTGGGGGGAGAGAAAGAACATGTAACCATGGAAAAATGTTCTAAAAAAATTAAAAAATGAATCAAAAAACAAACAAAAATAAATGAGTAAACTGAGACAAATAGTGTTAAGTAGCTTGTACAAAGTTAGTGTCTGAGGCTAGATTTGAACTTAGGTCTTGACTTCAGACCCAGCACTCTATTTACCCAGGTGACCCCACCTCAACTTGGTAAAACTTTGATGAATTGTTTCTGCTCTCTGGGCCTCAATTTTTCCATCTGTCAAATGAAGGGGATTTGTATTAAATTATTTCTGATGTGTTTCCCTGTAGCTCTAAAAATCTGAGACCTTTTTATGTCATTTAAAGTCACTAATCCTAAATAACTCAATTAATTCCTGATTTCTTTGACAAAGAAACACCCTCCAGGGATGCTAATCATCCTTCATACTACTGTAGTTTTTTGTTTTGTTTTTGTTTAGTTTTATTGTTGCAGTTTGGTTTTATATTATGGACATTTTCTGATTACTCCCATTTCCTGAGAGTTCTCTTATAACAAAGTAAAATAGTTACATAAATTAACAAAACAGTGATCTCATCTGAAAGGGCATGCAACATTCCATATCTATAGCATCCCTCTCATGTCTTTATTTCTAAAGAAAATAAAATGAACATAAATCTATTTTCCCTCCTTCTTGCCTCCTACCCATGGGGAAGAAGAGAAGAAAGACAAAATTTTGGAAACAAGGAGTTGGTCTTAATGAATTTCTGTAGGTTTTTTTTTGTTTTTGTTTTGTTTTTAATCCCTGCTTGGTGATGAGTTTCCTGGTGTTTAGCTAGACTGGCCCAGACTCTTTCCAGTTCAGTGAGGCTAGCCAGAGCTTATGACTGACTCTAAAAGCCCTTGAATCCTCCAGGTCATGCCCAATCAATGCATTGACAGTCATTTATGAACACTCACTAAGTGCCAGGTCTGATGCTAGATATGGGGAATATAAATACAGTGAGTGAAATAAGCCCTGCTCTCAAGGAGCTTCCATTATAATGGGAGACACTAAGACTTGTAAACAGAATAACTAGAAAGAGAAGAAAAACCAAGTAGGCACAGGGGAAGACTTTGGTGGAAGGAAACATATATGTACTCCTGAAAACATCCCTCTCCCCCTTTTTAAAAGCTTTCTGTGTAGTAGAAAGCCGAAGCCCCAGGTGCATTAAATTAGCCTCTTAAATTAGGCCCCCATGGAACTTTATAGTGAGCCTGCCCTGGGCACATATGAATTCAAGTTTAGTAAACATCTCTGAAAGGCCCATTAAAATGTAAACTTGAAAGTATGCTCCATCCAGCTGTTGTCTCATCATTTGCCTTGAGCTGCACATCTGGCGGAAGCTTGTCCGGAACACATCATGGGCAGGCTGGCTGTGGGAAACAATAAAACATCAGGCTGGCAGCACTGACTTCAAACAACATTGGAGTGGCCCATTGGAATCAGATTAGAAGATGAAGCTTTGATGACGCAGGCCCTACAGAAGCGGCCTCATCCTCGTCCTGCTCCAAACCTCTCCCCAACCTCCACTCCTTCCTGCCAAACACCCACACTGCACAGATTTGGCTGAGGTTTTCTAGTGCTTTTAGTAGTGAGGCTTTTAGCTAGGTTCTACAGATGTGTAACAGAAAGATAAACACAGGGCTAACCCTTCCTAGAGCCCCAGGCACCCATTATCCTCTGCTGTCAACAAAGAAGCTTTTGTAATCTTAACTCTGCAGGGGATAACAAGGCTGACAAAAAGGCTTGGCACCCGAGGCACTTTCAGTGTTTTTAAATGGTTTTCAGGATGACATGGAAGGTTTTTAAGTAGAAACACAATATTGTCCCATCAATGATGTGCCCACTAGAGGAGAGATGAAACCAGGAAAACTGCCTTCTATAGAGAGCCTTTTGTTGTTGCTTTGTTGTTGTCCAGTTGTTTTAGTCATGTCTCATTGGTTGTGATTTCATTTGGAATTTTCTTGGACAGGTTTGCCATTTCCTTTGCTAGCTCATTTCACAGATGAGGAAACTGAGGCAAACAGGGCTAAGTGACTTGACCAGGATCACACAGCTAGTTAGTATATGAGGTTAGATTTGAAATTCATCTTCCTGACTCTAAGCCTGGTACTCTAACCACTATATCATGTAACTGTCCCTTATGCAGTGATTATAATATCCCAAGCCTTGACTAGAATGATGTGGCTAGGGATTTCTGGTGGTGTTCCAAACTTTATTAATGAGAATTTCCTCTCTGTAGCTATTGTGGGAGAGCTTTGAGGTAAAACTCTGATTCAGGACAGATTGCCCTTGTCAAGAATGACACACTCCAAAAGCTAGATTCAAAATAAAAGAGATTTATTCATTTGAATGTAAGTCAAATGGGATGGCTGAGGGAGGCAGAGTGGAGGGAATGCTGCTTCTCAGAGGAAATGTGTTCTGGGCTTTATGTACTCCTTTGTCAACTGGGCCTAAGTGACTAGAGATAAGATGATGATGGCATATTACTGGGTCTCTGGAACCCCAGATGGGTCATGAAGTTATGTCCTATGCCTCAAAATCAAAAGGGGGTAAACTGGACAGTTTAGAAGATAATCAGATATAAAATTGATGATATAAATATAAATATGGTATAAATTTAAAATGATGATATAAAATAGATGCTTATCAGGAGTAAGCTGGGAGGTACTCATCACGAATGAGGGGAGAGGCCAGAGGGAATCTTCATCTTCACTCAAAGTTACCTTCCCTTAGTACTGTAGGAATGCAAGGAAAAATAAGTCTTTCATGTACTCTTGAGCTGGCACACAATCTAGGGTTTTGAGGTGTCAAGCAGAAGCCTGTACTCCCATATAATAGCAATCGTGGCATCCTGCCCCCCACCCCTTCTCCAGCAAGGTCACTCTTATGTCCCTTGCTGGAGAGTCCAATTTGCCTAAAATTGTTGGGTAACCCTTTCCTAGGACCACAGCCCTATCCCTTACCTGTCTCCTGTTCACTTTCCCATTAAGGACTGGGGAGAGGGGGGACGGTCTATGTTTGGGAGTTATCATCTGTGCCACAGGGATTCTGGCTGTAATCTTCCCCCTTTTCTGGCACAACTGTCTATTCAAAGGACCCTGTCTTACTGTTGTTGAGCTAGGAGTCATGTACCCCAGTTTTCCCAAGATCATCTTGAATGTGGCCTCCAGGTCCCTTTCAATTGTAAATCTAACCTAACCTAATCTTTATCCCCCTGACTCTTACTCTTCAATTTAATTTGCCCCCAAGTATCAGAAATCATAGCTCTGACTCTGTGCTCCCACATCATCCTCCCACTATTTTCTTATAATGTGGTATACATACCCACATACAGAGACAGAGACATAGAGAGAGAGTGACAGAGAATGAAGTACAGGGGATAATGGGGGAGGAAGGGGATAACGAAAGAAAGGAGAGGCAGAGGCAGAGGCAGAGATACAGAAAGACTTAGAGATCTGGTCTTAGAGAGAGGATGAAAATCCCAGCTATGCTATTTAATTTCTATGTGGAAAAAGAGCCTAACCTCCTCTTTGGGCTTTTCCTCTCATTAGTAAAAATCGGTATAATAATATGACTGCTTAGACCTTTTGTGGTCCTACTTTGATGCATCCAGAGAATGAGTCTTACTATGAATGTCCTAGGAGAGGTGACTTGGAAGTCTTCATGCAGATCCCTTCTAGGCTTTACAATGGTGTAGAGATAGCCCTGGGTTGTCGAAGGCTAAACTGCATGAAGGGTAAGGGGCCCTCTGGAAATGCTTTCCATATGATCCTAGTGACAGACTCAGTCCAGAGGCTGACTAAGTCAAGTTTAAAGAGTTATGGTGGATGTGGTATTAGATTTTGGGTCAAGAAGATCTCAGTTTAATTCCCATCACAGACCTAATCGTGAACAAGTAACTTAATTTCTTTGGGCCTCAGTTTCCTCATCTGCAAAAAGAGAAAATGGCCACTAAGCTCCCTTGTAGATCTAAATCTATGAGTCAAGGATTCTACCAGAGGACTATCATTACTTGTTTTTATGTGAAGTAATCAATTCTTTGATCATAGCAATGCAGTAAATGAAGGGGGGAAAATGTAGAAAATTTGTCCTAGTCCTACCTGGCCTCTTCTACTTGTATCATGATAATAGTGGCAAATGGATAAGAGGTTGGAAGAATCACTTTTATGACTGTCTCTATATATTATTCTGTCTGGGGCATTCTTTCCAATGATTAATGAATTGACATTATTGGGAAACAGTGAATTACATCAGTATTGTTATTATTATAATAAATAAAACCAGAAGATAAAAGAAAGGTATAGTCAAAAGGACAGATTGTCAATAGATTCTCTTTGGAGAGGCAATATAGTATTGTGGAAAGAAAGGTGGATATATACCCAATATGGGTTTGAAGCCCAGCTCTGCCATTAATACCTAGGCGACCTTGGGTAAGATACTTTCCCTCTCTGGGCCTCAGTGTCCCCATATGTTAAATAAAGGGGTTGGAATGGAAGATCCTTGAAGTTATTTCTAGCTCTTTATCTAGGGTCCTATGGATAAATTTGATGGAACTGGTTTAACTGTGTTCCCAACGTTCCCAAGAAATAGCCTGTTGGGATGTCCTTTTATAGGATACTGGTTCACTTCCTCTTACATTGCCCATATGAAGCACATCATATCACCAGGAAGAAAATTGCAATCAATTTACCATCATCTGTTTCAGATGGTTGAAAATGGAAAGAAAGTCTATAAGGAACTTGAGAAGAACCTTAAATCATATCAGTGGACTTTAATATTCAGTGATTTCAGTGTGTAAGATGGACATAATGACAGATAACAAAAACGATTATATTAAAATACAGCTCAGATTTGAAGAAAGGAAGGAAAGAAGGAAGGAAAATAATGATGATGAGAACAAGAGAAGAGAAAGAAAGAGGGAAAGCAGGAGAAAAGAGGAAGAGGAAGATTGAAAAGAAGAGAGAGAGAGAGACAAAGAGAGAGAAACTGAGTTAGGAAATAAGTGATGAAATAACAAATTTTTTATGGGAAAGGCCTAGTGGCCAGTGAAAGGAAACATCAAATCAATGTCAGATTAGAAGAAAGAACAAAAACCATGAGAAAATACTAACTATATTAGTTTCAGCAGTAACCTGTATTCCAGTAACATATTCCACTACACACACACACCCTGCCCTCCCCTCCAAAAGCCATTTGTGTTCCATGTTACAATTAAAATTTGGAGACTGTATATTAATTTATAATTTAAAATAGTGAAAACCAGGTCTGTCACATGGCCAGTTATCTAGCTAACCCTAACTTGCTGCTCACCTTGTATCTGTTCACTCTTACTACTTGGCCAGAAAAAGATCTTGCTCCTTCACCAGGAAAAAGAGCCACAAGCTTCCTTGATTTATAACTTATGCCCCCTATGACATCACTTTTTCTGTGTCTCCCTTACTGGATAGACTTGACTTCAGTCTGGGTTAGAGGCCAGTCTTCTGGATGCCTGGAGTTACATGGGGCAAGAAAGAAGTGTCTTTTGGGACACCAGGGAGCCCTGAGGCTTCTAGCATTCTTCCAGAGTATGCATGTGCCTCACTTATCTAGATGAGCCTGATTTTGCTTCTAATCCAATCAAAGAGTGGGAGAAAGATGGAAATTCAATTCACTAGAGAATGGGTTTTTAAATTCAATATGAAACTTTCCTTTTTTATACCCCAAGACTGATCTTAGGGTACCAAGAAAAAGGGGTGCAAACTCACAATCCTCCCTTTGATTCTTTGGGAGATGTGTTAGTCTCACTAATGCATCATTCCATATATAATATCTATACATTTCAGCACACTCTTACTGGGGTGCATAAGGACCAAAGATATTATATATTTAATGAAGGGTCTAACTACATTTGGGTGTTTCTTTACATATTAAAAATGATTGATAGACTCATTGACAAGGAGCCATTAGGGGGCATTCCCCTTTTTTTGGCATAAGGGTTTTATAATAAAAATAAAATATTGGTACATAGGAAGGATAGAAATGGATGGAGGGCCCCAGAGTTCAGCTCATTATATCCGAAGGCTCTCTCAGAATCTCATGATGTAATGTCTGATTTCTGAGGACATCCAATATTGCTGTCATCTTTTTTAGTCTGTCTGGAATCATGATGATCCTCATGTATCTTCTCTGGAAAATCTGCTTTCCTGGTCCAGATTACTAGAAATATCTTTCCCTGAAATTACTTTTAAAAATCTTAGTTTATGAACCTTTAGAATAACTTCATAATCTCCCCTAAGGGGGATGAGATACTGCTCAGGCTGGAATTCTACATATAAGCATATACATAACTTAATGGTGACATAAAATAATGTTTCAACATGGAAAATATTCTTTAACAACACCAATATACTTGGTGTGGGACAGTGATGGGGAACCTTTTAGAGACAGAATGCCAGACCCTCCCCGCCCCAGTACCATTCCCCCCAGGGCTGTGTCCCTCTCCCCAACTGAGTGCCAGACATACCCTATCCCACCCTTACCCCACACAGAAGAAGAAGAAAATACTCCCACTGGGCTGCTGAGGTGGGGGTGGTGAAGTGAGGAATGTCCTCAGCAAATGTAGAAAGGAGGAGGGGAGTGGCCTGAAGAGCTCCCCTCTAGCACTACCACCTGTGAACTTCCCACCTTACCCTCTGTGAGCTCCTATTGGGCTGCTGAGCAGAGGGACAGGTGATGTGAAAGAATATCATGAGGCTTGGGAGAGAAAGGGAAGGGAGCAGTGCCCCAGACCCTCTGCCTTTCTAGTAACAAACTCGGGGCAGGGGCATATGCCCACAGAGAGCAAAAAAAGTAAAAACAAAAAGAATTCTATCAAAAATTTAGAATAAGATTCAGCCAAACCACATCATTCCCCAAAGCATTCAAAGATGAAACTGGAAGAACAAAAAATAGTGCACATCTTTGCTTTGTTGTGAATCTTGGCATATAATCTTTTTTTTTTTTAAACCCTTAACTTCTGTGTATTGGCTCATAGGTGGAAGAGTGGTAAGGGAGGGCAATGGGGGTCAAGTGACTTGCCCAGGGTCACACAGCTGGGAAGTGTCTGAGGCCGGATTTGAACCTAGGACCTCCCATCTCTAGGCCTGACTCTCAATCCACTGAGCTATCCAGCTGCCCCCTTTGGCATAGAATCTTAAAAACATTCAAAGTGGCTGTTAATTAGAACATAGTCAATGGAGAGAAGCCTGTTAGGTATGAGTGGTTTGTAGCATGATTCTGATGATTACCTTCATGCAAATAGTGGCTGAAAAGATACCACTGAGAAAATCTCTGAAGGGAAAAAGAAGTAGGTCTGTCATGTAATCAGGCTGAGGAATAACAGATATTGAGACTCAGTGCTGCCCTGGTTGTTGTTGTTGTTCATCTTTCATTTTTAAAGTGGACCAATGACATCATGAGGTAATATTTCAACTTGTGCATGAATTGGATTAAAATAAGGAAGAATTACACAAAGTCATCATGCTCACTCTCTTCCAAACATACTGAAATTCAGTAGCAAAGCAAGTCAGATGATGCCTCAGGATGCAATAGATGACATTGGTGTCTTAGATGTCTGACCAAACATTAAGCAGTACACAGTGTCTTCAGCTGCTTTTATGGTCATTGGAACAAATTGTTCTTATTCACCCATTCCTCTGGGGGATGTCCCCCCATGCTTGGGGTAGACATCCCCTTAATTTGCCTATAGGTTTGAGGATTGCCTGTCTGCCAAGATAGTTTACCTGGGTGTGGCCACTAAGCATGCTCCAGTGTCTTAGAGACACAGATGAGAATTGTGGTGGACACCAAAAATGGATAAGCAGCCCTGAAAGGGCTCTACAATTATTTGTCAGAAGTGCTAGTCCTCCCAGGACACCACATACTGACTTGGTACCTGTGATGTGTAAGAAGACATAAAAGAAGATCTTTAGCATGTTGAGTGGATTTTCTGTGGAGGACTATGAATAACAACTAGGCTTCTTGAGGAGGCACAGATAAATTACAATTTTCCCCAGTGGAGAGATCACCCCCATCAATGAGAAAATTTTTATTATACATTTGAGTAAAGGTAGCTAGATGGCACAGTGAATAGAGTACAGAGCCTGGAGTCAAGAAGACTCCAAAGTTCAAATCAGTTACTTTCTATATAATTATAGGCAAGTTATTTGTAACCTTTCTCTATTTTAGTTTCCTCTTTTGTAAAATGAGGATGATATTAGTACATGCTCCTCAGTAGTTATGAGGATAAAATGAGATATTTATAAATTATGTGCTAGCTATTATGGAAATATCCAGAATATACAAATGGAAGATATGGAAAGTATGGGGGGATAGAACTTAACACCAATAAACGCAATAGTTAGCATTTTTATAGCATTTTAAGGTTTGTCATTCATTTTATATATTTGAGTCGCACAACAACTCTGTGGGGTACCTGTGCTTATTATCCTCATTTTATATATTAAGAAAAGAGTGACATAAATTTAGTGACTTGCCCAGGATCACTCAGCTTGTGTCTGAAGCAAGATTTGGAATAAGGTCTTGAAGGAATTAAAGATTTCATCTTTCCTTTTCTTCTTAATTAACATTACATGTTTATTTGTTTTTCCTGATTAAAATGTGACCTCCATTCTGGCTACAGCATTTTTGCCTCTCCTTGTATCCTGAGCAGTTAGCATAATGCCTGGCAGATAGTATGTGCCTAATAAATGCTCGTTGACTTGAAGCTAAGAGGAAATGATGAGTTCAGCAAGAGGGAATATAACCACTGCCAATTATATCAACAATAGTATCCTGGGTATTTGAACAAATGTTATAGCATCCTGCTGAATTACACAGGGTGAAGTCCTCAAGGCTGATGGCCCTGACCTTGACAGCCTGACCCTACCATAACCTTAAGAGTGTTGTTTTATCTTACATAAAGGACCCATAGACGCTATTTCCATTCCCATCTTGAGTTAAATTCCTTATTCTGGGGCTCAGTTACCTCCAGGAAGCAAGCTAAGATCTAGACCTAGATGGAAATCCTTCTCCACACAAACCCAATTTTGCATCAGAATCTTGAGGCCCAAAGAGGTTAACCGATTTGTCCAAATAAGGTAGAAAGCAATCAGATGCAAGAATTAATTCCATGTCCCATGAGTCTAAATCTAGTTGTCACCCCCCATACACCAAACCACCTATGCAATATGACCACCAGAGAATTCTAAAATATGCACATTACTTCATAATACATGCAGAAATGTATTATCTTGCCCGTAAGGCCAGCCATATTTTTTCAGCTATTTACATGTTCTCTGCTCTTTTTTTATTTAACTATAGACTAAAAGGGAGAGAGAGAGAGGTTATAAGAGCTTTTCATTTATTTTCAGGCACATTTTTATTTATCCATAAACCAATGCTTATTAAATTTATTGAGTGAATGTTGATTCTTCTTGGAATTATAACATGAAGTCATAAGATCCTTTATATTCCATTAATGGAGAGGAAATGAATGAAGGTGGACACATATATTAGGCTTTTCCAGAAATAATTAGATATAATTTTGAATCCCAAGACTAAAGTGTAAGGATAAAGGACAGGCAGGTCCCTGCCTTTGAAAAGATCAAGAGTTCGTTGAAATGTCTCTGTTGTGCTGAGATTTGGTGGTATAGAGTGAGGCATGGATTCTTGGCCCATTCCCTAAGGGTGGAGAAGCTTTCTTAATGCCTAGAAGATTTTGTGCTAATGGTAACCTATAATGCTGGACCTTTCCTAATTGAAAGTCAGAGCCTGTCAAGGTCTTAGCATGGGGTGAATGTCTTTTTTCCTACAATAAAGTTTTGAAGGAGCCAGATCTTGTTACTCTTGGTCAGACATAAATAACATTTTGGCTTGGTGATTTACCTTTCACAAGTCTAATTCGTTAGGGCCACAAGGTGTAGGAAGGGAGACCTAAATCGATAACTGGCTCTTAATAGCTCATTGAGTTTTCCTTTTCCTCTTAATGAAAAAAAAGTCAAGGAATGACAGCCAGACAGGGGACCCCACTGAAATAATATTTCTATTCTTGACTGGAAAGTAAGCAAAGAGAGAATGAGCCGTGGGCTAAGGGTGACAGTGGGTGACATGAACAAGAATCTAATAGAATAAAAAGAAAGACATCTACAGCAGTCAGGGTCAAGCATTAGGTCAACTTGAAGGTGCTCATTAAATAAGAAAGCCTGCAGGAGGAGCCACTATCACCTGCCTTGAGAAGACCTGGGAAAATACAGCATCAAAAACTTGTAGGGATGCTCTCCTCTAGGAAAACTTCAGGTACAATTGTCTTCAGAGGCTCTTTGTATAATTGAAAACACACAGGAGGAAAGTCAAGAAAGAAAAATCAAAGCCAAATTGGGGAGAAATCTACTCTTTCCCTCATGGATGTGGGTCCTTCCTGTCTGAATAGGCAAAATCAAGTCAATTGAAGAGGCAACCATCCCAATTAATAGTAAAAGAAAGGGCAACAGGCAGAGAGAATTACTATAGAGGAGGAAAATCTTTGGGGTCAGATACCCATGTTTACTACTTAAAGAGATTCAACCCACAAATTGAATTTAATTGTCCATTTTGTTTGGCCTATACAGAACCTAGCCAGAAAGACTAAGGAAATTTATCCACTTCCCCTGGAACCCTTTGGTAACTTTTAAACATATGAACATTTCAAAATATGTCAAAATCCATTTTGGTCCCGATGTATGTACATCTGTAAAAGGTTACTACAAATTCATGATTACTAAAGGGACAAGCAAAAATTGGATCTTAAACAGAATCATGGTCTTAAAGCTGAAAGAGCCTCAGAGCTTAGGCAGTCCAATCCTCTGTGGTGAAATAGCTGAGGAAATGATCTGAACTATATCATTTATTAGCAAAAGAGATAAAATAAATGGGTCAATGGACACTCCAGTCAGTACAAAGACTCTGAATATAGACTGAGACAGATCTTTGTGTATGAAAAAAACCCCAATTCATCAAATCAAATCATTTAAGTAAAAGAAAAAGTAAGTAACTAGGATACAAAATTAGGTAATCTCATTTTTAATTGGAGGAACAATTAGGGACTTTCTAAGGTGAGAAGGGGAGAAAGAACAGGATAAATTCCCTAAAATAAAATAAAAAAAGAGGTGTCCCATTCCCTCTCTGCAATATGAATTTCACATTCCAAATGCCTGTATTCAATCTAAGGAATATTGAAACCATAACTGACCCACAAAGAGCCAGTTTTCAGATGAAACATATGGGTTGCTTGATGTGAGAAAACTCTGTATCAGTCTTTGGATATGACTGCATTTATGGTCAGCACCACCTAGGTAATTAGTTAAGGGACTCTATGCAGCAGGTAGAGGTGATCTGCTCCCTAGCCACACAAGGATAGGTTTAAACAATGCCACCAAGTTTTCTTAGAATTCTCATAGTTGAATAAAGTCTTCTCACGTAACAAAAATTAGACTAAACCCATAATTGAATAGAAAGGGAACTAAGCTAGATCCAGAATTGAGTCACAAGGTAGAACCTGTGTGATTACCTCAATGCTCATTACCACATGCTTTTTTATTCCCCCAGTTCCTCATTTTGGTGCCCCATGTGAGGCACTTTGAGGGACTAATGTTCACTTTATTGAAGACATGGATTCCAATGGTACCATCATAGTACAATAGTGAAAACACTATACTGTAAGTCTGGCTTTTAAAAGCTTTAATATGATATTTTCCACCTTTGCTTTTTAGCCTCTCTAATATTTGATATTTGAGACAAACACTGAGACCACACCTGCCAAGGTGGAAAGCAATGGGGAAGAAAGCAGAACTGTTCCTCTCTAGGAGGTGGGCATTCTTTGTTCTGGATGAAAATAAAGAGCTACACAGAATGATACTTGCTCACCATAACAACTATTTTTCAATATCAACAATGACAGTGAAGTTGTAGTCTATTTGCAGAATCAGTTCTGGTATTATTTAACTTAGCCAAGGGATTGCTAATTTGAGAGGCATCACTGCATCTCTATGGGTCTCAGTTTCCTCATATGAAAAAATGCACTCAATGGCCTCTAAATTTTCTTCTAACTACAAATCTTTGATATTATGAAGCACTGAAGAAAAGGTGACAATATGGGAATTTTGCCGATATCAGGAAGGACAAATAAATAGTTTCAAAATGAGCAACATATGAAACATATTACATCCAGTACTTGAAATGTCTTTGGAGTGGAGTGGGCAGTCCCTCCCTCTACCACACCGATTACATCTCTGTTAAAACCTGGCTGAAAAATCATCAACATGTTACCAGGAACCTAGGTAGGCTAGTCCTCAGGGAAGGGAAACATACTTGTAGTACTTTGGGGAAAATTTATATCTCCAAATGCTATATCAATAAAATAGAGAAAGACCATATAAAAAATTAAATTGGAAATGCAAACAAAAAAACACAGTAGGAAAATAAGTTTAAATTTTCCTGTTAAATACCAGAGATTGGAAATCCTGAAAACATAGGAAATATTAATGAAATTGAAAACTTAAAAAGAACTATTTAACTAACAAATAAGACAAAGATCTAGTTTTATGGGGAAAAGCAATAAAACAAAGACCATTTATTAATTTATTTTTTTAAAAAAAGAATATCAAATTATCAGTATCAAAAATTAAAAGGGTGAAATTGCCCCCCAAAAGAAAATCAAGTAAATTTTTAGGAGCTATTTTGCCCAATTATGTACAAATACATCTGAGTAAGTGAAATAGATGAATATTTACAAAAAAATATGTTGCCTAGATTAACAGAAGAAGAGCTAGAATATTTAAACAATCCTCTCAAAAAAAGAAATTAACTCATAAATGGATTTTTTATGAATAGAATTTATTTACAAGCATCTCAGCCCCTCTTTCACCCCTCCACATCATTGAAGGCATCATTTGGGAGACAGATATACATACATACATATATATATTATCTTTCATGTTTCCATGTTTTAGTTCATTATTTGGAGGTAGCATTCACAAATTATTTTTCAAGTATTAAATCTGTAGCTGTGTATAATGTTCTCTTGGTTCTATTCATTTTGCTTTTCATTATACTATGTGGTTCTTTCCAAGATTTTTTTTATTAGTTTGTTCATTGTTTCTTATGATACAGTAGTACCCCATCACAATAATACACCACAATTAGTTTAGCCATTCCCCAAATGATGGGCATCCCCTCAATTTCCAGGTCTCTGTTACCACAAAGAAAGCTACTATAAATATTTTGGAATATATAGGTTCTTCTCCTTTTCCCCTGCTCTCCTTGGGAAACAAATCCAGCAATATTGCTGCATCCAGAGGTTTATACAGTTGTATAACTCTCTAGGTAGAATTCCAAATTGCTCTCCAAAATCGTTGGATCAGTTCACAGTTCCACTAACAATTTATTAATGTTCCCATTTTCCACATCCCCTCCAACAGTTGTAATTTTGCCCTTTTCTCATTTTAGCCAATCTGATACATCTGAGATCACATCTCAGAATTGTTTTGGTTTGCATTTCTCTAATCAGTAGTGATTTAGAGCATTTTTCATATACTTACATATGGCTTTGACTTCTTCATCTGAAAATTGTCTGGTCATATCTCAAGTTCTCTATATACTTTAGATATGAGACTTCTATCTGAGAGGCTGCCCATAAAAATTTTCCCCAATTTTTTGCTTTCCTTCTGATCTTGAAAACTTTTGTATCCATTTTACATCTAACAATGCTATCCATCTCTTGTTAATTTATAACTTATTATTTTATCTATAAGTCTGATGGGTAATATGTTCCTTTTTCTTCTAATTTATTCATATTTCTTTTTATGTCTAGAGTATGTATCTATTTTGATCTTACCTTAGTGAACAGTTTAAAATATTGGTCTATACATCAATGAATTTCCTAAGAAAAAATTCCCAAGGTCAGATGATGTCTACAAGTGAATTCTACCAAACATTTAAAGAACAATTAATTCCATAATTCCAATAGCAGCACAGTTGGCAATATCAATAAGAAAACCAACAGAAATCATATGCTTATATTAATAAATGCCAAAAAAACTTTTGACAAAATACAACACCCATTCCTATTAAAGACATAGAAAGAATAGGAATAGTTAGAGCTTTCCTTAAAATGATAGTGTTTCGGGGGCAGCTGGGTAGCTCAGTGGATTGAGAGCCATGCCTAGAGACTGGAGGTCCTAGGTTCAAATCCGGCCTCAGACACTTTCCAGCTGTGTGACCCTGGGCAAGTCACTTGACCCCCATTGCCTACCCTTACCACTCTTCCACCTATAAGTCAAAATACAGAAATTAAGGGTTTAAAATAAAAAAAAAATAAAAAAATAAAAAAAATGATAGTGTATGTCCAAAACCAGTAGCCAAATGATTATAGTTATCTAGTGTTTGATAAACTCAAAGATTCAAGCTCTGGGGGCAAAAAGAAGCAGAATTTCACAAAAACTGCTGGGAAAACTGGAAAAAGTTATGACAGAAACTGGGTATAGACCAACATAGGATATAGACCCTATACCAAGATAAGGTCAAAATGGATACATTACTTCGATATATAGAGGAGCATAGAATAATCTACCTGTCAAATCTATAGAGAAAGAAAGAATTTGTGACCTAAAAAGAGATAGAAAACATTGGATAACTTTGATTATATTAAACTAAAAAGGTTTTGCTCAAACAAAATAAGTTCAACCAAGATTAGAAGAAAAGAAGGAAGTTGGGGAAAAACATTTTCAGCAAGTATCTCTGATAAAGGTCTTATTTTTTAAATGTGAAGAGAATGGAGTTAAATTTGCAAATCATTTCTCAAATGACAAATATTCAAAGGATGTGACTAGGCAGTTTTCAGATGAAGACATCAAGGCTATATGTAATCACATGAAAAATGTTCTAAATCCCTCTTGATTAAAGAAATACAAATTAAACCAAATCTGAGTTACTAGCTCATGCCTCTCAGATTGGCTAACATGACAGAAAAGAAAAATAATAAATCCTGGAGAGGATGTGGCAAAATTGGGATACTAATGCACTGCTGGTAGACGTCTGAACTGGGGACCATTCTAAAGAGCTTTTTTGGAAGAATGCCCAAAGGGTTTTAATACTATGTATGCACTTTAAAAGGGTATACCTTTTGATCCAGCAATACCACTACTGGGTCTCTATCCCAAAGAGCTTTCTAAAAATGGGAAAAGAACTGTTTGTACAAAATATTTATAACAGTTTTTTTTTGTTTTGTTTTGTTTTGTTTTGTTTTGTTTTGTTTTGTTTTGTTTTGTTTTGTTTTGTTTTGTGGTGGTAAAGAATTGGAAATTGAGGGAATGCCCATCAATTGGGAAATGGCTGAACAAGTTGTGGTATGTGATTATGATGGAATATTATTTGTCTATAAGAAATGATAAGCAAGATGATTTAAAAAAGCTTTGAAAGACTTACATGAATTGATATAAAGGGAAGTGAGAAGATATAGTACATAGTAACAATGATATTATATAATGATTAGCTGTTAATGATTTCACTATTCTCAACAATACAGTTATCTAAGACAACTCCAAAGGACTCATGATGAAAAATATCCGCCTCTAAAAAAGAACTGACGGAATCCGAATGCCAATCAAAACATACTATTTTTCAATTGATTATCTTCTTTTTAAAAATATTTTTCTACAATGACCAATATAGAAGTGCATGATAGAACATGTATAAACTATATCAAATTGTTTCCTTACTCAAGGAAGAGGGAGGAGAGAAAGGGAGGGAGAGAATTTGGAACTCAAAATTTTAGAAAACGAATGTTAAAAAAGTTTTTACATGTGATTGCAAAAATAAAATTATTGAAAAAGTAATAATAAAAGTAAACAAAATCTCACCTTCTAGAAGTCTTTTCTGATCTCCCCTTAATGCTACTGCCTTTTTATTTATTAATTATCTCCAATCTATCCTTTACAAACCTTGTTTGTTCGTAGTTCTTTGAATAGTGGCTTCCCCATTTTGATTGTGAGTCCCCTGAGGACAGGGATTATCTTTGGCTTTTCTTTGTATATTCAATACTTAATATAGTTTCTAGAATATAGAAGGTACTTTATAGATGTTTCTTGCTTGACTGACCCTGTTCATCTTGTGCAGGTCCTATCCTCCCCCAAATACACTAGAGCAATGATGGGCAAACTTTTTAAAGAGGGGCCAAAGGAAAGGACATGCTTATCTGTTAGTCTGTTTCTAAGGCAACTCTTTCAAAATTTCTTGTATCCTACTCATTGTATTCCTCAGATTAAGAATAATGTAGCCTACTCATTGTATTCCCCAGATTAAGAATAATGTAGCAAGGTGAATAGAACATTTTAGCCCCCACCACCACCACCCATGCCCACCTCCCCACCCTACTCCCCCCGCACCTGGCCCATCACTGCCCAGAGGTTTTCTGCCCAGACAAACCTATTGAAGTTGTTCTGAAGATCTGGGGGAAGGTGGAGGAGAAGGAGTGCTTTTGGTGAAAATAGGTGAACAGGTACATAAGTCTCAGATGATGGTTTGTGGTCATTGGAAGGGACACCCAATAAGGGAAACTCCAGATCAATCAGAGTATTGAATATGTAGGCAGCTATATAGAGGAGAAACATCATCCAGTACACACCACTCCACCCAAGATGCCAATATTCCATGCTACATAAGGGGGTGGGGCTAGAAAGAAGCAAAATAAATATTAACACAAATCAAGTTTTGGAATGACATACCCTAAATACCAACCTCTTTGATACCCTTGGACAAAAGAGAGTTTGTCTTTCAAGTAGCATAGTTTAAGTTTTATGACAATTCATTTTTAGGTAATATGGTTTTTTTTACAGATACTCTTCCTTCTTTCTCCTTACCTCTTTCTTCTTTTCCTCTTTCCTCTTTTTCTTCTCTTTTTTCTCATCCTCTTTATCCTTCTCCTCCACTCTTTCCTTCTCCAAGTCACTGTTTTTCACCCCATTTTTTTCCTCTTTGTCCTTATCTTTCATTTCTTCCTCTTCTTCCTTGTCACAGCATGTTATAGTGAAAAGAAAAACATTCAAATTTAGAGGATCTAATTTCAAAACCTTCCTCTCTTAGTTTTTACCTTCACGGAAAGATCTTGGGCAAGTCATTTACTCTTCTTGGGCCTCATTACCCTATCTCTAAAATTAGATAAGCAGAATAGATAGGTTCTGAGCTCCCTTCTAGCCCAAAAGCTCTGAGTCTATAGCTTCTTCTTTCCACACCTCTTCCTTTTCATCCTCCACATAGAACCAGGCTCGTTTATGGAGATGTGTGACAGGAAATGGAGCTATGTATTTGGAGTCAGGAAGAAATGTATTCAGATTGTGCTTCTGATCATTACCATATAACCATGAGGAAGGCATTCACTTTCTTTGAGATTCAGTTTCCCCCTCTATAAATGGGAATAATACTAATGCTAATATCAAACTCATGAAGTTATTGTGAATCTCAAATAAGATAATATATGTAAAGCACTTTCAAAATCTTAAAAACTACATAAATATCACTTTAAATTAATTTTTAAAATGTTTATAATTTGTTTTAGAATTGAATACTTTTTTATTTTATTACTTCTAATAGTTTTGTAAAGTAGAAAACATATATAGGCAATAAGGATTTGAACGTTGATATAGGGACCTCCTGGATGAAGAAACTTCTTCATAACTTTATATATATATGTATATGCATTGATATGTATAAACATTCATATATTATATATGTGATTTTGTTGTCTATCTGTATCCATCTTAAAAGCAAAGTATTTTTAAGCTGAGAAGGATTGTAGTATCACTGATGAAGATCAGGAAGGATACCTGAAAGACATCTAATTCAATACATTCATTTTTCAGAGGAGAAAAAAATGAAATTCAAATCAAGTGACATTCCCAAAGTCATAGACATAGTAATAGAGGTGTGTTAAAGGGGTTTTCTTAATCTCTCCCTCTGTCTCTTTAAGAGGCAGAAAAGGGGGATTTCTAGGTAGAGCAGAGACAGGAGTCAGTGATCCAGAGCTGAAGATTCCATTACCAAGGAGAAGATAAGGAAGGAATCAATTGGCAGTCTCATTTCCATCATTCTTAATCTATAAGGAAAACTTAGGAACCCTCTACTTTGACTGTAGCTCCTTGGATGCTGGCTTTAATATCTTTCTAGGTAGTGACAATCTTTGAGTGCCCCAAATATTGAATCATTGAGGCAAAACACTGACTTCCAGACTTTTCTGTATACTTGAATTACATTTTGAAATAAGTTTTAAGAAGATTAGTGCCTCTATGTCAGCTGGCCTTTAAAGAGACCTTTAAAATGCCTAGCATTTTAAACACAAAGGTGTTAAACTGAATCAATTTGAAACCAATCATTGATAGAACAAAAATAGAAGAAAGGTGGAGGAAAGAAAAGCTTATCTTTGCTTCCAAAATGCAGGCCTGCATTTATTATATATATATATATATATATATATATATATATATATATATATATATATATATTCTTATATATGAAGGCTTGAACAAGAATTTAGGAATATCCTCCCTGTACCAGACCATTTTGGAAGTTCAGTTGAAAGGGTTTAATTCCTACGTCACCAAAGAAAGACCAAAAAAGCTGTATACTATAAGGAGATTGGAATCTAATGACTTGGACAAGTCCTCCATTTACTTAACTTAAATGAAATTACCAATTACTTCTTATCTCTTTAAAACAGTGCACCAGCATGATTTCATTCCAGGTGCTGACCTCCTGTGAAAACCACAGTCAGATATTAGAAGCCAGAGAGTCTTGGTCTGTTTGAAAAAAAGTGAGAAAATGACAATAAAATCCACATGTGTTGGCAAGGGCTCTTTTGTCATAATTCATATCTGAGAATTCATTCTGCTAACCTGAAAATAGAAAGTCAGATTCATCTGCTATAGCTCCTCTTTCTCTTAATTATGCTTTTCAGGATCTGATCTCTTCCTTTTGAGGTTTCCTTAGATTTGTACCCTGGATATTGCCCTGGCTTGTGACTATTTGATTCACTTCTCTTAACCCATTGCTAAATACCGTGTTTCCCTGAAAATAAGATGTACTTCAAAAATAAGACATGGCAGAGATTTCAGGGGGGTTGCCGATTATAAGGCACCCCCCGAAAATAAGACATGCTGTAGTCCCATATTGCTGGGTCACCCTTTACCTTGTGGGGGGCTGCTCCTGGTTGGCTTTGTTGATCCGCAGTGGACATGTGATTGTAAGGTAGGCAAAGGCTGTTTGGCAGCTCCTGGTGCTCTGTGCAGCAGCCCATGACTTCCAGGCTGCAACAAAGGAAGAATGTATGTTCCAGTTGCATCTGACTGCACCTGATAGTCTTCATTGCAGAGGCGGAACTTTCAAAACTCGCTGCGGTTTCCCCCCTTGGCGGTGTTACACTGATGCACATGCCACCCAGATGCTGTTTCAGGTGCTGTGCTGTATTTGCCTGCTTTGGAGTGGTAAGTTATTTATAATTTATTTAAACTTTTTTTTGGTGGGGAGGGGGCTACTGAAGGGGTCATTAATCTATTTCTGCCTGCAGTTTAGCTTGACTGGTGACCAGGGCCACCTTATTTCCCTCGCCTGGGGCATCCCAAACTACCTGAAACCCCTAAATTCCTAATAAAATGTACCTGACCGCCAATAATGTGCCTGTGCCAGAAACCGTAGATGCTAGAAGGCATGTAGCTGGCAGCTTGCTCGGGTGCATCCAGCCCATACCTGAGGTGAACCCGTGCATGCGTCAATGGTGATCTGGGATCTGGGAAGTTTCACATAACAGGACATCCTAAATCAGCATGCCTTATGAACAAGGACCAAAACCCTTTTGGTTCAGCAATAAATGTGAATTCTTCTTCATTGCAAAAAAAAAAAAAAAAAAAAAAAAAGACATCTCCTGAAAATAAGACGTAGGGCATATTTTGGAGCAAAAATTAATATAGGACACCATCTTATTTTTGGGGAAACAGGGTAGGATACGGAAAAGGATTCCCCCTGTGGCTATACAACTACAATTATTCTCAGGTCCTTTGAATGCCCATTATCCCATGCTATCAATACATTTGGCTTGACCAGCTTCCCGGTGTGAGGCATACTGGTAAGTTGCATTTGACATCCACTCTTCATCCTTCACATCATGCTTTAAATAATAGCCAGTCTTTCTGGATAACAATTTTTGATTGACTGTTAGAATATCCAGATTTCTAACTAGAAGTGTAGCACTGAATCAAAAATAGCAAGATTGGGGTTGAATGAAAGGAAGGAAGGAAGGAAAGAAAGAAAGACAGAGCAAGGAGATGAAAGGGAGGGAGGAAAAGAAAAGAAAAAAAAGAAGAGGTCAGTCTTGTGAAGTAATCATGATTTGGTTAACATGCAGAAAGGATGGGGTTTGCTGGGATACCTGTCCCTTGTTCTACATACATTGATGAGTGATTTGATGCTTTCTTGGCAAGGAGAAAGGAATATTGGAGAAGCTGTGGGTGTATAAAAGAAGCAGAAAATATAAAATAAAAAAGCCTGAGACTTGTAGGACTCACATTCCTTGTAAGTAGGGACGATTTTTGCTCTTCTTTGTATCTCTACTGCTTAGCACTGCACCTGACATTTAATAGTTGCCTAATACATACTGGTTGGCTGACTAATTGACATTGAGAAGTAGTATGGTATAACGAATGGAAATCCAGTCTTAACGCCAGGAAGACCTTCATTCAAATCCTGCCTCTGACACCTACTGACTAAATGACCCTTGATAAGTCATTTATCTTTTAATTGCTCTAGGCAGCTCTCTTCTGTCCTGCAGTGGTTAAAGTTTGCTCACGTGAGACTTCCTTCTTTCATTGAAATCCCAAATTCAGGTCCAATTCCTTTGCATGCATAAACCCATATGGGCGCAGGGCTATATAGTTAGTGTCAAAGGCAGGATTTGAGCCCAGAGATCCAAGAAGTCAGGTCCAGCATGCTATTCATTGTTCCTTGATGCCTAGTGGAATTATATATTCCCAATACTTTGTGATTCTATTTGCTCCTAGAATTATACAGAGATCCTAGATCCTAGAACTGGGACCAAACAAAACCAAGAAACCATTGCAAAGTTATATGGCTGAGTGCTGAGGGATGAATACTTGGGAATGAGCAGCTAAACTCTGAGGAGGAAATGGTTCCTGGAAATTATTGTTTATCCTTTGTTTCCAAAGAAGATCTGTGACATTATCTGGTGGATTTAAGTGCCATCAACTTCACTCTCTCTTCCAGAGTCATGAAAGTCCAGTGGCAAAACAAAAGTCAGGATGACTGGTGAATGGCCTGAGAAGCAATGCCATCAAAAAAGAGTGCTTTAAATAAATATATTTGTATATACATGCCTTTCCCCTTTTTGTTTTTTATTTCTTTAGGATACAAACTTAGTAATTGTGTTTCTGGGTCAAAGGGTATGACTGTACTTGGTGTCTTTGATTTCTGAATAAGATCTACATGCTCCACAGCCTCCTTCATGACCATTGGAACAAATTGTTTTCATTCACACATTCCTCCAGGGGAAGTCTTCATATACTTGGTACAGACATCTTCAAAACTCACCAAAACATTTGCAGTCTGGTGATTAATCTCAACCAGACTTTGAGATGATAATAAGTTAGTTAATTCAATAGAATATATGACTGCTAGCAAGGAAACAAGCTAGAAGCTGTCATCTCAGTGAAAAGTAATGACATCCTATGGATTCAGGAACATTGTTCATTTCCACTCTCACCACCACCCACAACATAGTATCATTTGTAGGTCATTAACTCTATCCATAGACAATTGCAAAACTAGCATTTTTAAAAACTTTTTAAAAATTAAATTTTATTTCCCCCCAATTATACGTAAAAAGTTTCCAACATTTAAAAAGAATATTGAATCGTGAATTCTTTCCCTCCCTCACTACTTCTCAAACCCAACCCTTGAGATGGTAAGCAATTGCACATAGATTTTACTTGTGCAATCATGTAGAATATTTTTCCATATTAATCATTTTCTGGGAGAAAACTGAAATAAAAAAATTAAGAAAGAAAATGAAAAAAGTTTGTTTGGGATTCAGACTCTATCAGTTCTTTTTCTCAGGAAGCAGATAACACTTTTTGACATGAGTTCTTTGGTACAGTTTTAGATCATAGTATTGTTGAGAATAGCTGTTATTCATAGTTCTTTTTTGTCCAATAGTCCTGTAACCATGTACAATATTCTCCTGGTGCTGCTTATTTCACTCTGCTTCAGCATGTAAGTCTTTCCAGGTTTTTCTGAGCTTCTCCTGTTTGTCATTTCTCACAGCACAATAGTATTCCATTACAATCATATACTATAATTTGCTCAACCATTCCTCAATTGATGGGTATCTTTTCACTGTCAAATTCTTTGCCACCACAAACAGAGCTGCTTTAAATATTTTTGTACACATTGATTCTTCCCCTTTTTGTTTTTTTATTTCTTTAGCCTACAAATCTAATAATGGTATTGCTGAGTCAAAAAGTATGTACTGATATAACCCTTTCAGTATAGGTCCCAATTACTGTCCAAAATGAATGAATCGGTTCATGATTCTCCCAATAATGTATTCATGTTTCGGCTTTCCCATATCCCCTCCAAGTTTTGTCATTTTCCTTTTCTGTCATAATAGCCAATCTGATAAGTGTGAAGTGGTACCTCAGTTGTTTGAATTTGTAATTGTTTATCATCTCAGGATCAACCTGAAATTCATCAATGGCAGAATAAAAATATAAGAGGGAAGATAAGGAAATTCAGTTTATAACTTCTAGTTATAGCTGTACCCTTGCATTGCTGATGTTTTTAGACTTGAGCTACAATCCCAAACAAGCTTGGGGACAGTCTCAGTAAGAAAAGCTCATGTTGTCAAAGTTATTTCTGCTAATGGAAAGGTGAGAATTGGCTCCAGGGAGTGTTGACCTGGAGTTTTGCACAGTATCACCAATCATGTTGGTGGAAGTCATCAATCCAAATAGTTGGGAACACAATGTGATCTAAGAAAACACTATGGAGAAAGCAGCCTTGTGGTTAGGAGAGGTCAAGTCTAAGTCAATGTGCCTGCCTGGAGAACTGAAGCTATTGAGCTCACTCAGCTGCCAATGACTTATTCTTGAGAACCACTGCCTATAAAAGCATGCTGAATGAAAAACAAAACAACTAAAAGAAAGAGGCAGGCTTAGGTTCAAAGATGTAAGTTGTGAAAGCTAAAGGAGTTAGGTTACAGTCCACCCAAGGGGATGATGAGAAAAAAGAGCACTGTTTTGTATCACGCGTGAGCTAGGCAATTACTGCACACTCCCATGGACAATTGATGCAATTCTCTCACATGTGGTGCACATTACAGGAAAGTCTGAAAGATAACTCAAGGGTTGACCAGGAGTCCAGAGGGCTTCTGGCCACAGCCAGTAATGCTTTAGGGAATAAGGAATCTGGAATTACAGTTCAACTTCAAAGCTGATTCTCTTTAACTCTACAGTGACCCACTCAGACCTATAAAAGCTGAATCAGATGGTCCAAACAGTAGAACTGGAATCCCAACTGCACTGGCTGTTGCCATTGAGGCTCAGTTCCCCAGGCTTCCTCTTGAGAGTTTTTCTAATCACCCCATTTCCTACTGCCCCTTACAAATGCCCCATATTTATTTTAACATATTTTGCATTTATTCATCTACATGCATGCTGTTCTCTTGTTTTGTGTTTGTCTTTGAATCTCAAATGCTACTACTTAAATACTTGTTAAATTTAAAAAAAGGAAGAGAAGGGAAGACAAGTAAAGACAAAGAAAGAGAAGGCAAGGGAGGCATGGAACAGTAAAGACATGATTATGTTTTGCCTCTATAATAAAAAACTGAGAGAAAAAACTGCTTTTTTGAGGCAGTCTACTGCAGCCAGTTTCTGCATCTTGCTCAGAGCATTAGAGCCCTTTGAACAAAAACAAGCTTATCCTCACTTTTGACATGCAGGATACACTCTTTATCTTTGAAATGCAAGAGAAGAAAGAAGTTGGTTAAGGTGTTGGTAAACACTGAACTCAGAGTCAAGAGAGACCAGACTTCCAATTTTGTCTGGAACACTAACCTGCAGTGTCACCACGGCCAAGTCTTTTAACTTCTTTGAAATTCAATTTCCTCATGTGTTAGATAAGGACAATAATCTCTGTCTCTCTCTCACTCTGTCTCTCTGTCTCTCTCTCTGTCTCTCTCTGTCTCTCTCTGTCTGTGTCTCTCTCTCTCTGTCTGTCTCTCTCTCTCTGTCTGTCTGTCTGTCTGTCTCTCTCTCTCTCTCTCTCTCTGTGTGTGTGTGTGTGTGTGTGTGTGTGTATGTTTTTGTAAGGATCAAGTATGATAATGTATGGAAAGTACTTTACTCTATAAATATAGCCCATATGTATACAGATAGATAGATAGATACACATACGTATTTTCTTTTGCTAGAGTGAAAGAAAGACCCATAAACTTGGACCAGGAGACCTGGGTTCAAATACTGACTTTGCCATTTAACTACCTGTGTAACTTTAGACAAGTCTCTTCCCCCAATGTCCTCAAGTGTAAAGTGAGAAAATATCGTAATATAATGGAAAGAGTCACTAGGTTTGGAGTCAGAGAACCTCAGTTTGAATCCCATCCTTGGATACTTATAAGTTATGTGACCGTAGGAAAATAATTTCATTTTTCTAGGCCTCAATTTTCTCCTCTGAAAAATAAAAGAGATAGGCTAAGTGAACCTTTGAGGGTCCCTTCTAGACTCAAAACTATAATTTGTGAGAGCAATTGTATGATTCTAGATTGAATGAACATGAATTTGAAAAGAATCTTAGAATCCCAATTCATCATCTCCAATGGGCCAGTTGTACTGTCCTGTAGAACATGTATCCTATATGCCATTTAGGATAATGAATCTAGATTGGAAAGGGCCTTAGTCCAACCCTCTCATTTCATTGATGAGGAAACTGAAGACTATAGAGGTAAAACCACTTATCCAGCATCATGAAAGTTGTAAAGGATAGACAGGATTATGAAGCCAGGTCCTCTGACTCTAAAGCCAGTATTTTCCCAACACTATTATGGTCAGACCCTTCCCCCAAACTGTTTACCTCCTGTTTGAGCATCACCAGTTCTCTGCTCATCTCATCACGGTTGTAAAATTTATGTATAACTTCTCCAAGGAAGCCTTCAGAAAGGAAGAACATTTTATCTTTTATCCATCTTGAAGAGCCTGTTTTATAAGATAACCTCCCTTGGCTCAAGACCTACAGCATCAAATAAATTCCTGGGTAATTGTTCCAATCCCTGTGTCTAAGACTCATCCACCAGGTCCAAATTACTTCATTTGTAAGGCTATTTCTTGTAACAAAATTCCTCATTTCTGCCTATTTTTCTGGCTTAGGCCCATCTGCCTCTCCCCCATTCTATGTTATTGATAGCCTCTTCCCACAAAAAAATGGAGAGGCACATGCTGTGTGTAAGAGCCAGTAGAAGTATAATGCCAATGGCAACTTTAATGTGCAAGAATTGCTATAAAATACACATGTGGAAATGAATAAAGCATCTATCTCTAAAGCATTTAGTATGCACAACAAACTGCTAAGTGCTAACGATACAAATTAGAAAAGGGAGAGCATAACCTCTTTTAAGGAGCTTGTGTTCTAATAGGGAAATCTATACATGTGGAAGGTTTCAGCAACAAATAAGATAGAAAGATCCCATTGGCTTTACAGATACAAATGCCTCTTCTTTAGTGTCTTTCCACTGATAAAATCATATCAATTTTTACTGACCCATTAGACAGCACTAAGGTCTGTGATGGCAAGAACTTTACTTTCTAGATCTCCAATAGCTATTGCTGCAGCCCCTTCAGGAGCAGTGGCCAGGCTAAATCGTTCTAGGGGCTGCTCCCAAGGTGACGACTGAGAGAACTAGGCTAGAAGCATGTGATTCCTAAGGTTCTTGGATTTAGAACTGTCCAGATCAGGGTCAGAGGGAATATGGTGGTCCAGGTAATGGCAGTGATTTGACTCATTGGGCAAATGCTGCCTTCTGTGTCTCCCTCACTGTGACTTGCTGCTTCAGCTAAGCTGACTTGATTGCTTTGTGTGCAGCTGTTAGTTGCACTGACTAATCCTTCTCCCCAGAAGTTACTTCTTCAAATAACAGCTTTGTGGGCTAGAATAGAAGCAAGACATATTCTGGAGAATGTTGCCACTCCCAGGCCCCTGTGCTTAGCTACTGGTGGTGATGTGTGACTGGGAAAAGGTGAGTCAATCTGGTAGCAAGAAGAAAAGTACTTTACAGGTACCCCCAAATAGAAAAAAACCCCAAAGCCTCCCATCACATTGGGTCTATTGAAGTCAATAAGAAAAACAAGGTGAAGGATAAAATAGGATGAGGACATATAGAGGGGGTAGGTTTTCCCCAATTTCCTCTATCTAAGCCAGTCTGTGCGGTCATATCTGGTGAATATTCTATTATGGTTCCACACTTAAAAGTTATATCATATATGCATCTATATTTGTATATGTTCATACAAATACACACATGGCTCTATAGTCAGAGGACCCAGTTCCAAATCATGGCTGTGCTATGTACTTACCATATGAATTAACTTCTAGCTCAGTGATGGCAAACCTTTTAGAGTCTGAGTGCCCAAGCTGCAACCCTCATGCCTTCTGTGAGCCCCTCACCTTATCCCCAGACAAAGGAGAGAGGGAATGCTCCCACTGGGCTGCTGAGCAGAGGGGTGAGTCGTGTGAGAAATGTCCTCAGGTATGTGTGAAGAGGAGGGAGGGAGCAGCCCCATCAGGCAAGCATGCCATAGGTTTGCCAACACCATTCTAGGTCCTCATCTCTAAAAAGAAAGCATTGGATTAGACATCTTTAAAGACCCTGTCCAGCTGGTGATTCTATGACTTCATTATTGTTGCCATCATCATTATTATTCAACCCGGAAACCTGGAATGTCCTCCTTTTCATCCACAGTAGCAGACTGGGTAAACATTAGATAAACCCTTCTCTACCGATGGATGAGAACACTCCCTGACTAGCTTCAGGACCATTCTCCCATTTTGGCTAAAACTTCCTGACTCTGTTTCAATAGTTCAATGAAAATAATTCTCTGAGGGATATTTTCTTTAAATCATAACAAGGCTATCAGTGGGATGCAGGAAAAAGGCACTGAATTTGGACTCCTTCCTTCTTTCCTTCCTTCCTTCCTTCCTTCTTTCCTTCCTTCCTTCCTTCCTTCCTTCCTTCCTTCCTTCCAGTCAAATTTGCAGTTAAAGGAAATTCAAGAATTGGCAGCACAGAAAATAACTTTGAGAAGATAGGAATAATAGGTGTTTCTAGAAATTAATATTCACTCTAGTGACAGTGCGAATTGTACCGGTCTTAGACCCAAAGACTATGAGTTCAAATCCCAGAGATACTGTTTATAGGCTTTTGACAAGTCCTACCTCTTTGGATCTCAGTGTACTCTGCTGTAAAATGATCTGGTTAAACTAGACAAAGACTAAGGTCTCTTCCATCTCTAAAGCAATCTTGGAATCTGGAGCATCTGATTATTAGATGCCAAGCCAAATGATGGGGGAGTATCAGTGTATGGGGGTAGGGATAGAAACATCTTGAAATTCAAATATCAGAATTCATAGACCTTGTAAAATCAGAGAATCCATTATCATTCAACTGACATGAATCCAGATCCCAAATGGATCCTAAATGGAACTGGTTAGAGAAAGATCATGAAAAAAACAAGACATCTATTTTTTAAAGGGTCATACTTTCTGATATTCCCTATGAGCAGCCTGAAATTTACTGCCTAGAAGGAGAGATTTTTGAAAGGGATCGGTTACCTCACATCTACACTATCATAAGGGTCTATCACTTCATCATGTAAGAGATAAAAGGCGCTTTAAATATCATCCAGGCCAATTGCTTCTTGGGCTTTTGGCTAAAATCAAGTGTAAAGATCATCCAGACCAAATGTTTTATTTTATACATAAAATCCAGAACATCGAAGTCACTGGTTCAAGGTCACCCACTGAATGTGAACAAGTCATTTAATCTCTGTACTTTATTTGATTTCTTTTAGTTGTAAAATAGGGATTCTAGATTTTGAGTGAGAACGGACCTGAGAAGTTATCTAGTCAACCCTAATTTTATAGATAAGCAAATGGATCCGAGCAAGGTCTTTGAAGCATTAGCTGGTAGTAAAGCTGGGATCTGGATTCAGAGGCCCTCTGATCCCCAATCCAACAATCTTATCACTGCTATTTTGCCTCTCAAGATAGCTTTTCTTGTTGTTCAGTTATTTCAGTCACATCTGACTCTTTGCCATCCCATTTGGTGTTTTCTTGGCAAAGATGCTGGAGTGGTTTGCCATTTCCTTCTCTAGCTCATTTTACCAATGAGGAAACTGAGGCCAAGAGGGTTAAGTGACATGCCCAAGGTCATGCAACTAGTAAGTTTCTGAAACTAGATTTGAACTCACGAAGATGAGGCATCCTAAGTCGAGGCCTAGCATTCTATTTACTGTGCCACATAGCTGTAAGATCTCTAGGAGGGAATATTTGCACTTCTTATCTCATTGGGCCACTGTTAGCTAAGTGCTTTGTAGACCTTATTAAATCAATTAAACATATATTTTATTGCATTTAAAGGCATTTTATTGCCAGGCTTTCTGTGTGATCTTACTGTGTGGTCAAAAGTAAAGTCTACCAGAGGACTTAAGATACATATGCACAATTATAAGAAGTCACCATGGACTCTCAGGTATGGCAAATAATAATAATTCAGATATAACACTTTATTTACAAAGATCTTTCCTCGCAACAATTTTTAAGAGGGCCAAATTGAAAGATGAACAACTGAGGCTTAAAGTTACTCATATAGCTGGTATGTGTCTAGGTGGCAGAGCCAAACTTTTTGCCACCAACTCCAATGCCATTTCTACAACAGCAGAAATGAGTGACTGAGATTTTTGTTTTTAAAGTGTGTCGCTTATCATTGTCTCTTCAAAGATCCTAGTTAGTTTTCAGCAGTATTTGTCAAGGGAGTCTTTCTTCCTGACCATCAAGAGCTCTTTAAGTGACAAAACAAATAAACAAACAAAACAAGTCCAAAGATCACCAACATCATCTCCAAAAGAAAATTAGAAAAACTGCCCCTCCTTAAACCTCAGGAGTAGCCAGCACTTCAATATCCTTGTTTTCTTGAATGTTTATAATAGCGTTCTGTAGATTAAAAAAATGTTCCTGTTTGTCAGCCCTCCTTAGAGACCCAGGGACTCATATTTTGCAAGGATTTGATAAGAAATAATTTACCCAATGCATTACCTGAAAAATCAGAAAAACCAGTCAAAGTAAATCTGAAATTGCTATTCCCTATCTGGATTTTAATCCTGTTCTAAGAAAATGGTTTCTTAGGCTTCAAGTATGAATGTAGTCATTTATATCTAAAAGCAGGTCAAAGATTTTGATAGAAAAAAGTTGAGTGAGTAAATGATTTTCTTTCATTTTTTAAAAAAATGCCAGAAACATGTGGCATTGAAAAAACAGAAAAACAGACTTTTAAAAAACTAGGCAGGCAATCAAAAAAAATTGTTGTCATTCAGTCTTTTCAGTTGTGTGCAACTCTTTGTGACTGCTAGAATGGTTTGTCATTTCCTTCTCTAGCTCATTTTATATGAGGCAACTGAGGCCAACAGGTTGAGTGATATGCTCAGGATCATATAGCCGATAAGTGTCTTAATTCAGATTTGGACACAGGACGAGAAGATTTCCCAACTCCAGGCCTGGTATGTTATCTACTGCACAACCTAGCTATTGGAAGAGAAAAAAAAGTTGGAGGCACATTAAAAAATATATACATGCAAAATTACACAGCAATATAGATTATGCATATAAGTATTAATACCTATTATTAATCATTAATACTAATATTTATATATGAATATTTACATTTATAAACTATATTTATATAGTTCTTTCTGTGTGCTAAAAGCTTTAAAATTATTCTCATTTAAAATTAGGGGGTATTTCTTGATTTGGGAATGACTGAACAAATTGTGGTATCTGATAGTAATGGAATACTATTGTGCTGTAAGGAAAGATGAACTAGAGGATTTTCATGTGAACTGATGCAGAGCAAAAGGAAGAGAACCAGGAGAACATTGTACACAGAATCTGAAACACTGTGGCACAATCAAATGTAACAGACTTTTCTACTAACAGCAATGCAATGATCCAGGGCAATCCCAAGGGCTTATGAGAAAGAATGCCATCCACATCCAGAGAAAGAACTGTGGGAGTAGGAACGCAGAAGAAAAACATATGATTGACCAAATGGTTCAATGGGTATATTGAGGATTTTGGCTGTAAATGATCACTCAATTGCAGATATTAATAGTATGGAAATAGGTTTTGAACAATGATACATTCATTGGAATTGCTCATCAGCTCTGGGAGGGGGGAAAGAAAAGGGGAGGGGAAGAATATGATTCATGTAACCATGAAAAAATATTCTAAATGAATTTAATTTAAAAAATAAAGTAAAATAAATTTAAATAAAATAAATAAAATGATTCTTATTTAATCCTCACAACAACCCTAAGAGTTGTGTACTGTTATTATTTCCATGTTATAGATGAGGAATGTGAGGCAAACACTGGCTAAGTGCCTTGCCCTAAGTTTCAAAACTACTATGTTTCTGAGGCTGCATTTGAACTTGGATCTTTCTGACTTCAGGCCCAGTGGGCCACCTAGCTGCCTCCTTGAATCAATAAGTCAATCATCTCTAAGTATGAAGTGCCCTCCATGTGCTAGGTACAATGCTAAGCCCTGGAGATACAAAGAAAGGCCAATACAGTCCCTGACCTCAGGGAGCTTACATTTTAATGGAAGAGATAAACATTTAAATAAAGAGATAATCTGAAATGACATAAAGAGTAAATGGTGGCCCAGTGGATTAAGAGCCAGGTCTAGAGATGGAATGTTCTGGATTCAAATCTGGCCTCTGACACTTCCTACATGTATGATCCTAGACAACTCACTTGACTCCTATCCCTTAACCCTTATCACTCTTCTGCCTTGAAACCAACACTGATTCTAAGATGGAAGATAAGGGTTTGGTTTTTTTTTAGAGTAAATGGAAGGTAACCTTATGTTTTCTTAATCTATAGGCTTTCTACTCCTGAATGATCCCTCATATTTATTCCTTTGTCATAATAATAAAATGAGAGTGAAGGATAACTGAGGGACACCATTGTGCTTCACTGATTTCCTAGCAATGTCAAGACCAAGTATAAAGGCTCCCAGAATGTTGGGTAGTGGGTGGTCCCTCTATAATGAGCTTCTGGGAGATGCTGGATAGGCAGAACTGGAGAGAACTTGATCTACGTCATTGGAGAAAATATCCTCATGACTAAAGTCATTAAGTATTAATCATGGTCAGTGAATATTTGAATAACTGACATGTATATAGTAATTTAAATGCCTTATTTACACATAGAGCTGTAGAAGAGTCTAAAAAAATGACCCTACTGTGGTTTGTCTACCCTTTAGTTAAAGCCTTCCTTTTAAATTAGTTACATGTGTTGTTGGAATTTTTATTGTAAAGAATTATGGAATGCTTTTGCATTTTTACTGTTTGCTTTTCCATTTAGATGGTTCATAAATGCTTGGGAAACCACTACCACCCATCTTGAAAGAAGTATAAATTGACCACTAACCAAACTCTTGTAAGTAAACAAGTCTGTCCTCTTTATTAATTTGAGATCCTTTGAACTAGTTCATCCCCAGGTTGGAGGAGCAAATTTCTTTCCCACCAGAAAAATAAATGCCAATTTCCAATCTTATTGTTGTGATAGTCCTTGCCAGAAAGCTGTGGTTATAGGACCAGCCCCACTTCAATTACCTTTACCTTCATGAACTTTTATACTAAACATTATAAAAGGCCATAATTACTGACCTTTTGTCTATTTATCTACATATCCCAGCTACAATGCCTATATACTGTCATTCTTCCCTTTTCCCAGCACCTTACAACTAAGATAACAAGATGCAATTAAGGTTATATCATAGGGTAATAAAGGATCTTATAAAGTAACAAATATTAAAAAGTAAAGTATTTGAACAATTAAATAAAATTCAACAAATCTTTTTTTTGGTATAAAGTACCTATTAATCTACCATAGTACTAGGTGTGGGGAAGCAAAGACACACACACACACACACACACACACACACACACACACACACACACTCATACATATGCATATTCAAAACCTAAATAAACTTGTGGCTTCCTTAGTCTGGATATTACAGATGGCAACTTATGCATGTATATTCCAGAATAAAAATAAAGTAATTTCAAAAAAAATCAAAATTTCAAGAGATCAGCAAAGATCCTTGGTAGGAATGGGCAACTGAATGAACTTTGAAGGAATCAAGGGATTTGGTGATGGAAAATGAGATTGGAAGATATTTTAAGATATGAGAGAATGTGGATAATGTAGGAGATGGAATGTTGAGAACGGAGAGTGACTGGACTGGCCAGGTAGAAATGAAGTGATCAGGAAAGGGAGTAATAAGATTGGAAAAGGAGATCACTGCCAGGTTGGAAAAGTATTTAAATGTTAATCTGAGAACTGGGTATTTTTGTAGAGATAATTATGATGATGAAGATATACCACTTCAAGATTTACAAAATACTTTACAAATCTTAGCTCATTTAATTCTCACAAAAGCTATGAGATAAGGACTATTTTTATTCTTATTTCACAGATTTAAGAAACTAAGGCTGGGGAAGGTTATTTTCCTAAGGAGACAGAGCTAGGAAGTGTCTGAAATAGAATCTGAACTCAGGTCTCCACTCCAACTACAATACTCTCTCCATTTCACCACCTAGCTGCCTCAATTGGGAGCCACAGAAGATTGTGTTTGTTTTTTTTTAATTAGATAGCAATATAGTCAGAGGAAACAAGGTAAAACAATACTATATTTGGAGTCAGAGGCCTTGGGTTGGATGTGACTTTACTGCTTATTATTTAAGTGACCTTGGCTGGGTCATTTCACCTCTGACTCCTAATTTATAATAAGAGGGAGTTAGACAAGATGATTTCTAAAATCTCTCGCACTTTGAGTTCCTAATGACAGGCAGTATGGGATAAGGGAAATAGTGCTAGAGTATTCTGGGGAAGATGGCAGAGTGAATGGAAGCAAAATAGCCCAATAACCCCCCTTTTCCCCCCACAGAAAACAAAACAAAACAAAGAGTGACAGATTGAATAATGTTTGAGAAATAAAGGGACACAGCATCAGGTGGTTGCCAAGATGGTACAACAAGAGCACAATTTGTTTGGACCAGCCTCAGCAGAGTAAGAGAAAAAACCAACACAACACAGAAATAAGTAGCAGTGGGAGGAACTCAGTCCAACAAGGTCCAGCCTCAGTGGGATTAGGCAGAAACCAGATGGAACAAGCTGAATTGAACAGTTGCAAACCTCCACACAGCCAGCCAACCAGGCCACCTCTGTACAGTGCTCAATCTGAGACCAAGACAATGAAGCCAATTCCATCCAAAGCCAGGCACAGTACAAGCACAGGAAAGTATGTCCTCCACTCCAGGAATGGAGGTAAGCTTCAGCATATAGATAAAATCAAGAGAAAAAAATAACCTCAAAATGAGCAAAAGACAGAGAAAAAGCTTGACACCAGAAAAATATTTCAACAAGAGAGAAGACCAAAATATTAATTCAGAAGAAGAAAGCAATACAAAAATGAAAATGTGTGAAGCCTCAAAGGAAAATGTGAAATGATTTCAAACCCAAAATGAACCTTTGGAAGAGCTCTAAAAAGGATAGAAAAACAAATAAAAAGAAACTTAGAAGAAAAATCAGAAAAGAAAATGATAGATGTTTGGAGGCAGAACCAAGATGGAGTAGAATCAGGGAAAGTAAATGAACATGAGAATCTTCTCTAACCAACCCTAAAATAATGCCACGAAACTAGAGTAAAAGAACCAAAGGGAGATGGAGCAAAGCAACTTTCACACAGAGAACAACTTGAAAGATAGGCTGAAAGCATCTGGTTCACTGGGATGAGAGGGGAGCATAGCCAACAGGAGGTTACATGAAGGAGTATAGTGCAAGCCAATGGCAAGCCCCTTTACTCCACATATTTTGTTCTAGATTCTGAACCTGGGCCCAAAACAACATCCAGATCCTGAGACCCTACCTAAGTCAACATCAACACAACCCCCCCACACCCCCCACAAAGTTCCAAACCCCAATTCAAGCCTCCAGTAAGGTCCAGAATTCTAGTGCAAGGCAATCTGTGTTACACTCCTGATCTTTGTAAAACCACATCTAGGCCCTAATTCCCAGTACAAGACAATCCCCAGGGCACTGACCTTTGGGAGACCAGACTCAGTTAGCTCTTACCAAAGCTCAAGTTATAAGCCTCAGGGCAAGAGTGACCTGATCAAGCCCAGAGTGGGACCAAAAGCCCCCTCCCAAGCCTGAGGCTAGATTTTGAGCCATAGCATTGGGTATTTCACAGTTCTCTGAACTCTACAAGTCATCAGCAATCTCAGGGGTGATTGAATCAGCAGAGCGAGGTATCTTTTCAAGCTCTTTGCTCATAGGCCATCATACCACCTTGGAAGAACTGAAACTTTCAGAAACCCACTAAGGATAGCATCAAGGAAGAACTGAAATTTAAGAGAGTGACCTCTCTTCCCTGAGAACAGGCCACCTTTAAGATAAAAGTGAAAGTTAAAAAAAAAAAGACTGGGAGAATGAGGAAACAAAAAATAAAAAATACCTAGCCATAGAAAAATTTTATGGCAATAAAGATCAAGGCACAGACACAGAAGGGGACAGCTGAAAGAAAAGCAATCACAAAGTTTCAAAGAAAAGTATGATTGGTCTCGGATAGACTCTGGAAGAGTTCAAAAAGGATTTTAAAAATCAATTAAGAGAAATAGGAGAAAAATGGAGAAGAGAAATGAAAGCAATACAAGAAAAAAAGGGCCAAATGAAAAAGGAGGCTCAAAAGCTCCAATTTCTTATGCCTATATTTTATGTGAATATAGTTTTTGTATATTGTCTCTCTAATTAGAATGAAAGCTTCTTCAGATCAAAGACAGTGTTTCTTTTCTTTTGCTTCTTTTTTGTATTCTTAAAAGTTATGACAATGGCACATTTGATAAATGTTTAACAGACTGGCTATCCTCCCTATCAATGTGTTAAAGTCATGACATCAAAACCACCTGGGAAGAAGGCAAAGAAAGAGAAAGGTGGCTTAAGAATGAAGTCAGAATGAAGGAGGGATGAGCCATAAGCAAAAAAAACTCCATTTTTGAAGGGTATATTGTGAGGAGTAAAAGAAATGAAAGATAGGGAAAAAATCTATGATTGGATTATGAGTGAAGGGAAGAATGTCTAGAAAGACAGAAGTGAAGGTGAGGGAGAATAAGTAATAAGGCTGAGCATATTTCTTTTAAAAAGGCATATGGGTGGGGCAGGAAAAGGAAAGGAAAAATTTAAGAAGATAAAATGCAATAAATGTTAATTGTAACAATAATTACCTTGGATGCAATTGAGATGAAATCACTAATAAAATGGGAAAAGGTATTGAGAATTACAATCCAGGAATATATTATTTTACTAACCTACATTTGAAACATAAAGATTCATATAGAGTTAAAATAAGAGGCTGGAGCCAAATTTGTTATGCCTCAGATGTAATTAAAAAGGGGGGACGGGTCTTGTAATCATGATCTTAAACAAGACAATTTAAAAACTAGTTATGATTAAAAGATATAAATAGGGAAACTAATTATGCTTAAAGAAACATAAAAAATGATAAAGTTATACTACAGTTTAATATATGTGCCAAATTTCACAATATCTAAATGAAGAAGTTAATTAATTTAGAGGGGAAATGGGCAGTGAATCTTTTGTTTTTTAGGATTTTAATGTGTTTTTCAGAAGATAAGTCTCATAATAACACAAGAAAGAGAACAGAAAGAAGTGTGCTTGTGTGCATGTCCCAAAACTTTTAAGATGAAGCCAATACAGTTCTTAGGGGAAAAAATATATTGCTAAAAATGGTTTATTGGCAAAAGAAAGAAAAAAGAGATCAATGTTTTGGGGAGAGATAAAGAAAAGACTAGAAAAGAATAAGAAATACTCTAAATACACACTAAAGCATTGCAAATTATTGGATATATTAAGAAATTTGGAAAATACCGCTGAATAAAGAAAAAAAAAACATGATCTGTTCTTTTTAGACTAACTGAAGAGCTGCTTAATATGATTTTAAAAAACAATGTGGAATACCAAATTACCATTGCCAAAAAAGAAATAAGAGAAATAATGACAAATAAGAACAAAAATAAAGGAAATTATGAGAATTTTTTTTTGCTGGATTATAAAACACCCAAAATGGGCATCTTTGAGGAAATGAATGAATGTTCATAAAAATGAAATATGCAAATGAACACAACAAGCAATAGAGAATTTAAATAACCTAGTTCAGGAAAAAAAAAGAAAGAAATTAAAGAAGTCATGAAAATCCTCAATGCCCTCTCTCACCTAGATACCCCAAGTGAATTCTATAGAACATCAAATAACAACCCAATCTAATATTTTATAAGCTGTTTGCAAAATTATAAGAGGAGAGGCTACTAAAATTTTCTATGAAACAAATGATTATGGTAGCCAAACTAGAGAGAGACGAGGAATAGAAATAAAATCATATGCCAATTCCTAATGAATGTTAATGAAAAATATTGAATAATGTATTAGCACAAAGACTAAAGAAATTTATTTGAAAAAAAGGACAATCTATGACCCAGTGGATTCAATATTAAGAAAATTATTAATATAATAGGTGATGGAACATGCTTTTAACAAAATATAACACCAATTTCTATTAAAAAAAAACAATTAAAAAAGACTAGAGGAACTAGTGAACATTTCCTTCATGTGGTAAATAACTATCTAAAACCACACCAATGGAGAAATGCTAGAATTCTTTCTATTAAGAACAAAGATAAAGAAAATATTCTGTTATCATCATTATTATTTGATAGAAATGCTAGGCATAGCATTAAAAGAAGAAAAAATTGAACAAATAAGATAAGGAAAAGAAGAAACAGAATTAATATTTTGCAGTTGCTTTATTTAGAGAATGTTAACCCTAAATTCAATTGAAACTAATTGAAACATCTTTCAACTTCAGCTAAGTAGTCTATAAAATAAATCTACATAAATCATAAAGTATACTACTAATTCAATATACTACCAATTAAACCTAAAGTAAAAATAGGGAAAGTTTGTCCAACCAAAATAATTACAAAATATGTAAAGTATTTGGGAACCTACCTACAAAATATGCACAAGAGCTATATATGTAGATTTTAAACACTCTTTACTGAAATAAAGACATCATTAAACTATTAAAGGAATATAATTTGCTCATGGTCAGGTTGTACCAGTATAATAAAAATGATGATACCTAAGCTAATTTGTTTATTGAGAAACATACTAAAAATTCAAATTAACAAAGGATTGATTACTTTTTAGAGGAAGGTAGGGGTGAGAAATAACAAAAACTCATCTAGAAGAACAAAAAGTCAAAGACACGGAAAACCATGAAAAAGAAGGAAAGAAAATGGGAATGTAGCAGGACCAAACCTTAAGTTACATTAAAATGTGAAAATCATCTGAATTATTTGGTACTGGTCAATAAAATAGAAAGTTGATCAGAGGAAAAGATTAGGTACACAAGGTACAGATGCTAATGAATTTTGATATACTAACATAATATTTGATAGGTTAAAGGACCCCTACTAAGGCTGTGAAAAACCGTTGGAAGAATTGGAACCTAGTTGGGAACAAAAGTACAGACCAATATTTCACATTATAGCCAAGATAATTTCCAAATGATTATATGACATGTATAATTTACATCCTAAACAAATTACTGAAGAAAATACCTTTTGAAACTCTGGATTCAGGAAGAATCTATGACCAAAATTGAGAGGATCATGGGAGATAGAGGAACAACTTTGATTATATAAATTTTAAAATTGTATGTAAAAATAGATAAATGAAGTTTAAAATAGAAAGGAAACAATTAACAGGGAAACTTTTCCCATCATATTTATTTGATGTTTTTCAATCAAAATTCATTTGGAATTTTCTTGGTAAAAACACTGGAGTGATTTACCATTTCCTTTTCTAGCTCATTTAGCAGGTAAGGAAACTGAGGCAGTTAAGTAACTTGACTAGGGTCACTCAACTAGCAAGAGCCTGAGAATCGATTTGAACTAAGAAAGGTAAGTCATCCTGACTCCACAGCCAGGGCTCTATTTACTGTTCCACGTAATGGTGCCATATTTATGGCACCTAATGCCACATATTTATCTGATAAAGTTCTCCTATCCAAAGGTATTTAAGGAATTTATTCAAATACATATGAACAAAAGTCCTTCCTCAAACAAGAAGTTCTCAAAAATAATAAATTCAAATAATCAATAACCATAGGGAAAAAAATTTCCAAATCCCTAATAATAAAAGTAGAAAAGAAAATAAGTCTATGATTCCACTCCTGGCTGCAGTGGAATGGGCAAAGATGACCAAAAAGGAAAAATAAATGAACAATTATTGGAGGGGTGTGGGAAGAAATGAGCATTTGTTCATCGTTGGTGGAAAGTCTAGAATTAATCCAGACTGTCTGGAAAGTGTCTTGGAACTATACTCAAACAAGTCATTAAACTATAGACTGTATACCTTATGACCCAGAAATAGTAATATGCCTATATTCCAAAGAGATCAGTTGAAGAGAAAAGAAATCCATATACACAAAAGTATTTGTGACATCTATTTTTTTTTTAGCAAACAACTAAGGTGTTTACTGATTGGTCAATGGCTAAATACATTAATGCTATGGGAATATAATAGAATAATAGTGCCACATAAGGAATGATGAAAAGAACAATATCAGAGAAAGGTTATCTGAGAAGACATATTCAGAGGTGTACCAAAGGAGGAGTGATGGGTGGTTCAGGTACAGGCAAAGGGTGCTTTCCCAGCAGGTCTCAAATGAAAAGAGCAAAATTTAAATACCAAGACTGAAGTTTGGGCAATCTCTGAGCCTCTAGCCAGGGAGAGAACACATAAGATACAATGTGCCTCTGCCACAGGGCTGCAGCAGGGTCCTTGCAGCAAAGAAGAGACAATAGTTTTCCTCAGGATTTGGGGTGGGGGAAACAGAGGAAGCTCATCAGGAAGAGGCAGTCCCCTAAGATCCAGCTCTAAGAATTTCCAGGACCTTGTGATATACAACAGTCATTAGCTGTTCCAGTAGTTTCAGTGCTTTATTGGGGGGAGACAATCAGGAGATATTTCACTAATGTACTTTTAAAGTTTTTTAATTTTTTGGATGATAAAATTTATTAAAATTTTAGTTTATTTTTTGGGTTCAAAGTTCATGTAAAGAAAAATTTTGTTATCTGCATTTCTTTTTTAGTTATTATTTGTTTTACTTGATGATTATTGCTGAAAAAAATTCTACCCCACAGTGGGAGTAAATGTGAAAAAATGATCAGCTCTGGCCTGTCAAATACTTTAGTGTTTGCCACTGCCTATATCAAGTGATAAAGAATTAAGGAAGATGATCCAAAATAATAGTTTATACAATAGCATCATGAAGAGGAAAACTGAGGGAGATATAAGATATGTGATCAATACAGTGATAATCCTTGTTTCCAAAGGACTTATAATGAAGCATGATACCCTCCCCTTGATAGAGGTGATGATGCCAAATAAGGCAACTTTTTTTTTTCAAATTTGACTACACATTTGTTAAAAGGGTTTATTTTCATTTTTTTGAGAGAAGAGAGGTACTAATATTAGTTTATATTGCCAAAAAGAAGAAGAAAGAAACGAGTTCTTCAAGTGTTTGTTTTTATTTTAATACACAGAAGTGAACAGAAGAAAGTTTAGAAGGGATTATAGATGAGCAGTCTAGCTTTGAAAGTGCTTATGGAATTTGTTCTATATTTCAAAAGGAAAGAAGGCTAGATATAGTATCTAGCTGCTTATGGAAACTTCATATGTATCTTTTCTACTTTCTATATGAATATGCTCAATTTATTTGATATTCATTAGGTTCAGAATAAAAAAAAATAAAATTTAAAAGAAAGAGAATTAGATTTGGAGGTCCAGAAACCAACTGTAAAACCTGATTCCGATGCATACTACCTGTGTGGGCAAGCCAGCATTGCTCTGATTTTTAATTTTCTTCTCATTAAAATGAGAAATAATATTAAGTCCTTGAAGGTCATGCTAATAGAGGGGAAAATGGAGGGAAAAATCTGAAAAATTCTACCAAACTAAAGCATCTTCCAGTTCACGCCCAGTAAACAAAAGCAAGAGAAAGAGATAGACTCCTTTCTTTTTGCCTTCGAGGTTCCACGGGGACTGAATCCAGTCAGTGCATGTCATCCCAGAGCTAGGTCTTCAGTGAGAGAAAACAAGCACACTATGTTCTTTGCCCTTCCACCCCCAGTTTTTATATTTACTTACTGGTGTATGTGTGGTTGCCCTCAATATAATGTGAACTCCATGAGGGCAAACACTACTTTCATTTTTGTTTTTGTATCTCGAGTGCTTGGCATATAATAGGAGCTTAATAAATGCTTGCTGAATTGGGGATCATGGACTTAGAGCTAGAAAGAACTTTAACCATCAAGTTCAACCCCTCATGCTTTATCCATTTATTTATTCACTCACTCATCTATTTATTTATTTGTTTGTTCATTTTTTAAACCCTTAACTTCTGTGTATTGGCTCCTAGGTGGAAGAGTGGTAAGGGTGGGAAATGGTGGTCAAGTGACTTGCCCAGGGTCACACAGCTGGGAAGTGTCTGAGGCTGGATTTGAACCTAGGACCTCCCATCTCTAGGCCTGGCTCTCAATCCACTGAGCTACCCAGCTGCCCTCTCTTGTTTTAGAGATGAGGAAAATGAGACCCAGTGAGGAAAAGTAATTTTTCATAGTTTATTATGTAGGATCTGTGCTGAAAAAAGGAAAATTCTGTGAGAATCAAGTCCTGCCCTTAGGATTACTTGATTTTGACATCTCATGTACACATAATGGGGATATATGTAAATGTAGTCCCTCTGAAAAAGCAATCAGATGGCATGGTGGATGGAGAGCTGGACCTGGAGTTAGGAAGAACTTAATTCGTATTCACCCTCAGACACTTACTAGCTATGTAACCCTGGGCCAGTCCCTTAATTTCAATCTGTGGGCCTCAGTTTCCTCATCTGTAAAGTGGGGGAAGAAATACACTTACCTTCCTGAGCTGTTGTGAGATCAAATAAGATAGTATTTATAGACCATGTGTTACCGTGCCTGGCACATAGTGGGTCATTAATAAATATTTGTTTTCTTCCCTCATAAAGAATCCTTTCTGGGAAGAATAGCCCAAATTTCTAGAGTCAGCAGTCAGAAAGAGAATAATCATTTCTCTTTCCATTTTCCTTTCCACCTTAAACCTTTAAACCCTATCAAATAATACCATCTGCTGGATACATCTTGAGTAAAAGTTTCAAAAGAAGAGGAGGAAGATGATGTCAAGGGAATTGGTTGTCAAGGCAAAGAGCATAAGGAAAATAACATTATTTTCTTTCTTCTTAAAACCTTTACCTTCCATCTTAGAATCAGTGCTGTTTATTGGTTCCAAAGCTGAAGAGGGGTTAGAGCTAAGCAAAAGGGATTGAGTGATTTGCCCAGGATCACACAGCTGGAAAGTGTCTGAGGTTGAAATTTGAACCCAAGACATCCCATCTCTAGGCTCTCAATACACTGAGCCACCTTCCTCCCTCAAATGACATTATTTTCTGGGATGCAAAAAAGTTTATTCATTTCTCACACTTGGACAGCTCTATACTTTTTCATTCCATGCCTCTGCTGAAGAACATCATGCTGGGAAGACTTACTTAATGTTTTCCATGAAAGAGAAGTCAGAGAATAACACTGCATCCTAGAATTAGTATCATTGATCAAATAAGTGAATATATGCAAAGTGCTTTGCAAATCATAATGGTTTCTCTTTATTATTGGAGAAGTTAGGGAAAAAAAACACAAATAACAAAGAAAGGGCTATTATGAACACAGTAAACTAGGTGAACACCCAATTATGGGGATTAGAGAGACTTCCACTCAGCTCCCAGTGATTAAAAAAAAAAGCATGAAATCCCCTTTTGGATTAATCCAACATTCATCTAACATTGGGTTCAAGGGATAACGCCAAGACCAGGAGAGAAACAAAGTTTAGCTAAGGTATAATACTTCCCCTGAAGGCGCTAGAAATCTAGTAGAGGGCAAAAATGCAAACACAGATGACATATGAAATGATGCATGAGAGCATAGATCTGGTCATATGACTCTAGAAAATTCAGTAACTCCATATTGCCTCTAGGAAAAAGTAGAAATACCTTTATTTGAAACTTAAATCTCTTCATATTCTAGTTTTAGGCTGAAGATAAATCAACCCTAAACCAAAGCTCTCTATTCCATCAAATGAAGCGTTTAGGTGGCATCCCAGTTCCTAATGCCATGCTTTTGCTCTTCTACTCTCCTTCAGATTGTGTATTAACTTTCTTTTCTCAGCTGAAAGGCTATGCTTAGAGCAGGTCTTTTCTAATAGCCAGGATTGATATTGTTGTCCCCCACCCAATCACTTTAGTTATTTTGCTTTTAATTTGACTTTTGGGGCCACCAGGTGGCAGTAATGAGCACCATCTGCTGAGCAGTCAGCCATTCATTGTGATTATTAAGTATATTTTTACAACTCTCTCCTCTCCTGAATCTTTTTGATTTCAGGATGAGCTTTCAAAGAAAAGGAAAGAGATAGAGGCTACCTCATAGTTTCCTCATAGTTTATTCACATCACCATGTTGTGTTCACATGGACTAGAGTATGAATCCAAGGCACTATTTCCTCAAATTGTCTTTCTTAATGCCAGTCTCTTTGAACCCCCTACCAGATATCTCACTTTGACAGTGTTAACTTGGGCTTTATAGGGGAAAAACCACAATGCTTTAATATCATTCCCTCCTAGGATTTCCCCCCCACTTCCCATTGTCACTACTAGTCTTCTGGTAAATAGAATGGGCACAGACTCAAATGGATATCCAAATCTTAATACCTAGATATGCATAATGAGAAAGATATTCAAGACAAATAGTTTGCAGAAATGGCCATTTAAAAAGTGACTGTGGGCTGCTAATGGAGGCAGGAGATTGTGAAGTTAGTGAAGAGGAACCCAGAGGTCTCCCCTACATTCAGTTTTCTAACAGGAATATGTAAAACAAGGGAATTATCTAGCCAAATGCACAAATTCTTTTGCTGGGGATAGCAATACTTGCTGTCATTCAATTTGATTTTTGTTGTTTACCTTCAGCATAAAGATCAAATCTCATTCCAGTTTGATGCTGAAGATTTCTTCTAATTTCCTTTATTTTCTTTTATTTGACTACCAAATAACTGTCTTTTTTTCCTCACTTCTTACCCTTTTGTATCATGATGGCTGACTTGACTTTTTCTCTGCCTTCCAGATCCCAAGAAGTTCAGAGACAAACAGTAGCAGACTAGGCAAATTCCTGATTTGCCTGCAGGCAAAGTTGGGAACCCCTTGAAGACAGTAAAGAAAAAAAAATATTGTGTCTACCATGTGCCAGATATTGTGCTAAGTGCTAAGGATATAGAGAAAGGTAAAAGACAGCTCCTGTTTGCAGAGAGCTCACTGACTATTGGGGAAGATGATATGAAAATATGTTATGGACCAAGTAATAGATGGATAACCTGAGGACAGTCAACAGAGGAAAGTCACTAGGAATAAGTGGGATTGGAAAAAAACTTCCTATAGAAAATGGGATTTTAAGTGGTGCTTCGAGGGATGTAGGGAAACAAAAAGACAGGGATGATGAAAGAGCAGTCTAGGCGTGGAGTGTCAGAGAAAATGTCCAGACCTGAGAGATGGAGTGTTTTATTTGAGCAACAGGAAGAAAGCCAGTGTCACTGGATTAGACAGTACATGAATGTGTAAGATAATTTGAGGGGGTTAGGATATAAATGCAAAAAAAGAGAATTTTATATTTTATTCTGGAAGCAATAGGATGACCTGACTGAACCAAACTTCAGCACTTAGTGATGGATGGACAGGAATGGGGAGAGACTTGAGGCAGGCAGACCCATCAGGAACTATTGGAATCATGTTTGCACTAGAGTGGGGACAGCAATAGAGGCAAGAAGGGAGTGTATCCAAGAGATGTTGAAAATGTGTGGTCTACACACCTTGGCAATAGCTTGGATATAGGGAAAGTAAGAAGGCCAGATGATTCTTAGGGCACAAGCCTGAGGGACTTAAGAGGATGGTGTGGCTTTTTACAGTAGCATTGAAGGTAGGAGTGGGAGAGGGCTTGGTGGGAAAGATCCAGTTTTGAACATGTTGAGTTTAAGATGTCAACAGGAGAGTGTGTTAACAGAACACAACTTTTCTGTTTCGTATTGGATCCATCTTGTTTTCTCGGTTTTCTCATGTTGGAATTTTTGAGAACATATGGATGACCAGAAACTTTTCATATCCTCCTACTTTGAAGAGAATCTCTCTGTCTCTCTGACTCTTCTCTTTTTTTTCTTCTCTTTTCTCTAGTTCTCTTTGTGTCTCTGCCTCTTCTGTCTTTCTTTGTTCCTCTCTCTCTCTTTTTTAAAAATTTTCAAGACTTCCCACTAAAGTTTTTGTTCTTGAACTGTTTTGAGTCTTTGTATCTCCAATCTTTTGACTTTTGCTTTCAACTATTGACTAAGTATAGCTAGAATTCAGGGGATTTTTTTTCCAGATTCCTTCCCACACTGTCCTTTCTTTGTTTGCCTTTAATAGGGCAAAATGGCATCTTCATTTTGAACTGCATGCTACTGGCTAGTGATATAATATTCCAATGCTTTTCTTGAGTTTTGAACCTCTTTTGAGAACATTCTGTCACAGTTGTGGTTGACACTTCTTAAAAAATCTTCTTGGTAATTGTACTTTTCCTCCCACAGTTTCCACCAACCAACAGTCATAGAACATGCTGCTGTGTGTAGATCCTGAGATATATTTTGTATAAAAATAAGAGTGAGTTTAAGTGAAGCTGAAGATTGTCTTGTAGAGGCTAGCATGGGCACATGCCAGGAACTCTGAGGAGAGGATTCTGGAATGCAGGGGAGCGAGGAGGGAGAGTTTGGAAGGTGCAATGGTTGACTTCTCTCTCTTCCCGTCCTGAAGCCTGAGAGGAAGGAGCTGCTCACTGCTGAGCTTTTCTAACCAAGCCTGTTTGTGAGAGAAAGGAAACCTTGTGAATTCCTTTGGAAATACCTTTTCCACAGAAGAAACCTGCTTAAAGAAGATCTCTATACTATCAACCCTGTTTGAGAAGAAGCATTATCCAGAGTCTGTTTGTGTGTGGGCTGAGGTGTTCACCTCAGGCACGGTCCAGTCCAGGTTGGACTCAGTCCATTTGATTTCACCCTTATCCAACTTGGAGAAAACTATGAACAACCAGATATACCAATAAGGGAGGATTTTAGTGTCAGGTGGCATAGAGAGGGTTTGGGGATACTTAGCCAGAAGTAGGCAGTGATAGGGAGCATCAAGATCTTGAAGACTCCATCTCACAATGGACTTAGAGGGAAGAGGGATGTAATAGAACATCCTCATTCCTAAATCCTCCCTCCTTACCTTTTTTAACTAATAAATGTTACTGTTACACCAAGAAGTTTTGGAAGATTGGCTTGTGCTTTGGCCCCAGTGTGGTAAGGCCCAATCTGGCTTATTCCACTAAAGGGGAGTGTGGTATTTATAACCACTTCCCTTGGTGGATAATAATATCCATCTACTTCAGTTTACCTTAATACTTCAATTTACAGCATTTGTAAAATATTGTGAGAGAATCCACTCAATCATGATTATAGAAACTGCTGCCTTTTGGAAAATAACATATTTTGGTATAGTCTGCCATTTAGATTTGTGTTTAAAAACATGCAGAGAAGTTTTCTTGTTTTCCACATTTCCCATCTGTGTATAATTATCTCTTTTTCAATATCATTCGAGTAATCAGTACTATTTTTGTCATTTACTTTATTTTTGTGAAATTTTCTTTTTATTGTGAACTTAACAAAAATCAACAATGAAGAATACTTCCTTATGCTAAAGACAGAAAAATAAATTGCATATGAAAACCACATTCTTTTCTATATCAATTATTCTTGATTCCACTTTACATAGTTAAAGAGTAGTACCAACACTGCCTTGTTTGTCTGTATCTCCTTCCAAACTTCCTTGTGCTCTCTACTGTATATTTTGGTTTCGTTTATTCTCATTCTTCACTTTTAAGGGGGTAGAGAAGGGATGGCAATAATGACCCCCACACCCTTACTCAAAGGGGCACAAGGAGTGCTCCTCCTTCTACTGTCCCCCATGGCCAACAATAGTTTGAAGTAGGGCCAGTCTTCAATTCTATCCTGCCCTGTCTATTTTTTGGATTAAAATAATTAGTTATATCACTGTGAGCAGCCTAATCAATGGTGTTCCCAGATCCCAACTTGCCGGTATTTCAGGGTTCAGGACAAACCTTCACAGTCCCCATAATGGTTTCAGGACAGAACAAAAGGCTCTCTTTCTATCATTGTGGTAGGCATTCCCATTGTTTTGGGGACCCCCAAATAAGAAAGACATCATTATTTTGATCTTGTCCAGAGATTTCATCTCTGAAGAGATTCCCAATCTGGAGATTCCCTCCACCAATACAGTCTGTCAAATATTGTGTTCAACTCACTGTCTTAGAGAGCTACCTGGGACACAAAAGATTAAGTGACATGCTCATGCTCCTATAGCTTATATATGTCAGAGGCCAGACTAGAATGAACCCTATTCTTTCTGATTCTAAAACTGATCTTCCTGCTATACCATACTGACTTTCAGAATTATTACTACTACTACCACCACCCACTCTGAAACTTAAAGTTTCAAAAGCATTTTCCTCCATTTCAGTCCTGTCTCTGACATCTTACTAGCTGTATAACCCTGGTCAAGTCACTTAAGCCTCCTCAAGTTTCAATCTCTCTGTTTATAAAATCAGAATATCAATAGCCTAATCTACCTCACATAGTTTTTGTGAGGGTCAAACAAGATAATAGTTGTAAAATGGCCATGTAACCTTGAATCCTTATACAAATGCTAGTTATTCTTATTGTTGTCCCTAAGGACCTATGGTTGAAGGTAGGAAGACCTCTGTTTAGGTCTTCAGGTTGACCTGTACTAGCTGTGTGACCTTGGGTAAGTTGCTTCACCTGTTAGCCCCCTTTTATTTAAATTCCAGATGAGTTCTTCTTCTGTATCACATCAGTAAGGTGAAACCCAGTGCCAAAAGTGTCATACATGGAACAAATCAAAGGCAAATCTGGAACAAAATAGATTCAATCCCAGGCCAGCCTTCCTTGACTTCATTTCCCAATTTATGAAAACCTTTGAGAGTGATGGTTGTCATGATCTGGATTACTAGCTTAAAAATAAATATCTGTGCTAAGAAACACAACTCTCATGTAATTTTCCCTGGCCCTCTCCTTTGACTAGTTTTCCAAGTTTCTGGGTTAGTAATTAATATCCATTTGAAAGCCAAGGCATTGGTGGGCCCCTTTTCATCACAATCCTGGCTGCCCAATACAGCACACTAACCTTCTTGTTAGTTCCCAAGAGCTATGAACTAACATGAGATGTGTGTTAAAAGGTTTTCTATGATACCTCAATGTGATTTGGTGGGAAGAATAATGAGCCTGGAGTCAAAAGATTTGGATTCAAATCAAAACTCTTGCTACTTATGAGATTTGGGCAAGTCCCTTCAACTCCTTGGGCCTCAGCTGTCATTTGTAAAATGAAAGAAAGGGGTTTAAGTGATCTCTAATATTCCTTGAAATTCTCAGTAGATTGAGAGCCAGGCCTAGAGAGGGAAGGTCCTAGGTTCAAATTTGGCCTCAGACACTTCCTAGCTAAGTGACCCTGAGCAAGTCACTTCACTTGCCTAACCCTTATGGCTCTTCTGTCCCCTGGTGGAATGGGCATGTGAGAACAATTTATTTCAATGGCCATGATGACTAAAGGGGACACTTAGAGCTTGATCAGATATCAAAGATGCCAAGGTCATCCACTGTATCTCAGGACATTGTCAGTAATCCTTATTTTTGTCTTGGCCCTGAATTTTAATGATGCAGGAAGATAGAATGAGATTGACAACTTTATATAAATCTGCCTCACTTGAATCCAATTCACTCACAAGTCAAAGTATCACCCCATGATGTCACTGCTCCTTTTCAAAAATGAAAGATGAACAACAACAATGCCATAATTCTCAATGTTGTGCCAAATTTTCTTGTTCTTCTATCCTTCAAGTCCGAGCAAAAACCCTACCTTTAATGGAAGGCTTTACCAATTCTTCTTAATTCTAATGTTCTCCTTCTATTAATTATCTTTAACTTATCTTGTATATATTTAATTTGTACATAGTTATTTATATAATGTTTCCCCCATTAGACTGTGAGCTTCTTGAGAGCAGGGGCTGCCTTTTGCTTTTCTTTGAATTCTCACTGGTTAGCACAGTGCCAGGCACAAAGTAGGTACTTCACAAATATTTATTGACTGTGGCACAATGGAAAGAATGTTGGATTTGGAGTCAGAGGACCTGGGTTAGAAACTCAGCTTTACCTGATTACTCTATGTGACTTTGGATATAACTCTACATGTTTCTGGTTTTCAGTTTTCCTAATTCTAAAATGAGGTGAGTTCTTCTAGAAGATTTTAAATGTTCTCCTTTCCAGCTCTAGATCTAGGATTCTAGAATCCCCATTTTATTAAAACCAACCCCACCACCTCTCTCTCTTTCATTAGAGGCCACTGATGGTGTATACAGGATGTTCAAGGTATATTAAGACTTCTAGTATGAAGGCTTACCAAGTCCTGTTCAGGGCTAGTTTCCTTTTTTTGCTGTCCATGTGCCACCCAGTTTTAACCCAAGCACCAAAAAGCTTTGACATAAACAACAGTCACACCTGTTAAACCATGTCAATATAAGGCCCAAACTGGATTGAGGATAACTGACCAACCTCAAACTCAATGGTGAGTAAAGAAGGTATCATTCACTGAATCCTGAGCTATCACCAATCATCTTGATTTTATCTTGTCACTGAACTTTGATGACTCTGGAAGAGAGAGACCTGGTGCAACTCTGACTCACTTAAATCCAATTGTGCTCAAGTCAAAAAAGATATCATTTGGGTTCTCTTTAAGTGCAATGGATAACAATCAAGATGTCACTGCCTTCAGCTTCCTGAGAAAATTTCAGCTATCTGGCCTGAGGCACTTCACCCTACCTCCATACACTTTGAAATCCCAACACATCTTAACCCCTCTTGTCCTTTACTTTGACCTTTAAGGAAGAAGTGACCTTTCTTCTTGCCAGCTCCCAATAAGTTTACTCTCAATTCCATTCATTCCTATTTCCTCCAAAACTTTGCCCCCTTGATCATTCTCTCATCTTCATTTTCTTCCAGTCTGCTGGTTCTTTCCTTTCATTATCTAGACTCTAGAGCAGGGGTCAGCAACCCTTTTGGCCATGAGAGCAATAAATGGCACATTTTTTAAAATGTAATTTCATGAGAGTCGTACAGTGCTCACAGTGCACACTCTTGTAACAGCGCCTGAAAAAAAATTGACTTTATGGCTCCTGCAGAAAGAGCCCTATCTGGCCCTCAAAAAAGCCAGATATAGCTCGAGAACCATACGTTGCTGACCCCTGGTTTAGACACACACCTGGATCCTCCCCGCCATACAAATTTTGTTTTACTTGGACATTGCTTCTAGCTTTTATACTCTCTCTCCTCTCTTTCACTACCAAACTCTGACAAGGAAATATCTATATACTTTGACTCTACTTTACCACCCACAAATGTTTCACCTCTTTGCAATTTGGCTTTTCTCCTCACCACTCAGTTGAAGCTGCTTCTGCTAAGTTATTAAGTAGTCTCTTCATCTTTTAAATCTGATGACCTTTAAGATATTTCTCATTAATTTTCCTCTGGATCATGCTTTATTTTTCAACACTTAGCAACCATTCCCTCCTACTGGTTTTTCTTTTTTCCCCCTTAAATGCATTTCTCTTCTGGGTCATCTTGTCTTCATTCTTCCTTACTGAGTCATATTCCCACCTCTTCCATCCCTTAATTAAATTTGTCTCTACCATCCCCTCTGTGCTGCAACCCCAGTCTTCTAGACACATGATCATTCATTCATTGATCACATATCTTAAGTCTTTCAAAATAGTGTTCTTTACATTGTTATATAAATTGTCATCCTTGTTCTTACAACTTCACTTTTTAGCAGTTCATACAAGTATGATGAGTCAAAGGTCATTTCTTCAGGCACAACAATATTACATTAAGTTCATGTAACCAGTCTTTAGTTCATAGTCAGCAACTTTGTTTCCATATTTTCCTATAAGAAAAAGTCTGCCATAAATACATTTATGCATATATCCCTTTTCCCTCTGTCTCTGACCCTTTTCATTTAAAGACAATACAAAATTTAATGATTTTTTTATTATAGTCCCAAATTTCTTTTCAGAACATTTGGAATAATTCACAGCTCCTCCAAGGGTATATTAATGTGCCTGCCCTCCTACAGTCCCTCCAAAATTTATCATTTTCTCTTTCTTGTCATAATTGCAAATCTGATGGATAGGAAGCATATCATCAGAGTTACTTTAACTTTGAATTTCTCTGATTATTAGGTTTTTGAAGCATTTTTACATGGTTTTGGTAGCTTGAATCTCTTCTTTTGAAATTTTCTTATTTATACTCTTTAACCACCATCATTATAGTCATTCAAGTTTGAGCCTTCTGGGTCATCCTTCTCTCTTCACTTTCCATCACCACACATTTCTATTTTGTTTCCAAATCTTGTCATTTGTACCTTTACAACATCTCATCTAAATTTCCTCTTTACTGACCCAGGATAACTCCAATTCACTTCTACATCACCGCTCACCTAGGGTATTACATTGACCTCCTATTAAATATTTCTAGAGTCTCTTCACACTCCAATCCATTGTCCACATGGCCAGGAAAGTGAACTTCCTAGGACAGATGTCTGACCATATTATTTCCATACTCAATAAATTCAACTGGTTTCCTTTTATTTCTAGGATCAAACTTCTGTTTGACATTCAAAACTCTTGACCAGCTGTCCCTTTCCTACTTATTAAGTTTTAGATAATTGCACTCACAATATTGTCCAGACATATCATCCTATTTGATATTGCTTACACTGACATTCATTTTGTGTCTCTGTGCCTTCTAAACTTATATTGGTCTGATCAGCCACAGATGAACCCAACATGCCCCAACTCCAGCATTTTGATGTCATTGGTCTTCTTGAAAAAAAAAAAGGATGAATAGTAACATCCCATGCCTTGAATGCATTGTTTTCACCAATACATCTTAGAGTCAAGTGTTCTTCAGAACTCAGTTCAAACTACATCATCTTCATGAATTATTTTCTTGATCTAACTGCTAGTTCTCACCTCTTCAATTATCCTTTATCCATTTTGTATGAAAGCTATAGTCAGCCTCAAGAACTGAGATCATGTACTGCCACATACTAGTTGTGTGGGCCTGGCCAAGACCCTTAACCACTTAGTGCTCTGGACTACTCTTTAATACTCCAAGGTGTAGGGAAGGCACCTCCCTGAATTAGAAGAGAAAATTTCCTCATCCAAGAGTTCCTTATACTAATGAAATTACAGCTGCATTGTCTATTCAGTTCCTATTCCTATTTTTATATACCTGCATGTTTTCTCTTCCCTCCTCCTCCCCCTTAGAATGGAATTTCCTTGAGGCATGGACTGTTTCCATTTTTTTTGTAGTTCTTTACAATTTAATTTTGTAGTTCTTTACAAGAACCTCAAATGGTGCCTGGGACATGTCAGGCCCTTAATAAATGCTTGCTTAAACCTGATAACACTTCATTAGATCAAATTGTCTATTTCTTTTCCAAGGAGTTATCTTCCAGGGATTGCCAAAGAGTCCACAACCCCTTGCATTGCTTGATCCCTGACTGCTCAAGATGCATTTCTCTGCAAAGAAAGGTCTTGACTTTTTGGCAAAGTATTGTGATGTCTGATGACTTCGAGTGGTTTGGAGCACTATAAAATCATGGGATGGCTATTGAGATATTGTTTTTCATTTCCCTATCATTTGCTCTGTCTCTGAGAATGAGAAATTTGCAGCTGTTGAATTTTTATAGACCACAAAACAGTAAATATTCTTATGCCTATAGAGGTGATTACCAGAGTATTTTTCTGAATATACAGATAATAGCTGGGAATTCTGGATAATCTCCTGGAGGGAAATAATAGCAGGATATGTTTAGTTGTTACCTTGACTTCTTTCTCCATGGCCTTTAGAAAAATTTATACTTCAGATCAGGTGAAAAAGAATTTTTCTTTATTTTATTTGGATGAACAGTATTACAATGCTCAGGGTCCTGTGAAAATATTTTTTCTTCCCTAAAACTTTGGATATAGTCTGTAAATATAATTATTATTTTCCCCACTCCTACTTCCCCACTCTCATATTCAAGTCAAGTAATTTTTCATACAGGTTTCCACAGTTCTATCTTACACTTGACCTTTGGAGAAAATCAGGTTGTAAGACTGGATACTCAAATAGGAATATCTGAATGTTTTTTAATTAAAATGCTTCTTTTTTCACCTTTAAAAATCTTTTCATGATAATCCTGGTGGGGAGATTGGAAGAGGCAAGCAAACTCTTGATGACTGTTTCAAGGGAATAAAAAGATGTTTTCATATCTTTCACAATTCCCAAGATCTTAACTTCCAGATTAAATTTTATTTGGTATTTTAGAATAAGTACAATTTAAAGGAAAATAGGTGAAGCAGTATACTGGAATGGAAATAATATTGGATTTGGAGTCAGAGAATCTAAGTTTGAATTCTAGATCTGTCATGTATGTCCTATGTGACTTTGAATATATCACTTATCCACTCTGAGACTCAGTTTCATTCTCTGGAAAATTAGGACTCTGAAAGAGATAACTGATAACTTCTTTCCAGCTCTAAATCAGTGGTTTGACTTTCTACTTAATGAAATTGGTGCTCACCAAAAAGATTTCAGTCCCATAGGAGAGCACTTATTCTTCCTTAAAGATCTATAATAAGATAACTGATATGGTTGTAGTCAGAGGACTTAGGTACAAAGTTTTTCTCTCATACTTTCAATCCATGAGACCTTGGTTAGCAATTACCTTTTTGAGACCTTAGTATCTTTGTCTGGAAAATGGTAGGGGATAAACTACTTGTTCTTTAATGCCTTAAGATCCCCTTTTCACCTATACAATCCCTTACCCACCACACATTTGTGGAGCACCTGTGACATGGACAGCTCTCATTCATTGGACTGCAAATTTGCAGTTAGTAGGAATCTTGGGGATTATATCAAGTACTCTTCTTTTATATATAAGGAATCCGAGAACTAAAGAGATAATGACTTTTCAAGGTCACATAAGGAGTGAGTAACAGAGCCAAGAACTCTGAATCTAAATCTAACACTCTTCCCACTACATTGTGCTGGCATAATTGTGTGCTCTATGGACACACACATGAACATACATATAACACCACATCGGGGGAAGCAGAAGCATGATAAATCCAGCTCAATGTTTTGTGTTTTAGTTTTCCTATAGATAGCTCTGGCTCTGACAAATAGAAATTTGAAGCTATTGATTCTTTCCAAAACATAAAAGGGCAAGTGTTTTTATGCCTATACAAATGAGAATTGTTAGAGCTTCAGCATGAGCATTTTATCTCAGAAATTGGCAGATGCTATAAAACAGGACTTGACTCATTATTTCATTCATTGTCTTGAATTTAAAAAGTTATGGAGGAAATATTAACAATGCAGATTAAGCTTCAAAGTGTGTCCTGTGTTTCCATTTTTAGCTGGGAGAGCAAGTTATGAAATATTTGCCAGAACACTGAGAAGTGGGGGAGATATTCTACTTTTGGCTTCTGTGGGAGGAGATTCTGGGGGAAATATGAGGAAAAAGCAATATTTCAGCAAGATAAGAGGCAAATTTGGAATTGGGGAGGGATTGTAGATAAATTTGAAGTAAACTGAGAGAAATTTGAAGGAAAAATCATCTCTTGGTCCAAATATTAATCCAGATTCTATATTCAGGTTGAAGGAATAGGATCAAAGACAATTAATAGGATATAAAAGGATTAAGGGGGATCATGTACATTCAGCGATGATTAGAGAGTAGAACATGATAAAGAAGATTAAGAAAGAAAAGGAGAATGTAATTGGTAAGACATGGCAAAGACAATAAGAAGAGTTAAGTGGAGCAACTGAAGGGTAAAGCTTGATGGGTAGATGAGTCAAAATGTGAATAGGATTTTGATACAAAGAGAAAGAAGAGGTGGAGTGTGACTATGAAATTGTCATTGAGACTAATGTAAGGAAGGTGAATAGGATTGCCAAGTTATTAATGGTACAAATTGGATGTAAAAGTATTGTTTAAGGTTGAGGTATAAATACATACAAGCAATTTATTTTTAAAGCAAGACTGAAAATATCAAAGTTGAACTGACTGTGGAGCAAAGGATTTGGGTTCAAATCCCATCTCTGAGGATTTTTTTGTATGAATTTGAGCAAGTCTCCTCACTTACCCATAACTCAGTTTCTTCTTCTGTCAAGAAGATGGCTTCTGAGAGTCCTTCCCACTCTGATTTGCATCACTTGTGTGATGCTTGTTCCATCCCAGTTAAATGATTCTAATCTCTGTTGCATGTGTTAGTTGATCTCTCTTTAGAGGAAAAAGTAAAAAAATTCAAAGAATCCCTTTCTATATTCCAGATTGTGAGAGTCAATGGAAACTTCCTAAAGGAATTACAAGCTAGGTTTCAATGGAAGGGGAATGGGGAGGGGAGACTTGCTTTTTCTTAGGAAGTTGGAGAGCAGAAATATGTTGCCCAGAAGAGAAAGGGAACAAAACAGATAGCTATACAATTAGTCTATAAACAGCAAATTGTAAAAGTTAGTGGCTCTTCCTGAAGAGGAGAGAACTAGATGCTCTGAAGTAAAAGAACCCGTTTGTCCTCCAAAGAATTGTAGAGTGGGGCAATAGAAATCATATGATTAGAAATCATTTATTTTGGATCAGGGGAAGAATGGGAGTAGGAAAAGTAGTTGATGTCAGACCTGGCTGACAGGGGTCCCACCCGAGGTGAATGAGATAAAGAGTTGAATAATGGAGAAAGATTTATTGTGGGAAAGGAGTGGGGAGAAGAGGAAAGGAGAGCAAAGGAGGAACCCTCAGCAAACATATGGCTAAGGGTCTCTATCTGGGTAGAGAAGGGAGGCGATCTTTTATAGGATAGTGGTCTGGGATTAGGTAATCTGTGATTTGTCTCTTTGGTGGTTTCAGGGTGTGAATTAGCTAGTTCTAATGATTGTTATGGTTCCTAACATGGTACAAGCAGTATAGAATTAGAACATTAATCCATCATGGATCTGTCAGGTATGGGAAGTAACAGTGCCCTATGGAGTGTAACAACTGCTTTGTTCTGGAGTTCCAACAGGAGCAGAAGAAGTGGGGGATAGCAGGGAAAAGGGGGAAAGAGGACATTGGTCCCATAATCTATAAACTGGAATTCAGGGTAAAAAAGTAGCTATGTATCCACCTCATAGCAAAAGGGAGTTTGATTATCTTCCCACGCCATGGGTTCAAGATATATCAGAGGACTTTCCAGAATTTATCAAAATAGATCACAAGTATACATCTCTCATGATTCCTGTAGACATGAGTGACACTGACAAAAGAAACAAAAGTGCATGGCTGACAGGAATTCTTGGGGAAGAAACTGAGTATCATATAGTTACTGACTGACTATATTTTCTTTTGCTATTGCCTAATGAAGGCAAAGAATGAAGAAAGGAAAAAATTAATATGGGATGTGAATAGTTAGCAAAAAAGTTGATGTCCACTAATGGCAAATGGATTTCTGAACCATGATTTAAAATATAGTATTGACCCAGAGATGAAGTACATCTAAAAATGCCATTTAGAATGTTTTTGTTGGATGTCTAATTGAAAACACTTTAAACTAAACAGGATTCATGAACAAGAAGATTGTGTGTGTATGTGCGTGCATGTGTGTGCTTGTGTATTTCCCCAAGCTAGATGCCATAATAAAAAGCTAATATAAAGGAAAAAGAAGAGTGATGGAAATATTTAGAAATTTTTAGGATGTAAAATCCAAGAAAAGAGACATTATTAAAACTATTGATTTTGAATGGATATACAATTTTATGTTACCCTTTAATATCCTTTGACATAGATCTGCTTAGTGATAAAAGGAGCAGAAAAAGTACTTTTTGTGGACAAGAGTATTTAAATCAATTAAACATATCGTTCTGCCATAAATGGACATCTTGATGCCTGAAAGGAGTGGGGAAACAATATGGGTTTAATAAAAAATGCTGGATCTTTCTTAAGAAATACAGTTGTCAGAAGACATTTGAGCAGTTGGGGACAGAAAATGAACTGTGGCATAAATATAACAAACAGGTTTAAAGGGGAAGTAAAATAACTTTTGAGAATGGAAGCATGAATAAATATTGTTTTAAGGACTCAGAATGTAATGAGAATTTAGAGCTACACAGCATAATGGTCCCTTATTTCACTTGCATCTAAGCACTTAAGACTTAAGAGATTTTTTTAAATTGAGACTGCATAAAATTATTTTGAGATAAAAGGATGATTAATTAAGCACAATTGATTTCATAAGGGAAATGTGGTGAATTCCTTCAGAGGTGAAAGGTGAGATCCTGACTGCCAGAAGACATTGAGATGCAACACCAATGCTTCCGAGGTTAAATTCAGATGAGTAGATGGTCAGAAAGTAGCTTTTTAGCCAAAGCTGTTTGAAGAAACCTTTAGCAGGGGGCAGCTGGGTAGCTCAGTGGATTGAGAACCAGGCCTAGAGATGGGAGGTCCTAGGTTCAAATCTGGCCTCAGACACTTCCTAGCTGTGTGACCCTGGGCAAGTCACTTGACCCCCATTGCCTACCCTTACCACTCTTCTGCCTTGGAGCCAATACACAATATTGACTCCAAGATGGAAGGTAAGGGTTTAAAAAAAAAAAAGAAACCAGTAGCAGGAGAAGATAGATGGTAACAAGTTTTCTTATCTGCTAGGTCCTGTTTAGCTGAATTATTACTGCTTTTCAGGGCTGTCATAAAGTTTAAGGAGGTAAATTCCCCTCAGAAGAGCTTACTGGTTTCTTGTAGGCTTCCTATGGTAAAAATACTTTTGAATGAGTAAACCATATATCCATATGTCCATGTGAGAATTATGAGGCTACATTTCACACAAATGTTCAACTTCCAGGAAAGGAGAACTGTTCCAAATGCAAGGGTATATATATATGACTTCATAATTATTATTTATTTTTTGTCAAATGAATCACACGACTGACTTATGAACCTGGATGGGCATGCTTTCTGCAAAAGAAAAAAGAGAGGGAAAAAGGAGGGTTAAAAAAAGGCAAAACAAGATAGGTCAAAGTAGCATTGTTTAGGAAGAAGGTGTACTCATGTAAGGAAATTCAGGATTCAGAGAGGGGAAATAGAATGAATGATATTTCAATGAAGGTGAAAGGAGGGAGAAATCTTGTCATTGGAGTGTTCATAGATGAGCTAAAGCAAAATTAAACTGCCTTCTGAGAGACAGTTATTAATGTTCAGTGTGAGCAATTACATTTCAGAAATTGGCAACTGCTATAAATCAGGGCTTTATTTTGTTGATTTTTCTAGAGAATCAAGAAAGAGAAAATGTTAATAATACAGATTAAACTTGAAAGTAGATAGTGCATATTTATTTTCTACTCTGAGAACTGGTTGTTAAATATTTATCAGCACACCCCTATATGCCACCTAGGCAGAAAAAGGAAGTAGATGTGCAATTTAGAAAACAGATCACCAGCCAGGCACATAGGCATGATAATATAGTGATGGAGGACTCCAATTATCCAGACATCTGTTGGAGTCCTCTTTCAGCCAAAAGCATAGCAGTTGATAACTGTGATTTGCTTTAACAGTAATTTCATCCTTAAAAAGTATAGGAATTAATAAAAATAAATTCTTTTCTGTATTTGTTTCTTACTAGTAAGGAGGAATTAGTTGCTGATGTATAAATGATTGGAACCTTGGAAGAAAGTGCTAGAATTTGTTTGAGTGAAGGAAATCAGATTAAAAGAAACCATAAAAAAATATAGGCACCCATATGCTAAAATTCTACAAAGAACATTAGTCTAGCATGAATGGGAGATTCTTAAGAATGCAGTTTTGAAGACATAACAGGAAATGATCCCAATGAAGAGTGTCATCTTTGAAAATGAAGGTAAACTGAGAAACAAAGTTCTAAGCATGATCAATTTATTATTTAGGTTAGTGGTAATCAATAACTCACTTAAGTGAGGTCTGACAGAGCCTTTTATAATAATTAGAAAGATGATAGAACAAAATGTTGAGCAACACAGGTTTGTCTTCTTGGCAATTAATGAAACAGTCCATACAGAGTTCACCTCATTTGGACCTCCCCTTCTGAGATCCTGTTAACCATAGCCAAGATATATGAATCCAGTCACTAGACAAAGGTTTTCAGGTAGCAGAAGTTGCTAATGATTGACTACATTGATCATATTTGATCTTTTAGGTCAGTGATGCTGAACCTTTTAGAGACCTCAGAGACTGATGCCCAAACTAAAACCCTTATGCCTCATGTGAGCCCCGCTACAACCCAATACAGGGGAAGGAGCAAGTGCTCCCATTGGGCTGCTGGGTAGAGGGGAACGTCCTGTCAGAAATGTTGTCAGGCAGAAATGGAGAGGAGTAAAGGAGCAGCCCCCTCCTGCACCCATGCGTTAGGTTTGCCAACACAGTTTTTGGTGAATCAGGTTTCTCTGGAAAGTGGGTGATAGTGTGGTTACAAAAATGGAGTCAATTACAAGACAAAACCTTGAGCTTTAGACAGGTTTATCTGAGTTATGAGTAGTGGGTGAAGTTCACAAAGGGAAGGAAGGTCAAAATAGAATATTAAGTCTAGCTAGATTGTCTTAGAAAAATATTTTCTTAGAAAAATTTCAATTTTGTGAAGGGAAAAATGGAACTTATCTGGAGGGACTGATGTGTGAGCACAAGGAAATTATCTACCAAATTCAGTTTAAAATGAAAAAAATGTAGCAAGATCAGATTACTGAAGATATATTTTAATGTATGGCATGGTCTTGTAATATTAGTGCATTGAATGCTAAATCTCAGACTGACCCAAGACTGATGGCAGAATCTAAGAATGAAAAAAGAGACCTTTAGTTATGTTGGGATAAAAAGGAGAATCAATGTAGATATTGCATATTTGTATGGGGTGGATGGGATGATGTTAACTGACAACACAGAGAAGGGAGGATTTTTCAGTACTTTCTTTGCTTATTTCTTTGCCAAGAAGAATGAGCTTTATCCTGGAAATGGAAGGACTAAGATGACTAACAGGTGGCTGATTTCATAGATAAGTAAAAAGATGGTAAAACAGTATCTCACTGATTAATTCAAGTCACCTGTCTGAGATGAACTACATGTTCACAAGTACTAAAAGAAAGTAATGATTGTGTCATTATCTGTAATTTAAAAATCATGGGAAATGGGAAAGGTAACACATGATTGTTAGAGGCAAGTTTTGGCCCAATTTAAATAAAGGAAAAGGAACATAGTATACAAACTGAAGGCTGGGGAGCTTTATTTTGATTCTTGTGAACAATTCTAGAAAAGATCTCTACAGAAAGAGTTTATTAACAGTAAGGGGTTATAAAGGACTAGCTGGTCATGCCAGGCCATCCTCATTTTCTTTTTAGACAGTTTATTACATTAGTAAGTTAGAGAAATGTTGGATTTTAGAAAGTATCACATGTAATTGAAAAATTGCCAAAAAAAAATTTTAAAAAGAGAGAGATGTACTAGAATTGTACAATAACATGGATTAAGAACTGGTGCAATGGCAGGAATCAGAGAGGAGTTACTACAGGTTCAATGCTAATGTGGCAGGAGGTCTCTTGTGCAGTAACCCAGGGATATCAACTTGGCCATATGTTGTTTAATATTTTTAAAAATTATTTGGATCAATGCACAGGTGACAGATTCATCAAATTAACAAATGACACAAAGCTATAATGGATAGCTTATGCACTGGATCTTAAAGAGAGATCTAAAAAGATATTGACAAGAGCTGGGGTGGATCTTATAAGAAGAAATTCATCAGGGGGCAGCCGGGTGGCTCAGTAGATTGAGAGCCAGGTCTAGAGAAAAGAGGTCCTGGGCTCAAATCTGGCCTCAGACACTTCCTAGCTGTGTGACTCTGGGCAAGTCATTTGACCCCCATTGCCTAGCCCTTACTGATCTTCTGCTGTATTGGTTCTAAGGTAGAAGGTAAGGGGTTTTCTTTTTTAAAAGAAGAAGAAATTAACCACTAACAAGTCTTAGATTTTGGTACAGAAAAAAACTCCACAACTCTACTAGTACAGTATGAGAGACTACAATGTAGGATGGGTCACTGATTCCAATCTTTATAAATAGATAAAGAGTGCTTGATTAATGAAATTCTTGCCTGGATTTTAGAACATGCACAGATATTCCATAATTAGTCCTAGTCTGCTTCACATGGGAAACAGACTTCTTTGATTCACTGTGGCGACATATATAGAACTAGAGATGTTTTCAAAAGGCACAGGTTGGGTGGGGCAGCTAGGTGACTCAATGAATTGAGAGCCAGACCTAGAGATGGGAGGTCTTGGGTTCAGATCTAGCCTCAGATACTTCCTAGTTGTGTGACCCTGGGCACTTTAAGTCACTTAAACTCCATTGCCAAGCCCTTAGTGGTCTTCTGCCTTGGAACCAATACACAGTATTGATTCTCAGATAGAAGGTAAAGATCTTTTTTTTTTTTTTTAAGGTATGGATTGGCCTTGACCTTATTGGTTTTGTCATTCATTTTCCAGGGTGATTGTGTTCTGGTAAAATTTAATGTTATAACAAGAGAGGCCTTAGACCCTTCCTATGTGAAGAAAACACATGTTCAATGAATATAACCCTCAAGTTTTTTGCCTTGGAATTTGTTCTTTCAGTTTAGTTGAATGATATCAGAAATTTAAAACTTCACCTAATCTAAAATGTAAGCCATAGAAGAGGTCTGGGAGAAGAACTTAGTTTTGAAGCTATCTGATACAGCTTTGGGGCTTCCAGGAGCAAGGCAGAATCTTTAGGATCCATCCCATTGATAGCAAAAGCAAGAGTTTGTTTGGGCACATTTGGGTGCAAGTGGCACACAGTAAATGTATTAACTTTGAGCCCTCCCTGGTGAAAGAGGGCATTGAAGAGACAATCTAAAGTTGGAAGAATAGATATGGACTTCTGTTACTGCTATTATTGAAAGTAAATAATCCTTTGTATAAATGAATTGTTGTTGATCAGTTACATGAAATTAAGATATTAGTCACTGGAGGTTAATAGTACTGGAAAAGGTGCTTGAACATATAGCAATAGGGAGGAAAAAAACCCTACTCCTCAGGGGACTTCACAGAAAAGGGAGAAGGAGACATTGCTAGCCTAATTCTGGAGGAACACAAGAGAGCACTCTACGATTAGACAGTAGTTGTTCTGAAAAGGGATCTGAAGTTTTTAGTGAACTTCAAGCTCAATATGAATCAACAATGTGATGTGGAAGCCAGAAAAGCTAATGAAACCTTGGGATGCATTGAGGAATATACCTTCTTGGATTAGGAAGTTGAGAGAGAATGTAATCTGCATTTCTCAGACCCCATTTGGACTATTGAGTTTACTTCTGGGCATCACAATTTAAGGATATTGGTATATAATATTCATAAAGAGGAGGGGCATAAGATCAATGAAGGGCATGGAATCTATGTTATCTCAGGATCAATGGTTGGAACTGAAGCAATTTAGCTGGAATATAATGTTGTTGTTCAATCATTTCAGTCATGTCTGATTCTTCATGACCCCTTTTGGGGCTTTCTCAGCAAAGATACTGGAGTGGCTTGTCACTTCCTTCTCCAGATCATGTTAGAGATGAGGAAACTGAGCCAACAGGGTTAAGTAATTTACTCAGAGTAACACAGCTAAAAGTAGCTGAGGCCAGATATGAATTCCTGATCTTCCTGATTCCAGGCCTACCACTCTACCCACTGAGATACTTAGTGTCACACCCACTCCCCCACCAAGAACATAGCAGGGACTTAATTAATGTTTGCTAAACAATAGAATGTTGGAGAAAAAAGTGATTTGGGGATTTCTCAGAACCACAGAAACAAAAAACACATGTAATGCATCATCTCCTTTACACTGTATCAAGATGTTGACTTCTGGGGGATTTGTGAGCAATTAAATAGACTTCCCTTTCACCTTTGTTTGTACTGCCTGAACAATTCTCCCAAAGCCCATATATTATGGTCAGAGAAGAATTGGTGCCTTGTTCTACTGAAGTTGGTCATCTCCTCTTGAGAATGGCATAGTTTTAAGAAACAGGAACTTAGTAGACAACTAACACTTGAACCTATCAATGACACTGAAACACTTGAATTCATGATGTAGCCACCAAGACTGGAAACATTTATCTCTTAGCACAACTATTTAGTAATCTCTGCTCAAGGACAGAAATATAAAGCAGAAAAGCAATCAGAGCCTTGAGACCTGGACCCAGGGTCATATAGGCAGCACACATACTTACTGTACTGTGCATATAGCCATCATAGTTATTGCTGGGGAAGCAAAGACAAAGAAAGAAGAGAAGAGAAATTCCCTCTCCACTCCTGTTGGAAGTTTAAGAAGCCTATTTGAATCTCATTTGAAAGAGAACAGAAAAAAATGTAAATCTTGCCATCTCTCTTTTTTTATTTCAATATCTTTAATTAATTAAGAACATTTTTTTATGGTTATAGGATTCATGTTCTATCCCTCCCCAACTCCTATCCCCTCCCATAGCTGACACACAATTCCACTGGGTTTTACATGTGTAAAGATCAAGACCTATTTCCATATTAAGGATATTTGCACTAGGGTGCTCATTTTGAGTCAATATCCCAAATTATATCCCCATTTTTCCATGTGATTAGGCAGTTTTTCTTCTGTGTTTCTACTACTACCCACAGTTCTTCCTCTAAATGTGACTAGTGTTCTTTCTCATAGTTGTCCTGGATCATTGCATTGTTCCTAGTACAGAAGTCCATTACACTTGATTTTACCACAGTGTATCAGTCTCTGTGCATAATGTTCTTCTGGCTCTGCTCCTTTCACTCTGCATCAATTCCTGGAGGTCATTCCAGTTCACATGGAATTCCTCCAGTTCATTATTCCTTTTAGCATAATAGTATTTCATCACCAACAGACACCACAATTTGTTCAGCCATTCCCTAATTGAAGGGCATACCCTTGTTTTCCAATTTTTTTCCACCACACAGAGTGTGGTTATAAATATTTTCGTACAAGTCTGTTAATCTATGATCTCTTTGGGGGTATAAACCCAGTAGTGGTATAGCTGGATCAAAAGGTAGGCTATTTGGGCATAGTTCCAAATTGCCATCCAGAATGGTTAGATCAATTCACAACTCCACCAGCAATGCATTAATGTCCCAATTCTGCCGCATCCCCTCCAGCATTTATTACTTTCCTTTGCTGTCATGTTAGCCAATCTGCTAGGTGTGAGGTCATACCTCAGAGTTGTTTTGATTTGCATTTCTCTAATTATAAGAGATTTAGAACACTTTTTCATGTGCTTATTGATAGTTTTGATTTCTTTATCTGAAAATTGCCGATTTATATCCCTTGCCCATTTATCAATTGGGGGATGACTTGCTTTTTTGTACAATTGATTTAGCTCCTTATAAATTTGAGTAATTAGACTTTAGTCAGAGTTTTTTGTTAGAAAGATTTTTTTTCTCAATTTGTTCCTTTCCTTCGAATTTTGATTGCATTGGCTTTGTACAAAACCTTTTTCATTTAATGTAATCAAAATTATTTATTTTACATTTTGTAATACTTTCTAACTCTTGCTTGGTCTTAAAATCTTTCCTTTCCCATAGATCTGACAGGTATACTATTCTATGTTCACCTAATTTACTTATACTTTCCTTCTTTATATTCAAGTCATTCATCCATTCTGAATTTATATTGGTGTAGGGTGAGATCTTGATCTAAACCTAATCTCTCCCATACTGTTTTCCAATTTTCCCAGCAGTTTTTGTCAAAAAGTGGATTTTTGTCCCAAAAGTTGGGTTCTTTGAGTTTATCATACACTGTCTTGCTGAGGTCATTTATCCTACAACTATTCCACTGATCCTCCCTTCTTTCTCTTAACCAGTACCATATTACTTTGATGACTTCTGCTTTATGGTACCGTCTAAGATCTGGTATGGTTAGCCCCACCCCTTTCACATTTTTTTCATTATTTCCCTTGATATGCTTGATCTTTTGTCTTCCAAATGAACTTTGTTATATCTTTTTCAAATTCAGTAAAAAAGTTTCTTGGCACTTTGATAGGTATGGCACTAAATAAGAAAATTAATTTGGGTAGGATTGTCATTTTTACTATGTTAGCTCATCCTTTTTAAAATTTTTATATTTTTATTTTGAGTATTTTCCCATAGTTACATGTTTCATGTTTTTTCCCTCTCCCCAAATCCCCTAACCCCCCTTAGCCAATGCACAATTCCACTGAGTTTTACATGTATCATTGATTAATACCTAATTCCATATTATTAATAGTTGGACTAGAGTTATTGTTTAGTGTCTTCATCCCCAATAATATCCCCATGAGCCTATGTTTTCAAGCAGTTATTTTTCCACTGTGTTTCTCCTCCCACAATTCTTCCTCTGAATGTGGCTAGTTTTCTTTCTCATAAGTCCCTCAGCCTTGCTCTTGATTCTTGCATTGCTGCTAGTAGAGAAGTCCATTATGTTTTATTGTACCACAGTGTATTAGCCTCTGTGTATGTATAATCTCCTGGTTCTGCTCCTTTCACTCTGCATCAATTCCTGGAGGCCATTCTATTTCACGTGGAATTCCTCCAGTTCTTTATTCCTTTGAGCACAATAGTGTTGACATATACCACAATTTGTTCAGTCATTCCACTATGGAGGGACATTCTCTTATTTTCCAATTTTTTTGCAACCACAAAGAGCACAGCTATAAATATTTTTGTACAAGTCTTTTTCCTTATTATCTCTTTGGGGTATAAACCAAGCAGTGTTATGGCTGGATCAAACGGTAGATAGTCTTTTTTTTTTTTAAACCCTTGTACTTCGGTGTATTGTCTCATAGGTGGAAGAGTGGTAAGGGTGGGCAATGGGGGTCAAGTGACTTGCCCAGGGTCACACAGCTGGGAAGTGGCTGAGGCTGGGTTTGAACCTAGGACCTCCTGTCTTTAGGCCTGACTCTCACTCCACTGAGCTACCCAGCTGCCCCCAGTAGATAGTCTTTTAAAGCCCTTTAGACATGAATCCAAATTGCCATCCAGAATGGTTGGATCACTTCACAACTTCACCAGCAATGCATTAATGTCTCAATTTTCCCACATCCCCTCCAACATTCATTACTCTCCCCTGCTATCATGTTAGTCAAACTGAAGGGTGTGGGGTGATACCTCAGAGTTGTTTTGATTTGCATTTCTCTAATTATTAGAGATTTATAACACTTTCTCATATGCTTATTTTTAGTTTTGATTTGTTTATCTGAGAATTGCCTATTTATGTCCCTTGCCCATTTATCTGGGGGATGGCTTCAGTTTTTGTACAATTGATTTAGCTCCTTGTATATTTGAGTAATTAGACCTTTGTTTGAGTCTTTTGTTATAAAGATTTTTTTCCAATTTGTTGTTTCCTTCTAATTTTGGTAGCATTGGTTTTGTCTGTTCAAAATCTTTTTAGTTTAAAGTAGTCAAAATTATTTATTTTACATTTTGTAATTTTTTCTAGCTATTGCTTGGTTTTAAAATCTTTCCTTTCCCAGAGATCTGGCTGGTACACTATTCTGTGCTCACCTAATTTACTTATAGTTTCCTTCTTTATATTTAAGTCATTCACCCATTCTAAGTTTATCTTGGTATAGGGTATGAGATGTTGATCTAGACCCAATCTCTCCCATATGGTTTTCCAAATTTCCCAGCAGTTTTTGTCAAATAGTGGATTTTTGTCCCAAAAGCTGGGTTCTTTGGGTTTATCATAGACTGTCTTGCTAAGGCTGCTTACCCCTAGTCTATTCCACTGATCCTCTCTTCTGTCTCTTCACCAGTACCATATTGTGTTTTGATAACTACTGCTTTATAGTACAGTTTAAAATCAGGTACTGCTAGGCCACCTTCCTTCATATAATTTTTTTCATTACTTCCCTTGATATTCTTGGTCTTTTGTTCTTCCAAATGAACTTTGTTATAGTTTTTTTCTAATTAAGTAAAAAAATTTTTGGTAGTTTGATAGGTATGGCACTAAATAAGTAAATTAATTTGGGTAGGATGGTCATTTTTACTATGTTGGCTCATCCTACCCATGAGCACTCAATGTTTTTCCAATTGTTTAGATCTTGTTTTAATGGTGTGAAGAGGGTTTTGTGCTTGTGTTCATATAATTCCTGTATTTGTCTTGGCAGATAGATTCCTAAGCATTTTATATTTTCTAGGGTGGATTTTAAATGGAATTTCTCTTTCTAGCTCTTGCTGCAGCGATGTGATATAAATATATAGGAATGCTGATGATTTATGTGCATTTATTTTGTATCCTGCAAGTTTGCTAAAGATGTTGACTGTTTCCACTAACTTTTTAGTTGATTCTCTAGGATTTTTTTTTAAATTTATTAAGTGTATATTTATTTTTTTAAACATTTAGTAATATTCATTTTTTAGTAAAGTTAACATGGTTACATGATTTATGCTCCTACTTTCCCCTTCACCCCTTGCCCTCCCCCTACCCCTGGCCAATGCACATTTCCTCTGGTTTTAACATGTGTCATTGATCAAGACCTATTTCCAAATTGTTGATCATTCCATTGGTGTGGTAGTTTCTAATCAAAATCCCCAATCATGTCTGCCTCAACACATGTGTTCAATCAGCTGCTTTTCTTCTGTGTTTCCACTCCTGCAGTTCTTCCTCTGAATGTGGGTAGCATTCTTTTTCATATCCTCTCCTAGTTCTACCCTTCTTCTTAAACTATTTCCTTTTAAACCAGTGGTTTGCTTTAAGCCAGTAACCCTTGTCCCCTCCCTTGATTAACTTTTCTTTCTACCCCTCCCTTATTATTCCCCTCTTTTTATTTTTAAGGCCTAATGAATTCCCTCCTCCTTCTCCCATGCCTTTTTTGACCTCCCCAGTCCCCTCCTCCCCTTGGTTTATCGCTTCTGACCTTCTCAGTAGGGTTTGATAGTTTATATCCCAATAGATAATATAGCTACTCTTCCCTCTCAGGGTTAATTACACTGAGAGTAAGGTTTAAATATTACCTCTTAATGCTCTCTTCCTCTCCTTCTTATAATAGTATTCATACTTTCCCCTTCCCATGCCCTCTTTGTGTGTGATAGATTATCCTATTTTTCCCATTCATTCAAGTTTCTCTTGCTGTCCTCTACTATTCACTCCCCTCTTTCCCACCCCCATATCATCTTAGACCATTTAGTATTCCAACCTCTCCCTATGTATAATTCTTCTGATTACTATAATAGTGAATAAAGTTCACTACAGAGAACTATACATAACATTTCTCCACATAGGAATACAAATTATTAGATCTTATTGAAGCCCTTAAAGAGGCAAATTTAAAAAATACGAGTTTTCTTTCCTTCCCCTCTGTTTCTTATTTACCTTTTTTATGTTTCCCTTGATTTTTGTGGTTGGATATCAAACTTTCCATTTAGTCCTGGTCTTTTCTGTGCAAATACTTGGAAATCTTCTATCTTGTTGAATGCCCAAACTTTCCCCTGGAAGTATATAGTTAGTTTTGATGGGTAGGTGATCCATGGTTGTAGACCCAGTTCTCTTGCCTTTCTGAATATCATATTCCAAGCTTTGAGATCTTTTAGTGTAGAGGCTGTCAGATCCTATGTGATCCTGATTAGAGCTCCTTGATATTTGAATTGTCTCTTTCTGGCTTCTTGTAAGATTTTTTTCTTTTACTTGGAAGCTCTTGAATTTGGCTATTATATTTCTGGGGGTTGTCTTTTCAGGGTCCAGTGTAGAGGGTGATCTATGGATCCTTTCAATGTCTATATTGCCCTCTTGTTGTAGAACTTCAGGGCAATTTTGCTGAATAATTTCTTTTAGTGTGGAGTCCAAATTTCTATTAATTTCTGCTTTTTCAGGGAGACCAATGATTTTCAAATTGTCTCTTCTAGACCAGTTTTCTTGGTCTGTCACTTTCTCATTGAGATATTTTATGTTTCCTTCTATTTTTTCAGTCTTTTGACTTTGTTTTATTTGTTCTTGCTGTCTTGAGAGAGCATTAGCTTGTAATTGCTCAATTCTAGCCTTTAGGGACTGGTTTTCGGTTATAATCTTTTGATTTTCCTTTTCAATCTGGTCATTCCTGGTCTTCAGTTGACTTGCCTCACTTTCCAATTGCAAAATTCTGCCTTTTAAACTGTTATTTTCTTGCCAGATCTCTTCCATCTTTCTCATCATCTCAGATTTGAACTCTTCAATAGCTTGTGACCAGTTTTCATTATTTTGTGAAGGCTTGGATGTGATTACTTGTTTGTTTTCCTCTGCTGTTTGCTCTGCTGTCTGGACTTTCTCTGTGTAAAAGTTGTCCAGTGTTACAGATTTCTTCTTGATGACATTTCTCTTTTGGGGTTCTTGTCTCTGTCTTGCCATTGTTAGCCCTGTGCTCTTTCAGGTTTATCCTCCCACCCAGAGTCTGTTTGCACTCTCTAGGCTCCTGAAGTCTCAGATCTAGTTGTTCTTCAAGGTCAAGCCTCCTGGTGGCCCCCTTGTTTGTTCCTCTGTCTGAGGCTTCTTTAAGTTTCAGGGGGTTGTTTCCACAGTCGTGCACCCCTCTGCACTGGGTCTTCACTCAAGGTCCACTCCTGTGCTCAGGATCTGAGTCAGCTCCTGGGCTCAGGATCTGAGTCTGCTCCTGCTCTCAGGATACGTGGATGCAAGAGCCTGCGCTTTCGCCTGCTCTCAGTGTCTGTTTTCAGAGTCTGAGCGTGCTTTCACCTCTTGGGGTCTTAAGTCTTGCTGCTCTCAGGAAGAGGCCCTGACCCCAGGTAGCTGCCAAGAACTTAATGGGTGCCCCAAGCTTGCTCCTGCTCTTGTGCGCTGGCTTTGGCACTGTAGGTGGTGTGGGGTGGGGGAGGGGGTTGCTCAGCTTGCGTTTTAGTGGGAGCTGTTTCACCCCCTTATAGCATGGAAATGCCCCAATTCCACATACCTTCAATGCTGCGCCCTGTTGTGGAGTCCCTTCGTTCCTCTGGATTTGTTTTTATGTCTTCTTGAGGAGTCCTATATGTTTCGGTTAGGAGAGGCTAAGCAGCTGCTTTTTACACAGCCGCCATCTTAACCAGGAAGTCTCTCTAGGATTTTTTAAGTAGACCATCATATCATCTGCAAAGAGTGATATCTTAGTCTCCTCATTGCCTATTTTAATACCTTCAATTTCTTTTTCTTCTCTAATTGCTATTGCTAGTGTTTGTAGTACAATGTTAAATAATAGAGGTGACAATGGGGATCCTTGTTTCACTCCTGATCTTATTGGGAAGGTTTCTAATTTATCTCCATTGCATATGATGTTTGTTGATGGTTTTAGATATATCCTGCTTATTATTTTTAGGAAAGGTCCTTATATTCCTATACTTTCTAGTGTTTTCCATAGGAATGAGTATTGTATTTTGTCAAAGGCTTTTTCAGCATCTATTAAGATAATCATGTGATTTTTGTTGGTTTGCTTGTTGATATGGTCAGTTATGTGGCTGGTTTTCCTAATACTGACCTATCCTTGTATTTTTGGTATAAATCCCACCTGATCATGATGGATAACCCTCTTGATCACTTGCTGGAGTCTTTTTGCTAGTGTTCTATTTAAGATTTTTGAATCTATGTTAATTAAGGAGATTGGTCCATAGAATTCTTTCTCTGTTTTTGATCTGCGTTCTTTGGCATCAGTACCATATTTGTGTCTTAAAAAAGGAATTTGGTAGAACTCCTTCTTTGCTTATTATGTCAAATAGTTTGTATAGTATTGGGATTAGTTATTCTTTAAATATTTGATAGGTTTCACTTGTGAATCCATTTTGTCCTAAGGATTTTTTCTTAGGGAGTTCCTTGATGGCTTGTTCAATTTCTTTTTTTTTTATATGGGATTATTTAAGTATTCTCTTTCTTCTTCTGTTAATCTGGGCAATTTATATTTTTGTAAGTATTCATCCATATTACATATATTGCCATATTTATTGCCATATAATTGGGCAAAATAGTTTTTAATGATTGCCTTAATTTCCTCTTCATTAGAGATGACATCTCCCTTTCCATCTTTAATACTGTTAATTTGGTTTTCTTCTTTCTTTTTTTATTAGATTAACCAATACTTTATTTTATTTGTTTTTTTCAAAGTACCAGCTTCTAGTCTCATTTATTAATTCAATAGTTCTTTCATTTTCAATTTTATTTATTTGTTCTTTAATTTTTAGGATTGTCTTTTTTTTACAAATACTCGGAAATCTTATATTTTGTTAAATATCCATACTTTCCCCTAGAAGTACATAATTAATTTTGATGGGTAGGTGATCCCTGGTTGTAGGCCTAAATTTCTTGCCTTTCTGAATATCACATTCCAAATCTTGCAGTCCTTTAGTGGGGAGGCTGCCAGATCCTGTGTAATCCTGATTGGTGCTCCTTGATATCTGTATTGTCTCTTTCTGGTTTCTTGTAATATTTTCTACTTAGCTTGGAAGCTCTTGAATTTGGCAATTACTTTCCTGGGTGTTGTCTTTTGAGAGTTTAATGTAGAGGATGATCTATGGATTCTTTCAATGTCTATTTTGCCCTTTTATTGAAGAACATCTTGGCAGGTTTTCTTGGATAATTTCTTGTAGAATGATGTCAAGATTTTTATTTGTTTCTAGGTTTTAAGGTAGACTTATGGTTTTCAAGTTGTCTCTTCTAGACCTTTTTTTCTAAGTCAATCATATTTTCAGTGAGATATTTCATGTTTCCTTCTATTTTGTCATTCTTTTCATTTTGCTTTATTAATTCTTTCTGCCTTTTGAGATCATCAGCTTCTACTTGACCAATTCTGGTCTTTAAAGACTGGTATTCAGCTATGATCTTTTGATTTTCCTTTTTGGAAAGTCTATCCTGCTTTTCATAGAGTCCAGCTACTTAATTCTGGTCTTCAGTTTGCTTGTTATGTCATTTGATTTCTGGGCCTCTTTTTCCAAGTGGGAATTTCTGTCTTTTAACTTTTATTTTCCTTTTGAACTATTTCTCACTTTTCTTGCCAAGTTTCTTCTATATTTCTAATTTGGTTCATAATCTCATATCTGAGCTCCTCAAGATCTTGTGACCAATTTCAACTTTTTTGAGAAGATTTGGATGTGTTTACTTGTTTGTTGTCTTCTTCTGTGTCCCCTGTAATCTGTAGTTTTTCTGCATATAAATTATCTAGAGTCAAGGTTTTTATCCCGGTTTTTTTTTGGTAGTTGTGGACTGTAGTTCTTGAGTATTGGTGGCCATTGCTTTCTTCCTTCCCAGTCAGAAGTCTGTGTAAGAAAGGTGGATAATCTTTGTATTGATCTCCAGAGAGGTTTTTGCCCTGAGGATATTTTTTGAGTCTCTGTGGCATGTATCCCTGCCCTGTCTCTGCACCCAAGCTCCATGTTCCTCAGCCTCCTGGGGTCCCAAGTCTCTCTGCTCTTAAGGGGAAGTCTGTGGTGTCCTCAGCAAGCCCCATGAGAACCTACAGGTTGCCCAGCACTCACTCTGACTCTGCACTATAGGTGGAGTGAGGGAGGGGTGATGAGCTCGCTCTTTGGTGGGAGTAATTTTGCCCCCTTTTACCATGAAAATGCCCCAAATCTGCCTACCTTCAATGCTGTGCCTTATAGTGGAGCCCCTTCACTCATCTGTTTTTGGTTTTGTCCTTTTGAGGCACTTTATGTCAGTTGGTGGAGAGTTGAGGAAGAGCCTTGCTTCTACTCTGGGGCAATCTTAACCGAAAAGTCCATATTAATTGATTATTTATCTACCAAAAAAGGTTCAGTAGGACTTTATGTTGACATCCTAAAGTCCAAGTTCTTGAATTTGAACATTGAATGAGCATATATTTCTCCCTCTGCAGTCAGAGCATTACACAACCATTTCCATTTAAGATGAAGATCTCAATCTAAACCCTCATTATATACAATCTGAATTACATAACTATTAATCTCCCCTCTGCCCTAAAACTATGAGAATTCTCTCACTGAGAACTCTGAACACATGAATCCTAATGCTGACATATTCACTTGGGTGGTCTCTGTAGGCTGTTAATTTTGCTAAAGGCCCATCTTATCAAGGACCAGAGCCTCTGTTAGAATTTGTAGGTGGTAGCAATCCACATTTTGAATTATGAAGCATGGGACTTTAAGTCATTACAACAGAAAAGAATCTGTCAGAGAGAACATCTGGCATTAGATAGCTCTAATTATTTTAAAATATTTTCCCTGAAACTTTGAAATATTCACCCAGTGCTTCCTGAAGCATTTATATAATCCACCCACAAATTAACTATAGAAAAGTACATTGAATCCCCCAAGGTTATTCCAGTACTATAAAGTAGATGCATAATTTTAGTCTCTATCCTCTGAATCCAAGTTTGCTCTATCTCATTCAAGACTGAAAGCCAGCAAGACACGGCAAAACATTTTCACTGGCCTTTGAACCATAAGGGGTCTTCTATTCCCACTGTTGTCTCCATTTCATTTACTGCCTGGCTATGATTGGGAAAGGTTCTGTGCAGAAGCTATAAGAATATGGGTACATGGGGAAAGCAAAGTAGTAGAAAAGAGGTTGTTTTGCTTTTTGCTTTTCATTTTGATTTCCTTGGTCACATTTATAACTTTAGTTCCATACATAGGCCTTTTCATAGGATTCTGAGAATAGCTGTATAGTGAGAGAGCATTGATTGATTTTAGATTTACAGGAGATGCCAGCACAAGGGTGTCATTTCATAGTTGTGACTTCACACTTTTTTAGAGAAAGTTGTCATTTCTTCTTTAAAAAGAAAAGATTAGATTAGCTAATTTGTCATCTGAAAGATATAAAAGCTTGTGGAACATGAGGAAAATTAGGGAGGTAGAGTAGTTCAATGAAAAGTGTCTGAGCCATGAAGTCAGAAGGTGTATGGGTATAATAGAAAGTGATGATGATGATTAATGATGATAGCTATTTATAATAGTAAAATAATAATTTCCTTTATATATAACTTTAAGGTTTTCAAAGCTCTTTTTATTATCCCATTTTATCTTTTATTTTTATTTATCTTTCATTATATTATATATTAATATTTTATATTATTTACATAATTTTAATTATACATTTCACAATTATAACATTAATTATTTAATAAAGATAAAATTAAATATATTACATAATTTAATATATGTATTATATATAATTATAGATTATATTTGTGTATATTTACATGTAGTAATGTAATATATAATCATATCTATAAATATTATATAAATATAACATTCATATAATATATAATTATTATTATTAATTTATTATTATTTTATTCATCTAATTTTAACCTTACAATAACCCTGAGAGACCAATGCTATTATTATTCTTATTTACAGATGAGAAAACTGAGGTTGTATGAATTTATTTAAGTGATTTACTCAGCTCAGCAAGTGTTTGAGGTTAGAGCTGACTTCAGTTTTTCCTTATTCCAGAACCAGTGCTCTATCCACTGTAGCAATTATAAAAATAACTATCATTTACATAGCACATCAAGGTTTGAAACGTGCTTTACAAATATATTATTTTTGACAATATTTCTTCCTTTTTTTTAACTTTTTACTATCAATGTGACCATGAGAAAATCACAACTTTTCCCCTTCATTTTCTTCATATCTAAACTCTGTGTGTGTGTGTAGGTGTGTGTGTGTGTGTTTTGTTATGATTAAAAATAATAAAGACTGATATAAATATAGAAATTAGTATTTTAATTAAAGCCATGCTGATAGAGATAAAATCATTAGACCACACGCCTGTAAGAATTCAAACTGGTATGCACTTTTAGATAGGGAACTGATGATCTCAAAGTTCCAATTAAAGTATATTTTCTTGTATTTTTATTTTTCTTTTATTTTTAAGAACATAGCTAATGCAATTTGTTTTGCATGACTAAAAAAGAGAGTTAATGTCCTAAAAAATATGATGTCCTTCCTGCTAACAAGGAACAGAGTATCTTTTCAAACTGGTCATCAGATAACAGCACAAGCCCACCCACCATTAACCCTGTCATTAACTTTCATGCTTAAAAAAAGCACAGCTATAAACCCACCAACGCAAAAAAACAAATATCTTCTAAAAGAACATTTTCTGGCTTGCACCTAATGTAGAATTCTAAAGATAAGTTTTTCAGCTTTTCATCACATTGTAGAGAAGTTACTTTGAATCTCTGATTTTAAAACATGTCCTGAAAAGTGAAATTCTAGTGGTGGCTGGAATTTTTCCAACTTTAAACTATTGTAATGGAAAATAATTTGTCAGAGAGAACAGTGATACTGTACTTACCATTGTGTTAGTGATGTCTTATTTGTGTGTACTAATGGTCTCCCCCATTAGAATGTAAGCATCTTGAAATTAGACATTGGGTCTTTCATCTCCTTCCTCAGAATCTATTGCCTAGCTCTAGGCTTCATGTAGGGGATGCTTATTGATTGACTGGTTTCTATGGAAGTAACAATAAATGTTTGTTGATTGATCTCTAGGTAACCACATTAGAAAGAAAATTTGAGATATGGCTTCAAAGAACTAACAAAAATAGGGAGGAGTCATATTGAAGGAGGATCTTTTCCTGGATGAAAAGGCAATGCAAGACAACAAGTATTTACTCAGCGATTACTATGTGCTAGGTACTGTGTTAAATGATGGGAATATAAATACAAGCAAAAGACATACCCTTCCCTCAAGAAGCGAAGCAAGACCACATACAAATAGATATTATGTGACTTGCCCATAGCTAATAAAATTTTTGAGATTGCATTTGAACTCAGGTCTCCCTGATTCCAGGCCAGTGCTCTATCAACTGTGCCAAATAGCTGTTTTTACTCTTTTACCACCAAATTTCTAAAATGAGTAGTATAGCTCCTCTGGCTAACTCATTCACATTTTAGTTCTTGCAGCCTGATGTTTCACCCCAGCTCTTTATTGAAATTATTCTCTCCAAGATCAATTAATGCTACAACTTGGGACTATTATTTCTCTTTTGGGTTTTTTCAAATTAATAAGATTTTAAAATATATACCTCAGGTGTTAAAAAATATTCCAAAGGTAATTGCAGCCCACTTTGTTCTTCCTGTTCAATTCTGGACTCAGGTTGCTGTCCATCTGTAATGAATATAAAGGTATAATAAAAACATGTCAGAAAACTATTCTATTAATCAAATATTTGGAATTTTAAAAAATATTCCTTTTGTTAATACATATTTTTACAAAATCTGAATTCCTCCTAGCATCTTTCCCCTTCCCCTTCCAGAGAAATGTCCTGTATAATGAAGATTTTTAAAGATTTTTTTAAAAATCAGAAACAATAAAAACTGAAAATCTGGCAATATGTTCAGCGATCCATATCTATGGACTTCCCCCATTTGCAAAGAAATGGGAACAAGTATCTTTCTAAATTTCCTTTGGGGTGGCCATGCTTGTTCTTTGTACTTTTGTAACATTCATTTCCTAAAGTTTTGTTGTTATTTTTCCTTCCACTTACATTATGTTGTAATCATTGAATAAATTGCTTTCTTGACTTTGCTTATGTCACTTTGCATCAGTTCATGTAAATCTTCTCATGCTTTTCTGTACCTATTATATTTAGCATTTCTTACAGGCAATAATCATGTGCCACATTTTTAAGCAATCTCCCAGTTGATGAGTGTCTACTTTGTTTTCAGTTCTTTATCACTATTTAGTGCCACTCTAAAATTTTAGTATATAGTAGGTCTTCCTTTTTATGATTGGCCTTTCTGGGGTGTATACCCAGCAGTGGATTTTTATGATATTTATTTATTTAGCCACTTTATTTGCATAAGTCCAAATTGCTTTCCAAAACAGTCGCATTAATTCACAACTCCAATAATATTGGGGGTGTACTGGTTATTTCTGAGACAAAGTTGTAATCCTTCAGGACTTAATTCTAAATATTCGTTTGATGGTTTAAATAGATAAAGTAAATTTTGTCAATAGATCTTCAGTGGCACTATCAGTTTATCAAAGCAGGGACTTCCAGCATTTGGCATTATGGTAGTAGGAATAGCCAGCATTACACTGTAAAACCCTAGTGTAATCATATACTCAAACTTCTGAACTGAGGAATCAAAATGGATGGGGGTACTCTAAAGGAGGTATTACATAGTATTAAACCCATAACCTTTTGTAGATGTTTTCTAAAGCAGTGTAGCTTTTAGCTAAAAGATGTGTGTTTTGCTGAAGTGTACTAGAAGATTTGAGACAACTTCCACTCTTTACTACGTTTTCAGTGTTTTTTGTGTGTTCATTTTGCTTTTAAAGTTTCCTACCCCATGACACTAGGATTCACAGATTCCATACAAAGTGGAGGTTAGGGTCTTTATTGAGGCTATTAACATAAGTCAACTCCCACAAACTAGATTTCTAACAGAATTTCCAGTGAAACATGTCAACAGTATAACAGAAATCAGGTGCCAAGCCATGTCCCCTTATCTAAGCAAACCAAATGCAATATTTCTTCACAGCTGAAGCCTACTGAAGAGAACTCAAATCACTGAATCTGTATTAGCTCTAAATAATGGATACTAATGGTAAAATAAATAGAAACAGATTTCACCCAAATTCAAACACATTTCTTGTTGTGGTTTCCCAGACTTGGGTTGGTTTGTTTTTTCCATTATTTTTTCATGTACAGTGGCCACACAACTTCCTGTCTCTGGAGAGATTCAGAAGCAAAACCATCAGAAGACAACTAAAACAGCTAAAGATGAGGTTGACCTAAAATCCAAAACTTTGTCAATGAAAGACCATGTGGTAAGTTTGATGAGCTTTGGTTCTGATCTAATAGGAATAAGAGAATTCTTTAAGCTCAATCTTTGTTCTCTCTCTCTCTCTCTCTCTCTCTCTCTCTCTCTCTCTCTGTGTGTGTGTGTGTGTAAGTTTGTGTAATATATTTAAGAATATAGTAACAGCAACCATAATATCAGCTTTTACCCTTTTGTGACAATGCCATAGTAGCTAGAAGTTGTTACTCATGGGTAAGAACTGACTGACCATTGCCTGACTTTGCTCAGATATCTATGATACCAGGGATAAGCTGATACCTGAGTAGGAGGTAGGCATAAGTGGCTACATTAGGTATAAATCTAGTAGAGAACTTTCTAATTGATATACATCCTAATAGATGCCCTACGATGTTTTGAAGGCTATCTAGTTTAAAGATACCCATCATGTCTTAGAGGTAACACTCAATATTAGAGCCCAATTTCAAGAAAAACAGAGAGACAGTAAGACAGAGAAAAAGACAAAGAGAAAGAAAAGAGTGAGAAAGAAAGAAGAGAGAAAACAGAGGAGAGAGAAAAGCAGAAATAGATAGAGGCAGAAAGACACAGAGGAAGCAGCAAGAAAGAGAGAAACATTCTTTATTGAATAATTCCTGACTTCGTTTTCTCAAAAATAATTTGAATGGACATTAGCCATTATAGACTCTCAGTTTTGAAGAAGTCAGAGGATATCTAATGCAACTCAATCTGTCCAAATGTCTCATTCATAATATCCTTAAAGAAAGGTCATCAATGCTTTTTTTAAAAGACCTCCAGTGTGAGGGTAGGAGTACAATGCCTCCCAATCCAAAACATTCTACTTTGAAATCTTTCTAATTTTTTGATGTATAAATAAATGGAAGTAGCCAAAATAATCTTTCACACATTTTTCCTGGTTCTGACCTCTGGAGATAAAGAGAACATGTCTAATACCTCTTCCACAGGACAATCTTTCAAATACTAAAGTATAACTATCATGTTTTCCCTACATCTTCCTTTATGCAGGTTAATCATTCCCTTTTCATTTAATATAGCCTGTGATGAAATGGACACAAGGCCACTCACCATCATTGTTTGTTACTTCTGGACACTACAGTTTATCCATGTTCTTCTTAAACCATAGTATTCATACTGAATATAGTACCCCAGCCATGGTCTGTGTATAGGCAGAGGAAAGAGATTATCCCAAGTGTTGGAGATTTGGGGATCATGTCTGTGGTTTTATTAAGTGGTTGTTGTTTTTATTCAGACATTTCATTTGTTTCCATCTCCTTGTGAGTCCATTTGGGGTTTCCTTGGCAAAAAACACTGGAATGGCTTGCCATTTCCTTCTCCAACTCATTTTATATATAAGGAAACTGGGGCAAACAGAATTAAATGCCTGGCTCGGGTTCACAGTTAGTAAGTGTCTGTGGCCAGATTTGAAATCAGGAAGCACTCTATCTACTGTGCCACCTAACTGTCTTTTGTTATAGGTAACTGTAAATAGGAAAACTCTATTCCCAATCCAAATGGTGCCTCTTCTGCAGTTTATAATCTTAGAGAGTTGCTGGGGGCACCAAGAGGTGAGACTTGCCCAGGGTCACTTAGCCAGAATATATCAGAGGCATGATTTGAACTCAGGTCTCTCTGATACAGAAGTCACCTCTCTATCTGATATGCCTCATTACCTCTCCGTCCAAGATTCTAAACCTTTATTAATTTAGAAAGAGAAATATTAAAATTATCACAAATATTTTATTAGATCCATCTGTGTACTGAACTAGACCTTAGATAAGGAAGGCCTCTATCTCAAGGGTCTTGTTTGCCTGAATGGGACATTGCCTTGGTATGTTTTTCAATAGAGAACACAGGGCATCTGAAAATCTATTTTGTCCTCAAAATCTTAGTGAATTTCCTCATCCAATAAAACTTAATTTCATTTACTACATTACACATAAACACATGGCTGAGAAACTATGTGAATACTTGGGAAGGGAATAAGAGGAACTGTTTAGATGATTGTTGGGAAATACAATCATCTTTCAGAATTTGTTCATTGAAAGAAACCTAATGTTTGAGGAATTTACAGTTTTATTTCAATTTTTTATGCTGAAGGAAATTTAAAATAAGAGCATAAACAAAACATTTATGTATTCAATAAAGTAAAGGAATCTAACTTGTGAGTAGTAAAACAGTATTTTAAAGCTGTTAATAAATACTATTTATTCAGTACATAATAAATTAGCATATCTCTCCCATGGCATGCCTCTTTTTTTTTTTTTTTTTTTTTGGATGGGATAGTATGATAGAGGGTAGAAAGGAAATCTAAGGTCAAATCTCTATCCACTATGTTCTGATTCTTCAGCATACCCATATGGACTGATAAACACCAAAATTCTGGGATTTTTAGAATATCTAGTTGGTACAATGGATAGTGCAGTGGACTTGGAGTCAGGAAGACTCATCTTTCTGAGTTCAGGTCTGATCTCAGGCACTCACTAGCTTTCTGACCCAAGAAAAGCCACGTAACCCTATTTCTGCCTCAGTTTCCTCAACTGTAAAATGAGTTGGAGAAGAGAAACCATTCCAGTGTCTTTGACAAGAAAACCCCAAATAAGGTCAGAAAGAGTCAAACCTAACTAATCAAAAAATAACAATATATATGAGGACAAAATAGATTTTCAGATGCCCTGTGTTCTCTATATTTATAACCTTGAAGGAGAAGGTAAGCAACAAGCTAAATTTGGAGAAAAATGGAGGCCAGTTGAGAAGAGGGAGGGACTGTACCTGTTATTGCATTGATTTATAGTGATGCAATGCAGGCCATCACTTTCCCTATACCTTATAATCTCCAAAAGTTCACCCCAGTGACTAAGAGTTAAAATACTTTGCTCAGAAACATACAACCAGTCTATGTCAGAGGAAGGGCTTGAACTTAGGCCTTCAGCTTCAAGACCAGTTCCATATCCATTTAGTCTCATCTTCTCCAAGATGATTTGACACTGAGCAAAGCTGATGGCAGGGCTGAAGATTAGGATGTGAAAGAATTATAAAAATATGGGTGCTACAATTAGAGATAAAAAAAATTTATCATTTTTTAAAAGATCACTTTAGCTTTTGCTTACTGTATTTAACAGTTCAGTCTCAGCCCAACTAAAACATCTGCCTGTTATTCTATCAACATTTTTATACTTCTCCTCCCTCTACAACCGAAAGCAGAGATTTTAAAGATTGTTGTATCCAACAGCTGTTTGGCCAGTGAACCTGGAAAAGCAAATGAATTATTCGCACAAACACAACTATTGTTTAGTTTCTCTGCAATTCAAATAAGCCAGCACTTTGCATGAAGACACCCCTTAGAAAGGGAAAATGCCATTCCCTAAATCTCCATGCACAGAATTACAGAATTTGAAAGTAGCACAACCCATACACAAAAGGAATCCCCACTAAATACATCTCGTAATCTTACAGTATGTGCCAGAGGAAGGCAGATTTCTTTGAATCCAAAGTTAAACCTCTATTCACTATGTCCTTTGGCCTTGGCATATCCATACGGACTGAAATATAGCTGGCTTCTGGGATTTATGACCTTTAACAAATGGTCTTTTGGTATCTAATTGAAGACCTAAAGGAGATGAACATCCATTGTCACTCTATTTTGCCAATTGCCCTTTTAGAGAGGTCACATTATTAGGAATCTTTTCCCTCTCATTGAGCATAAATTTGCATCTTTACAGCTTACATCTATTGCTCCTGCTTCTGCTCTCTGGGACCTTACAGAATAAATCAAATCTCCCCTTTATGTGACAGTCCTTAAAATACTTGACAACTCTCTTGTTCCCCCACCACCACCCGCCTGTCCTATTCCCCCAAGCACATCCAGAGTTCTTTTTTTCCAAATATATCCTTGATCCCTACAACTGACCTACATAGATCATGGATTCAAGGCCGTTCACCATCTTAACTGTTCTTCCCTTGACATACTCCTACTTAGAAATGTTCTCATTAAACTGTGACAACCAGAACTGAATGAAATTCTTCAGATGAGATCTGAGGAGAGCACAGTACATTGAATCTATCATTTCCTTATTTCTGGAGTCCACATTTCACTTACTGCAGCCCAACATTCCATTAGCTATTTGGGCTGCCATGTCATTCTACTGACACATATGAAGCCTGAAGTCATCTAAAATCTCCAGGTCTTTAACAACTACTCTTTGAGTCTAACCACCTGACCTCTTCTCAATCCATGTGATTTCCTTACTGTCCACAAGATTAGTAGGAGATTCTTTTTTAACAGCATAACTGAAATCAAGGTATTTCCTCCCTTTCTCTATTATAGGCTCATAGAGGGAATGGTAAGTCTTCCATTCCTCTCATTTCCTCCCCAGCAGCCAGTTCCTCCTTCTTAATGGAATCAGAGCCAGAATAGAATTTCCTCATCTTTATTCCCTAACCATTTTAAGGATAAAGTAATTTAAAATAAGTGAAGCAGTTGTGCTTTTGGGAGACTGACAGAGACAGAGAGACAGAGAGCTCTAGCAGAGGTCTGGAAAATTGAAATCTCCCATGCCTCTGTGCCCAGCTTGTTGATCTAATTTCCCAGTTCTTCTCCTTCCTGTTTGTGTTCATGTAGTTTTTAGTCTACTACAATGTCAAAAATCACTTCTGTTTCTCCCTCTATTGACCTTCATGCATATACTCATGTTTACCCTGCTCCCTGGTTCCTAGATTTCTTTACACGAGTATGCCTTCTTAATATATGATGTTGTCTTTTTCACTCCTCTTTTACCTATCATTTCTTTTTAAAATAGCCTTAGTTCACTCATGTGTTTTATCTCACCAGAACTCAGGAATACTTCTGAGGTCAAATTTACCCTCTCACCTGAAGACTTTTAGTTTCTCATGTTTATTGCTTAAACTTTGGGCACCAATTATATATAAGCTTTTAAAGTCATGGCTTTGTCTCATGGCTCCTTTTCTGAATTTTGTCTCTTGTCTTAGCTCAGCTATTTTTCCTTTTTCTTCTTTGTAGCTATTCTTCATAGTATCTATCTTGGCTGGCACATCTAAGCAAGATTCTCTCTCTGCAATCTTTTCTAAAGATACTTGTCAAATACATTTGCCAGCATTTTTTAAGGTGTACTCCATTGTTGTCCAAAGATCTGATAACCCTCTATTGTGAACTGTTATACAATTCTCATCATGTTATTGGCCAGCTTTTCACTTCTCAAATTATATTTATTTCTTTTCTGCATTCATTTCCCTCTTTGAGAAAAAGTGAAGAAAGATCATTTTGCGTCCTTGTGCTCTTTAGTCCCTTGATACTTTTGGGGCTCTTTCTGGAAGAGTCATTTATGCTCAGGTGAATCATCAGATGTGACTTATTTTCATCCATTCTCATAAGTCTTGGAAGGTTCTCTAAACAACAGAGACCTCTAAACAGCAGAGACCTCTCTATTGTTGTTACCTGGTAAACAGACATCTATTTCAGTGCCCTTGAATGGTAAATCAACAACTAATAAGTAAATTCCCTGAAAACAAGTGTTTTTTCTTTTTGTCTGTCTCTCCAGAGTTTAATATATCATTTTAAGGATTACTGCCAGCAAGAGCTTAAAAATATTTATTTGAATTCACATAATAATTTCATTATCATTGGAATATAAGCTCTTTGAGAGTAAGGATTTTCCCTTCTTTGCAACAGTATCCCTAGTAACTAGCAGAGTGACTAGCACTTTTTAAGCCCTAAAAAATACCTGTTGACTGACTGACTTCTCTTGTTCTACTGTTCCTGTTGGATGATGCTTTGCCAATATAATTCTTGGAAGAATGAATAGCTTTTTCCCTTCAAAGCATCTAGTTCTCTCCTCCTTGGTAAGAGCCTCAAATCTGACTTTTAGCTTCACTTGGGTAGGTCTCCCTTTCTTTCTATTTCCCTAAATCTAGAGTGCATGGCAGACTATGCCAAGTTTTCCTTCCTTTCTCTATTACTGATACTTAGAGGGAATAGTAACTCTTACATTCCTCTCATTTCTACCCAAGCAGTCAGTTCTTCCTTGTAAATGGAATTAGAGACAGAATAGAATTTAACTTTAATTAAATACTATTCTATTTTCCATTATTTTTACAAGAGTTGAGTTTCTCCCTGCCCCTCTCTACCTGAGGCCCTCTACCTTCCCTCATTGAAGGTTTGCTTCTCTTTCTTTTATTCTCCTTAATAACCTTGAGTGGGGAGAGATGTTTTTCAAATACTGTTACCCTCTTCTCTAGGAAGACCAGACTATACTTGGAAACCAGATAGCAGGAACTCAAGTGCAACAGAAAAATAAACTCTGTATAGGCATTCAGGAATCACTATATGGATTCTTTTCCCTACTATCCAAACGATTGACATTGTCTTGTTTCTTGAATTTCATTTCTTGAAACTCACTATGAATATTTATACTTCAACCCTAAGCACTGGGTTCTGCTCATTTTACTCTTCATAATTTCATATAGATCTTTCCATTTTAAAATCAATTAAATAATTAATTAATGTGCTTGTTTGTTGCATTAAAATATCTAGTTAATTCCCTCCCTCACTCCATTAGAGAAATTATCATTTGACAAAATTATATGTATATATATAAAACAATGTCTTGGGTCGGTGATGGCAAACTTATGACACGCATATCAGCACTGACACATGTAGCCATTTCTGATGGCATGTGGTTGCATGCAGCTGCATAGAGAGAAGTATGGGGCCACATGCTGAGGATGAAACATTTGCTGTAGTGTAGTGTAGATGGTCTGTGCACTATAGATGACAATTCTATCTATATTAATTTACCTATTTTGGGTTATTAAATACAGTTATATATAACAATTATACATTTTTTGTTATTTAAACTATAAATATCATGAAATTGTTTTTTTTCTCAAAGTGACATACTACCCAAGTTATGCTAGGTTTTGGGTGAATTTTGACCCACCAAGCTCAACAGGTTGCCCACCACTGTCTTAGGTATTGCTATTCATCAATTATTTCTCTGGAGGTGGATATACACAAACCATTCTTCAAACATTCTTTTCTTCAAAAATTCTTCTCTTGCTATATATAATGTTCTCTTGGTTCTGCTCAATTCACTCTTCACAATCTTATATAAATCTTTCTATTTTCCCCCCCAAAATTTGCCTGCTTATCATTTAAATCTTTCTTTGTTGATAATAGTGTAGTCCATTACAGTTGATTTTCATACAATATTTGTATTACTGTATATATATATATATATATATATATATATAT